>NW_027286874.1:26821829-27421829 GCF_022747635.1 Hetaerina americana
ACCACCCCCCTCCAGCCGCACCCCATGCCCCCCAGCTCCCTCGCCCCTCACACACCCGCGTCACCTTCATCGCCCATCCATCTCACGGTTTCCTTCTCCTCCTCCCTCACCCTACTCCACAATGTCTCCGCCCCCGCCCTTCACGCCACTCTTTTTCCACCGAAAATCCTTTCCTGCCTATGAGGCAGCTGCGGAACGAATTATGTATGTGTGTACATACCTCACTCCAGTCTCACCTTCCACCCTTCACCCAAAATAGTTATTTATCGCGTTTCTGCTACCTCGTCAGGCTTATCCTTCTGTTACCTCTCCCTCTAATTAAATTTCTCCAACATTTTAAAAGTTCAAAAAAATATTTTATCTAAACACAAACGCGATTGCAACAAATTTAACGTGAGTGAGACAATCACAACACAACCGTATGCTTGATTCTTCCCAAAAGTACGAGTATATCAAGTAAATTATTCCCTCATAGCCAATACGAGTTGGTATTATTATTGTGTAAGTTCATGGAAAGGGATAATATTTATCAAAATTTCTAGATTTTGAATTCACAATTGATTTTTCTCTTCAACTGTATACATTGCATTACAAATACTTTACATTATTAAATTACAAATACTTTATGCTCCTTCACATTTGATCATCTCAAGTAACCGCTGCCACAGTGTCAACAACATGAAAATTATCGTGCCCAGCATTAAATACTTAAGTTGCTAATTTTCTAATTTTTTCATTAAAATTAAAGACATTTGGGTTGTAATCCACTGGTCAGCTATAAAATATATCCGCTCTTACCACTGCCTAATAATCTACAGGAGTTACATCACTCGACACTTTTTCGCTGACTACATAAAATACCTCGTATCAACTATGATTAACTGACCGATCAACATTTTTTAACAGGAATAAGGATAACGACATTTCCTCGTTCTGTCACAGCGAGATATAAATAATTCTGCTTATCACAAAACGCGCAACTTTAACGCTTTATATCTTTGTCTTTACTCTTTGCATGGACTCTCCCGTGGAATCCGTCCGAAGCGTGTGACGCGTAAAGAGGGAGAAGTGGAAATAAAGTCAGGCGAGAGGCTTAAAAAGAGGGAAAAGGGAGGAAGGAGATGCAAGAGGAGACTGGGGAAGTGGAAATGTATTCTAGGACGGTAAATGACGTTTTAGGGAGGAGGTTTGCCGTTATGTGGCTCCAGAGATTAAGGTGAGTTCAGTATAGAGGCTGTAAAAAATTAAAAGCTGTTCCTCCGAAAACTCTCAAACGATTTCCTCTTCTACTCCAACCCATTCCCTCTCCCCCAATCATCTCTCTTTTTTTCATCCCCCTTGTCTACCTCTAGTACTCCTCGGAAAACTCCCCCCCACTTCGTTAACTCCTTTCCCTTCCCTCCCTTTCAACCTCCCTTACCCATTTTAAACCTCCTCTGAATGCCCACTCACCCACAACCGAGGGAAAATCCCCCATAGGACAGTCCTTTCCCCTCCCTTGTGCCTCCCAAACTTCCTCCTCTCCCACCTCATCCTCCTCTCACCCCACTCCTAGCCCTATCTCACTCTCTCTCTCTTCGCCCACATCCACTCATAAAAACTCCGCCCAAGTCCCCCACCACAATTTCATTAAGTCGGTATACACTACAATGTTTTGAAGTTTTGCGGTAATCTCTCGGCACAGGGTAAAAAAAATAAAATGTCTTGTTTTAATTTTTTTTTCTTTAACCCTTAATCTTGGAGAAGTGCAAACACTCTTCCCTTTCCTCCACTGCCCCTTTCATAGCTCTCCGCCGCCGACATATTCGCACCGCGTGGTTTATTGTAACAGGACCGTATTAACTCACTCCTCGTCAGAAGCGGCGTTTTCACCGAGGCACGACAAGCAGGCGCATAATAGCAAATTTTGGGTTTTTTTATATTTGCAATTTTGGATATGCAACGATCTGAGTATGAAAGAGAAAATAATTGAAATTAATGCTGTTATTTTCACGGGGAGACAAAATCAGTATCTTTGTGATCTCAATCAGTATCTCAATGGTATTTATATGGTTGAAAACATTTACCTTCTAGTAAAACTTCCAACCACTTTAAAAAAATGACATAGGTGATTCATACATTTAAAGAATATTTTATCTTTAAAAAAACACAAATTCACGTCCATAACATTTTTCAATTAATGAAATATTATGATTAAATACCACCCCAGCAAACCATATAGAGTGTGGACGAGAAAATATAACTGATTATCTTATTCGTAATTCAGGTCACCTGTTCGTGAATTCCAGTTGTCATACAGGATATGAATAAAAAATGTTGGTAGCTCTTAGTACTGATTTGTACATGTCTCATTTTTTATTTTTCTTCAATCGTGTGAAATTACGTAACCCTAATTGGAATACTAATTGAATTCAGAACAATCCACGACATATTTTAATCTTGAAAAAGTTTTACCTTTTGTTTTTCCATTTGCGCCCAATATTTAACAACTTTTAACCTTTCGTTGTATCGCATTGGATACTGCAATAAATACATTTTTTTTTGAGACTTATCATTGGGTTTTTCAAAAATATCATCATCAATCAAAATTGTATGCGGCATAAGTTAATAGTAAGTTGCGAGCCCTCTTGAGGGAAACAAAACGTGCTTATTTTCTAAATTGCTCATAGCATTTTATTAATACGCAACAGGGCAGTTCGTATAAATCTCTTACCTAATTTACAAGATTAAATAGATTGGACTCGTAAAAACAATGAAATGCTTATTAAACTACAAATGTAAAATCCTCATGATGCTCCCAAACATTAAGTCGTTGAATTTCCCTTAAATGTTTTATTTTTCACTTTTTCAAAGAAATAAATGCATATATTTGGCTGAAACGTTAGGAGCACCTCTTTTTTTGCATGGATCACAAGCTTGTTGAACTTATCATTGTAAACGTTTAAATATATTTTTCCTAAATAAGATATTGCTCGTCGCATGTTACTAGGGAAAAAAATCATACGTATAGAATATACATATGATTATTCTATTTAGGGCGAACAACCCATCAGTACACTCCAATGCATTGAAAAACCGCCATATTATTTCAGGCAAGGCACAAGTGCCTTGAATCGTTTCCTTCTTCTTCCTCGGCCTTTCTTCCTCCTCACTCGAGCCCGCACTCCCGACCTTAGGGCGATTCCATAGAGCGCATTTCTTATGTTTTTCTGGGAAGCGTTCCTGCGATAACGGCCAAGAAAAGTCATTTCAGGGTCTCATTAAGCCATTTCTATTCCACATGAAAAAATACGCAAAAGAAACGTGGCTACATAAGTACTGGGTGCTCAAGCGCACACCGTACGACGGGGCTACAGTGCACCGTAGACAACTTCTCAACAGAGCGAATTTGCTGTAGCTTTCAGAGGCATCGCCGTATATAGCAGGCGGTGATGTAGAGGAAACCGCCTGAACCAGAAAATGCATAAAATTAATTCGTTGGCAGAAAATGAAAAGATCCCATTGTTTCATTCAGACTTTCTGCTTCCTTCTACTTTTTACTATAAATGGAATGGACGGGTCTACTACTCTCGCAGGTTTTATGAATGGCGTCATAATCTCACCTAACCTATGTAATTCAAATACATGCTCGAAATCAAAATTACAGTCAATAGTAATCCATTATTTATTTATATGACAATCACTCTGATATTTTTCTTACAGAAACTTTGATTTTCCCTTTAGAAGAGAAAAGATTCTACTTTCCAAACTAAACTAGGTTCAAATAATTATGATTTTAATTTTTTATCCTCTCATATCCTATTGATACACATTTAGACAGAAATATATGCATGAAGGTTATGTGGGTGTGGCAACCAAATACGAAGTCTTCCAACCACCCTTTATATAGCTGTAACTCATTAATTAGAAGTAGCAACGGTGGTACTCTCATTTTCTAAGAATATGCACTGAATCCATCATTCTATAATCTAAAACGAAAAAAATAATCCCTAAAAAAATTACCAACTAGTATATAGCAACATGAAAGTTTAGGTTCTACTTGCATTAATATAGTTATTAATAATGTGGTTCCACAACAATATTTATTTATAACAAATTACGAACTTTAATTTAAACTTTATAAAACATATCACATTTTTATTCATCCACTAACTCAACTTTCTACCTTTACTTTTTATAGCACTTCTTATGAAGATCCTCTAAATTGCTTCACTTCATTCCTCCCTTGCCTTCATACTTATATGCCGTACGGCCCTCTTTTACTACCTTCTACCTTAATCTAGAGGAGCCTGAAACTCATGCAAATTAAAGTCGTTTTTTGGAGGAAATAGAAGAGACTGGAAGAAGAGAAGAGACCATGTTCCCCCCCCTCTCGAAACATTGCTTTATCAAGTAGTACTTCGAGCATGTAGTATAGTATTCAAGAAGGAAAACTATTGCTTGCGGCCGCGAGAAAATATTAAATTCACTATGTCGATGAAAAATGTATGCCTAACCATGTCTACTTCGCGAACAATCAGCTTTTTCTTAATTATGAAATTGCTGCATTAAAAATGTGAAATTTCTACAGTAGGTAATTTATGAGAGAGCAGAAGCAGATGAAGATAAAAGCAAACAATCGACAAATTCTACTCATCAGTAAGTGGAAGATAAAGTAAAAACATGGCGAAACATGAAACACTGTGTTGAAGTGAAGACGTTGAATTTTATTTTTTCTTGAATGTAGGAAAAAAATGACCAACCGCACCCGTGTTAAAAATAATAGAACAATATCAAACGACCTAGAGAAAAGAGTGCGGTACATGTAATCTTCTTTTAATATTTAATGTTCATCTTGAATATGGGATGAGTACAGTTAGAACAGAAAATCTAGTAGCAGGTTAAACAGTGTGAAATAGAACGAAGCAAAACTGCATATTGAATAAAGAAAAACTCCTCTGCAAATCTTCCGTTGATAGTGACCTACAGTAGCGTAAGTAGATAAGAGAAGTCACCAAAATATTTTTTCACGAGCTACAACCAGGAGAGGAACCGCATGATAGACAAAGAATCATTACGATTTGAGAATTAGGTAGAAAAAAGAAAATATAAGCAGCGTTTCGTCAAAGTAGAAATAAAATAGAATAAGAGGTTTAATAAAAAAATGTACTTTAATAGTATTTATTAAATCTAGCCATATGTGTGCATGAATTGAGAACATTTATTAAATCATGCAATAGAGTATATATAGTACGAGCATGGACACTATGTAGTTATGGGAATTGTGTAGTAGTATAGACACTCGTAGCTATGGGCACTATGCAAATGTCATATGAAAATTAGGATAATTTGTTGAAGTTTAAAGAAATGCTACAACTACAGAGATTCAAGTAAAAATATATAAAATTGTTGAGTGATTTTTCAATCTATCCGAAGGGAATATTTTTTTATAAAAAGGTGGCGAAAAAATATGGGGGAATTATAATATACCTAATAGGTGTCACTGGTATAAATGAAAGGAAATATGTGTCGTCGATCCGGAAATTGTTTTGGGGGCGTCCCGATATTCCATATGAGAATCTAAATGGTTAATACGAGTAATACATGTAGGGCGAACACACGAATGTTTGGGCGGAGAATTTTTTTATAATTTGGCTGAATGAAATTCCAAGACCGTGGTAAAGGTTATTTTTTTAATCCTCATGGGCAATGACCAAAATTTACGAGTCGGTATGATAAATTAGCAATAAATGGCAAAAAATATAATGACCCCGAATTCTCTTTACCCAACACCTGCCAATGAAAAATCATTAAAAATATACTAGTCAGTATATTTTACAACAAAAAACTGTTCATTTAAAGAAAATCTTTGCAAAAATAAAATTTCACCTTGAAAACCGCAGCTCATTTTCTGGGCAGACACAATGAAAGAATGATTGCTTTCTTTCATGCATTGCTTCCAAATATTTAATGAGGATGCATATTTTTGAACATTTCAGATATATTTCAAATCACGAAACGGTATGTTTATTTGTTTGTTCCCCACGAGGAAGAGGGATGAGAATATAAATTGGATGCGATTCGTGGGAATGCGATCACGGCAAAAGACAAAAACAAAAGAAATCGGGATGTAGAGCCCGATGACTGGAACGGACGGGTTAGGAGGGAGAGGAAGGGGAAAGAACAATGCTCCGGAAGGAGGTCACGTCTGAGACACTGAGATTGCTTCTCAAAGGAAAGGAATTCTTTCCCAGCCTCTAAGGCCGGAGAGACACTGGTAGGTACAACGGAGGTGGAGAGACTTGACGGGAGAGAGGGGTTTGACCGGGCGACGAAGGGCGATTGGCTCTCAAATTAGCGATAGCAAATGGTATAAATCTCCCCGCGCGAAATTCTTTTCATATCTTACGAATGAGGAGGTTATGATGAATTCATTCTAATATAGCGTAAAGTTGCCGAAAAACTATTATTTAAACCCGAAATTCAACCATTTTCTCTGATAAAGCAATTAAAAATCATGGGAATCCTTTAAAGCATCTCATTATAAGAAAAGTTTCCCTCAATTCATTTATACTCGTTCCCTTTGTGAGAAAGATCAATATACTGATAGCAAAATAAGTTAAGAAACTCTCAGGACTTATGAATTCGTTTTGTGATCATCTCTAGATGTGTACCATAAATAGCAAACTCAGGCAATATTAACCATGATTTATAATAGTAATCCACAGCGTCAAAAATATGCCGGTTACTGGGTATGTTAAAATGCTGGTTTAATATTTTCTAACAGAGAGCCGAAAATATAGTTTCGCCATCGGAGCACCTACTCTTTCCTGAGTTCTATACTGGCTGTTTTTTGCCCAGCAAATCCCTTCAAGGAAAACTATATTATGCCATCCAGAAATGGAGACCAAACCAAAATCTATTTCTTCCATTCTACTTTTTTAAATGTTTCTATTTTCCCTTGCATTTTTTGTAGTCCCCCTAAGAATCAACTATAGAATGGAAAATATAACTTGTCTATATGTTAAATAACTTCCTTTTAAGTGTCAAACTAAAATTTGATCCACTGGTTTAATATATCTATTAAAAGGTAAAACTATTTTCTATTTTACGTGCAAACATAGTTCTTATTGTCTCACGAGAGTACCTAAAGCTGGGTCTACTGGCTTGATATCAGCTCTGGGTAATTCTCATGTCAGCAATTACAGGCTACCCGGTACGCAAAAAGATGTTGCTAGGAACAATGGAGTATCATTAAATTCCATGAAACATCTCATATATTGCCTTTTATGTCCTATCAATGTTTATTTGAGGACTATCCGTTCAACTTT
This sequence comes from Hetaerina americana, assembly GCF_022747635.1. Taxonomy (NCBI): domain Eukaryota; kingdom Metazoa; phylum Arthropoda; class Insecta; order Odonata; family Calopterygidae; genus Hetaerina; species Hetaerina americana. The sequence goes on from NW_027286874.1 coordinate 26,829,140, forward strand.
ACAGAGAATGGTCCAATTTTGAGCATGGTTGCATAAGGAGAGATCTCAAATTCCAGAGAGAGAATCAAATCCCAGTTAAAAAATCTACTTCAGAGCAAAAAAGTAGTATACTTGGAAAAAGGATAGATGACCAAATTCGGAAAAATAGTATTCGCCCGTTTAGGCGAAGGGATCACCCTGGGATAACGTTGAAGGGGAGGAGAGGGAGGGAGAATAAGGCGGAGCGAATGATGGCTGGGGGTGTGGGAGGCGGGATGAGTGAGAGCGTCGCGGAGGGTCGCCGTGGCGTCGTCGGCAGAGCATTGGCGGCCCTCCATCACAGAGACAAGAAGGTTGACGGCGCGAGCGAGAGTTTACAAGGGCCGACGGGGAGGTCTTGTCCTGGCCGCGCCGAAGACGTCCGTCCTCCCGGCCTCTCCGCCATATACGTCGACCCGCCAAGCAGCCCTGCCGCCGCCGCCGACCGTTTTTATTCGCTCCCCGTCTCCCCCGCGCACCCACCGGCGGCATGCACGCGAAGGATTCCTTCCTCTCTCTCCTTCCCACCCGTGTGGCAGCGGTCCAGGTGGAACAGAAAGAAACAAGGTGGAGTGGTCGTCCGGAGAGGGAGAGGGAGGAAGAGGATTGAATGCTGGAAGGATGGGGAGGGGGGCGATGGGGATAAGCTGATTGGTTAGGGGCACAAAGGCGAGCGATGCACCAGTAAAAGAAAGAAAAATATCTGGCAATCGAGATTGCCAGCGAAGGAGACGAAATCACGAGTCACAAAAATTAAGAAAAACATTATTGAAATAGCAACAAAATTAATTGATTATATTAATGCTTAGTTTTAAGATATGTTAAATAAAAACGGCTGGAATTGAATTAGATTTCAGTTATGATTTTTAAAGTTGTGCCCAGCTTAAATTTCAATTTCAATCAGAAATACTGGGAATTGAGAAATAACATATCTCTAGCCTATCATCTCTCGCTGCGCTGTTTTGTGTCCTTCACCAAGGTCTCTCAGTGCAAAATTTAGCACGGCCCTCTTCTTCACATGTTACCCCGACGTTGCAAACCTCTCCAGACAGTCAAAGATAGATTTGTCCAAAATTAGATCTAGGCTCTAATTCCTTGTTTTAAATTATTCCACAAAATTGACCTGTTATTGCAAACTCTAGACCTCTTTTAATATTTTATTTATTATAATAATAAATTTATGTTGATATTATTACATATTTTCGTAAAAGGTTAGCCTGTTACGCACTACAGTTCCTGTAACTGTAACAGATTGAAACTTTTGAAAGTTATACGAATTGATATCCTGTTTTGTGTGGCAATAATACGACTGATATAAAGTTTAAATTTATAATGGAGTTATATTTTTTAGCTTTATTTCTCAACTTATTACTGAGGTTCTATATACACATATGCATTATCTCCAGTGCAAAATATGACGTGAGTGCATTCACAATGCAAGCATCAGAAGAAATACTGTACATCATTCTTGTGACAAACTACCATTTTTTGTATAACTATCTCTCTTTTATCATTTTTCGGAAATTTCACGAAATAATCATTTATTCCCGATACATTGTACCAAAATTCAGCCAAATGATAGAAGTGCACAATAATTTATTGGACAATAAATAAGATAAACATGGCGGAGAACCCTATAATTCGCACGCCATAACCATGAACCGCAAAAGATATTAACCGGAAAGAATATAGATCAGAGAACAAAAAATTCCTGCACCACAAGTACACTCAAAACGAGGAAAAAACCATGTAACTGCAATGGGTAAACACTGGAAACTCAGTATACAAGAGCGATATACCTATCAGTCATTTTTTGCTCTTCTTTTATTTCATTTATTTTGACATGTCCAACATCTCATTAGTGCATGAAAACACATTTTTCGACGCGCACTTTTCTTTTGATGAGACGCAAAGCAAAAAAACTTAAATCAATTAGAGATGAAACGGAATGATGGACTTGCCAAGTGATCACGTTCGAGGGCCTTTCGTTTATTTACGTAGAGAACTCGAGGAGGAAGACGGTAAAAAACCGAATTCCATCACCATTGGTGGTCATTAGTCGCGGCGAGATGACAAAGCCAAGGTGGAAAAAATGTGATCGATAATTCCGCACACGGAATTCTCGCGAGGACCAAGGGAAGGAGAAATTTTCGGGGGATGAGAATGACCAAATAAGGAAAGGATGAGTGATGGGAGAGGGGATGGTGGGAGAGAGGAGGAGTCCGGATAATTGGCCGGGAGAGTGCAAAAAAGGTACAACGACAACAGCCGTATAACTCGATGAAATACATGCATGTTTATGAGAGAAAGAATAATAAGTGTGCGGAAGTTTGAAACAATGGAAGTGATAAAGAAGTGGAGAGATGCAGGACCCCAAACGAAACATGGGGCCGAGGCATTTCAGCGTGCTTTATTCGGCACACCCGGCTAGCTTCTTTGTTCCCCCACGATCCCTGGCCATAAATGACCAGTGCGGCGGCTCACCTCAAAAGATCACCGCATCGCAAAGAGAACTACAGAAGAAAGAGAGCCGGAAAGGATTGGATAAGTTAGAGGAGGGGAGAAAACAGAGATAGAATAATCCAATGATTTAAGCGGCGATTTAGCCGTCTGCCGGGAAAGAAAATGACTCTCCTAATACCTTTTTTCTTTTGAGTGAATGAACTCAACAGTGATACTCCGACGGAATACAGATGGGGAACAATTAGGGAGCAGTGTTGTAAATTTTAACTAACCACAAATCTTTTGAGTTATTGCATACCTTGTTAAAGTCGATTTATTAAGTTTTTAGAAAACTAAAATCGACATTTGATCGGTAAAAGAATCAAGTAAAACAAAGTAGTTAAGAAAGTTAGGATAATTAATGTATACGCCTAATTCTGAACAAAACATTAATACTATTCATAACGGTAGATTTGATCAACCAGATATAATAAGAGAAAGATTAAAGATTCTCGATAGCAACACAATCGAGTTTAAACATCCCAAAATTTTTAACAGAAACATCTAGTTGCCATCTGCGTATGAGTGTGCTAATGAGTAAATTAAAAAAAACGATTTATTATGTTTTATTTTTGATGCCTAATTAAAGTTGCCACTCCAGCAACCGATATGAAGCGTCAAAATACGGTGACCCGAAGGTTATGAGGTCATTCTAAATCACATGTATATCAAAATATGTCAACAGTATCAAATGACCTGTTTCAAAACAAAAAATGCGATTAATGTTGTGAATATAGCGTCAACACAAAACTAATTTATTTTTCCTCATCATAAATATGTTTTTAAATCAATTATATAAACACATGTTAACAGTGATAGCAAATGGTAAGATGAACCTTTAGGACGTGAGGAGTGGACTCTAGCTAATAACTAATGTCGAGATGATATTATAGTACTTGAGATAAGCTTTTCCTTGAATTTCAACTGCCTAAAGAGTATTTTGCGATGATAAGTACATCTATGGGCCACCTCTAGGCACGATAAATGCATATTTATCTTATTTAGATTCCACAAAGCTATTCCGTCCTTTTATAGTGGGAAAAACTAAATGGAGAACAGCAATGATAACGATTTCTACAAAAATAGTCACATATATCCTCTACAGAGAACATTAATGATGAATTACATCAGCAATGAAATCTTTATGCTAATTTTATTTAAAGCTAGATTATTACGGCTAACGATTAACTTTGGATATAAAAAAATTAAGCACATTACGCATATAATAGATAAACATAAAGGGATGAATAAAATTAATATTACTAGGGTTCATCTAATTCTCTAAATACAACGCTGGTTAAAATATTACATATATTTTTAAATAATATTATTCGTCAGAAAATTGCAATGCGTATTTCGTGTACCCATTTTTAATTCCTGACACACACAAACATGTATAGAAACCCTTCGCGGCGTTCCCTTTTCCAGTGGACATTATGAAACGTTCTTACTTACAAAATTAATCTCCTGCTTGAAAGTAAAAACCAAACAAAAAGTACACATTTACGCACATTAAAAACCTACAAATTTCTTACCACTGCCCTGTTCTTTCATGACTAATTCTTGCCACGTATTTTCGTTAATGCTCCTCTGCTCCTTGTACTTCAAATAGTCTTCTCCTTTCCAAATTATACGATGATTCACTCGGTCTACCCATTTCTCACACCCAATTACCCATCACAATGGCCAAAGGAGCAAACCCTTCATTCATATTTGTCTATTACTGGTGCATCCAAACCGCATTCTTTTACAAGCATAACACACTCATTCCTCACTAAATCGCTCCTCTTTTATCTCACGTGGAGCAATGTTGTAATCTTAATATAGATAAATAAAAACAAAACAAGCATTGCTTTAATAAACTTCTACAAAACAAGTTCTAAAATTTAATTTATATTTATCAACATTTTGTACACCAATCAAAACTTAGTCAAAACTTGCAATGAATAGTCAATATCTGGAATGATTAATTACTTGTATAATTAGGCATAAGGAAATGAATAGATCACTTCCCATAGATATGTTGGGTATAACTGAAAATACGCCTTTAGTAATTTTGAGAAGTTGTTAACTAAAAATTACACATTATGTCTGATTTAGCATTAATTTTAATAATTATTTTTATTTTAAAAATGCATAAAAATGTTGACAGCCGTAAAATTAGTCACTTTTTGTTCAGGTATCGAAAAAAAATTAATTCATTATGAGTACAGAAAATCTCAAAAATATTGTAAGAATAGGAAACTTATATTAATGTCCGCCATCACCTTAGAATATTATCGAGTGAATTAAATGAGCTCCTGAGGCGAACTAAACTTCATCATTCTGATGTATATATGTCAATGAATGTTCGCGGTTAACTAATAGAAAACCACAAGTCATTCTTCAAAAAATAATTTCAAATAAAATGTCCCTCACGTATATAAAGATACGGTCATGCATAGCCCCATCCTTGGGAAGCTCCGAGATTCACAGGTGTCCAATTAATATTTTCTTTGATAAAACTTTTACTAAAAATTCTAGGAGGAGGATTGTATTAAAATTTGTAAACGAGTAATAAGTGCGCAGTTCAAAATATAAAGTTGCAAATTTTTCAACCAAACGATTTCGTAACATTACATTTTATAATTTTTTTAATTGATACTTTCATGAATTTCTCTTCACTCTCTCAAAGCGTAGTGGCATCAAAGTAGGTACTGCTTTCCGTTTTAAGCCAGCTTTCCCACTAGCATTTCGATCTTCATTTTATTTGTAATTTTGCTTTCACATTTACCCTGCCTTCCTTTCAATCCTGCGTTCCTAGAGTCCTTTCTACATTTCCCTCTATAATTCAATGGCGTGACAACAGAGCGAGGCAGAAGAAGTGAATCTCTGGTTAATAAATGACTCGTAAATATACCACAGTCTAGAATTTGGTGAGTCATTCCTAAGTTAGTCAGATATTTAGGAATATTAAAATAAGCTTTGAAAAAGACTGAAGTTCTTTGTTATCACTTCAATATATCTTTTCTAAAATAATCACTGGTCGTAGATGAAGTCTTCCAAAGAACAATGTACCGTGACACACAACGTATAGACCGTATACAGATATTTTTAAGAGAATTATAAATAATTTACAGCACTGGCTACCCCTCACAAGCAATTTTTTTTATTCTCGTGCTAGAGAAGGAAACTGATGATAAGCGTGCCACTGAAACAATCCCCATATGAAGTTTTTGTAGCTGATATAGTCGTGAAAGTATTTTTAAACTCTGAATCCAAACAGGCATATATTATCCCAAATATATATAATGATTTAAACATCGGAAAAATATATAAATATCCAATATCCCGCCACAGCGGGCCAGTACCATCTCTGACGTCAAACACCATAATATATCCATTCCTATTAAGCAATTGAGCGACATACACAGATGATATTGCGCAGCCTTTCACGTGCTGATATGAGGAATAATACATACCGTGAGCATTGTTCGAAAGAATTAAATTTAAAAAATGATATAAGGTATATGACAGTCACGAATGGCATACCCATTGGAAAGTTATGAGTCTTCATCCAAAACTCACATTACTGGTATATTCTTGCAACATTACAAATTATACTGCAACACATAAGTGACATTTACCAAGTGTTAGGATAAAAATATATTTTCAAATTATGTATTTCTGAGTAGAAGAATGCTTATTACATTATCTGGGTCCCATAGCGAGGAAATATGAAAGCGCTATTTAGGCATGCTGAGCATACAAAATTTATGTTTTAGTCTTCAGAGACTGGCTGCTTTGTTTATGCCAATTATCCAATTCCCTTTATGATGCATAGTCTTACCTCTAAAATCTCTACATCCATTATAAAGTCTGTTATGATCTATATCTCGTAGTTCCTCTCAGAGAAAATCCGCGGGCTGTCCACCGGAAGGAACTGAGTGCGTAACATTCTCTAAATTTTAATTGATGATATATCTTTGAAAAAGAAGAAATTTCTACAGTTGAACTTAATTTCTCAAATATAATGGCGCAAAGTACAATATGTGATTAATTTATGGCTATCCCAAAAAAACCGCCGTTTAGTTCACCGAAGATGTTACCACGTGATAAGAGTTTATTCGGAGGCTGCTGATTCTAATTTTCTCTCAGGGGACATAGCACTCGGGCTCTTTAACAAAATTATTACAAAAATGAAGTCAATAGTTGCAATATCTGTGAAATTAACCTTTCGGGAGAGATTGAAGCACAATCGATGGATATAGACAAAAGCACAGTTACTTCAATGCAGTTGAAGCAAATTTTGAAGCAAAATTCCATGGACACAAAGCAAGGACATAAATATCGTATCATTCAATCAAATATTAATACCTGAAGATTACTTACCAAAATACTATGGTAATCCATGATATGCTATTGTTCGGGAAATAACGCATCACTTTGCATATAACATTTATTTCACCCCGATTACAAAGACCCGAGCATTAATAGTCCTGAACGATACCAGGAGTGTCCTCGAATGTTTTGACGTTTATGATATAAACACAAAGATTTCCTGTCCCACGAAACTCTGGTTTCGTGAGAAACATGAAAAACGCATAATTTTTCCGAATGGATTCGATGACTTCTCTGAATACACTCTTGGAATAATACTAGGAATATAAAATGCTCAGGCATAGGAATAAGGACAGCGAAACAAAATAATACCGATTTTTGAGAAAAAATATTATGCAAAGGACGACGATCGTATTTTGAGCAGAGGAAAAAGAAATAAGATATGGCAAGAGGAGAAAGAAAAAACTGCCGACGGACGGCTGATGGCAAGAGCGTGGGACTGACGCCGCCGCAAGGCAGCGTACGCGAGCGGGCTCTTCGTGTCCTCAACTGTAAGGCATGCCGCCTGTCACCACCACAGACGACCCGCCTGACCGACACCGGCAGGTAGAAACAAAAAGCGTGTTCCACTGTCCACTCTCTTCCCGACTCTTCCTCTTTTCGCCAGACCGACCCTCTCAAGTCCACCTCCCCCATGAATTTCGCCCACCTCGAGAGGAAAAACCTCTCTCGTCCACTCTTTTTCGACCCCCACTGCACGTATCCCTTATAAACCCTACCCCCTCCCCCTTCCCCAACCCTCCTCTCCAACATCCCCACCCTGTCACGGTGTCCATCCATTCCACCCCTATTCTCTAACCTTTACGCAGCTCGGCCTCTTGTCCCGAATAATCCCCCACTCGCCCTCTGACCCTTCCGACTTTTTCCAAAAAATAATAAATAAATCCTGTGCCTCGAGAGAAGGCGGCCGAGTATTCCCATCCATAAGTATCCCACCTTCCTCGTCCACCGGGTTAGAGAGATCCTCTTTGTTGTCTCGGTTGGGAAATTTGCATTGCTTGTCATTTCGCTACGCCCCGTGGAAATTGCCGCGTGATTTCAGGTTCTACTCTCCTCGGGGAGAACAGCAAATGAATGCCGCATGCGCAGTGTTAAAGGAAACGAATAGTTCGACACAGCGGCCTGCGTTTTTTTTACGACACTCCTTTGGCGCCTCCTTTGGGAGGGAGAAATGGGGGGAGTGCGCGAGGCTGGGGTCAGCGCGATGGTAAATGAACAACAGAAACACGATGAGAGAAGCACCGCGTGAAGTATTACTCACAAGAGTAAATAACACAGTCTTTAGTTAATGATCACACAATGCCTTCTCGCCTCTCGACTACTGCAAAAGCGAAGGGACTTACCTCGCTGGCGCCCATTACAAGGCCCGGCCTCCCACTCGGCTTTCCCTCAACCCCCCCCCGTCTACCCTCCTCTCCCAGTCCTTTTCTCCCGATCCTCTCTTAAGCTCATTTCATTCCTCTCACAGATAAGTCCGCTTTGTCACTTTCCGTGCCTAGCACATACCACCTCGTTTCTATTCTTCGGACTCTCAAAGGGCGAGCATATTTTACCACAAGATCCAAGTTGGTATGAGCTTTATAGTTTCTACGCTGACTCCATGGTAGCTACTTCACCAATTACTACTTTCTGAACGTTCAGTTTCCCTCGACACACCAACCCACACCCATTTCTCGCTCGCTAGCATCCCATAATCTCTCGTTATCTCAATAATTCCTTTCTTATTGCTACCTTCATGGTTCTTTTTACAGATTAGCGAATTTTTTCTTTCTTCTTTGCTAAGTCACCGAGGTGAAATGAGTATGAAAAAAGCAAAAGGTGGTATAATGAGAAATGTGGATAATTTGAAAGGGATAAGTTCACACGGTGAACTTAAAATCTCTTGGGTCTTATTCATTGTTGATAATAATTAAAATTACAAGGTCCGAGGCTGCTACCGTTGCAAAGTGCGCTGATCACAAATTGACTCCAACAAAATGTCTCTGAAACTGCAAAATGAGTGGTTATTCATTTCCTGAAAATCCCAATTGCTGTCGCCTGCCTTAAAACCTCAAGAGTGCATATCTTCCCCTTTTCAGCCAGGTGTAGCTGAGCTTGACTTCGCTCACTGTCACTGTAGTTCCCCAATCTCCCATAGTCAATTAGCCCTCCTCTACTCACCGTCTCATAGCCTCTCTCTCTCTCTCTTCCTTCGAGCTAACCCCTCTAATTTCCACTACCCTTTTTCCTCCTCCTCCACTCCCATCCACACCACTTCCTATATCCACCGCACGTCTACTTCCCTCCACTAATTAACTCCAACAGACTTCTCCCCCGTCGACCCTCGTTCCTCGCATCTCCCCCATCTCATCCACCGCTTTCCGTCTCCATCACCTCAAGACTTTTTCCTTGGCTCTATCCTCACGAACGCTTCCTTCAATACAACCTCTTGCATCACAAACACCAGTCTTAATACCCCCAAGGCCAATTCGAAAGGGTTACAATTTTTTAAACTTCTACCCGCAGTTTAATTCCTCATTTCCTTCCTCCTTTTGCCTATCTTATACTATCCTCGCCATTAAAACGACAGAAGACGGTTGAATGGCGTGGAAGGCGGCTGAAGGGCCTTAAATGAGGTTTAAATCCTCGCCGAGACAGAAATGGTGGATGTTATGCTCTCGACACTTCCCGTCTATATTCACCCGTCGCTGCCTCCACGGCTCAACGGGCTATGACTCTCAGCCAGAAAGTGGTCTGATTAAAGAGCCATTAAAATATTCCTGGGTGTACGAAAGAGAAAGGGGCATAAAATCTTCGGTATACCGAGGGTGCTAAATCCGAAAAGGGCTATTATGTCCCTCAATGAAATCCATGCAATCCCATGAAATCCAGTTCTATTTAGGAGAGGAAACAGAAGCGGAAGCTTCTAGAGGACTAGTGAATCAATTTTCAACGCAACCAGTTGACTCGCTGAATCCCGGGCAGCCACGCTAAAACTTTACTGAAGGGCCCTATCCCACAAATGAACAAGGTCTTCAAATTTAGTCATACCACCTTGAAGAGCATAGATAGACGAAAAACTCAAAGGAGATTAGCATAAAGGAATCTTCTACTGGATGACAAGTTCCAAACAATTAGCGTTTATCAATCATAATAGGGTCATTTATAATATATTAGATAATCATATACTGGCATATTTGTAAACTTCACAGCAAATTACCACTAATCTAAATCACGGCTATTACAGAGCTTAATCCATGGGCATGGGTAGGGAATAACATTATTGCAGTGCCAAATCATCATTATGTAGTGAAAAAACATCGTGAACTACACCGAGTGCCATTTTTCCGAACTAGGGCCTTTCGTGAACTTTTTCTTTTGAGCTACATAAAAATTATCATTTCAAAATTAAATAGACTGAATCAATTTTCAATGTAAAATATTTCAGTATTTACAAATTGCCCAGTTTTCCTCAATGGGTCTCAAAGTAAGGTAAAATTTTTATCATTGTATTCGAAAGGAACATTTATGAATCACCACCCTTATTATTTTACTCAATGTAAAAAAAACATTGTTCCAGTTAATTCTTTCGATGATTGGAGACATTTATTTCAGATAATAATTTTACGACTACCACTAAGTGTATATTCCTTTCAGTAAGATTAATAGGGCCTCAAATAGGGTTTCAAATGACCCCCATTAGTCCACAGTAGAAAATAATTGCGTGTAAAAAAGTGTCTTTTAAACAGTGAGGGAAATTACTGCAGAAGATACAAGCACGAAGTGAAAGAGTTAAGCTTAACTGGAAAGCAGTTGTGGCGCGAGACGGAGAAGCAGGTGAGGAGGTGAGGGTGGTTGTATTATGAGCAGCTGCGACGACGGCGTAGATCGTTTTATGAGCGAAGCCGAATGTGAGGGAATGCAATCTTGGTAACTAGAACTTGAAAACCAGTACGGTGAACAACCCCCAATAAACAATAAAATTTCGAAACAAGACAGAAAAAGATACATCAGTTCCTTCACATGACTCCGTTCTTTAACTTCATTGTTTTCATAAACTACCAGTGTTCACAATTTATTCACTAATTACTAGAATCTACAAATAGTAGACAAGAGGTCTATCAGCTATTATTAAAAAAATCAAAAGAATCTACTAACTCTAGACGTATGCGTAATTTTTCTTCGAATATTAAAAATCTTTAAATGTAGCGCGTGTTTATTTAAACAGAAACCAAAAAGAATTACAAAAAAAAAGATATGGCCAAACTAAATGTCGTTAAAATTTGTCGAATTAAATTAAATAATCCCGCGTGAATTAAAGGTTTTATTCCTCATAATATTTAAACCTTTGAGTAAAAACATAATAGCAATAAAGATAACGCTCGTATGATTTTTTTTGTCTTTTAAAATAGGTTTTTGTATTTTGTGACTTCCTATTCCACCAAACTGTTTTCTAATTAATTTTTTTTTCTCTACCATCTATGCATCATAATGAGAACATTACATTTTCTCACAATTTGTATGTATGTGCATCCTTACATTTTCTCACAATTTGTATTTAGACTCTCGCGGGTTATCATGTGTACTCCTACTTGAATTCTTGTGTTTGCCGATTATTTCCTCATCCTGTACTACCTGATAATGCCTTACGAGCAGAAATGGATGCATGATAATAACGATAAATAATCTTGTAATTCACGAGTACTTACTTCATCATTTAAGCACCTCATACTCTGAGACCATTTCAGTTAGATATTGCTAATAAGAGAACTAACATGGGTGCATTGTACTGTAAGCCCAAAACATGAACAATAGTTTCTACGGAAATAACGCATGGTATCTATATATCCATGACCTTCTCATTAGAAACTTAACTCAATGATGCAATAGTCATGTACAAATATGGTGCAGGCAGGAAATAACATTTCAGTTCAACAGTTGTTTGAAATGAACAATGAATACCTATGACGCTAAAATCACTACTATGGTCAAAACACCAATTTTGTATTTACATTTTCATCCACTTTCAAGGTAACTCAGATTGAAATTTTATTGAAATATGACCAAGTCAGATAATTTAGTATTAGTCTCTCAGAAAATGATCACACTGAGAAAACAAAAATATCACAATGGTGAGAATCGAACAACTTCTGATACTTCAAAACTGTTCTAACAGGCATAAAATAAAGGGTTTGAGCTCTAATAATGTCAAGCAAAAATGTCACTAACATTTTCGTAGCTGCCGATTTACAATCAGCGAAAGACATTCAAATATTTCCTTACGTTATAATTTAGGGCAAGCATGTATTAATTTTGCACTAGATCGTAGGTAAAAATTCTAATTTTAACCCTTCACTGAACTTGGCAGCATCATCATCACGGTTAATAAATTCGAGATTGGTTGGTAGCAGCTATCTTAGCTGTCCTTTTCCCTGCCAATCCCTATATTCCTTCATAGATCCTTGAGCCAATATATTTTGGATTTCCTTCTTCTCGTAGTTAATACTAGGCCTTTATTTGATATATTTCTCCTCCATGCTTCCTTCAAATACAGTTTCCAGTAAACTGACGTGTCTCAGGGTGTGTCCAATCAATCTCCTTAGTTTTATCCATAGGTTTATCTCTTCAAACACTCTTCGAAATACCTAATTCATTTGTCAATCTGTCTCTTTGCAATACTTTTAGGTTGTATTATAAATAAAGAGATTACTAAAAAACATAAGAGCTAAGAGACTAATAAATTATCAATCCTTAGGTTCATAACTCATGATGATGATAGAGTGATCAGTTAACATTAGTTTAAATCAAATTGCTTGCAACAATAAGTTATTCATAATAATTTTATATTTCATTGATAAAAATTATGAGTATTTAAAATGTCTACAAATAGTAATTTGTTTTTCCTGAAGAGCGAATTGAATTACTAAATAGTAGATATTTCCTCAAGCGACGAACACTTATTTTCAATGAGATAACTTTGTTAAATTGTAAAATTTTTAAATATCTGCACACGGTTGTCCCAGAATCAATAATAAAACATCGAAATAATAAAGGAAATGTCGACGAAATTCTCGAAAAGTTCAAAGAGCATGTGGAAGTAGCCACCATAATATTTTAATTCATTCACATTTTCTAAAGAATGACGATTAAAATATTCTTTTTAAAGGTGGTATAAATCAGAAGGCTTTAGAGAATGCGTTCTGTCAGAAAATTTACTGCTCAAGAAATTCGCCCAGAACCCATCTAACTCCTCAAATATCAAGTAAACATTGAAGCCATACACGGAGGTTGCCGGTAAAGAGCTATGTTAAATTAAAAAAGAGAAACATTTTTTTCCTCTATTCATCACAAAATAAAGATGGTGAGAGTTAAAAAAAAAGCGGACACAGTGAGGCACATCCATTCTTGAACTACACCCTCGTTAGCCAAAGAGAATGATAAATATCGGTTGGCCTTTCAATAGACTTCAGAATTTGTGAAAATGCCTTTCATCGTATTTTATTGTTTCGAAACCCTTCGAACATGGTATCTCGCCGAGAAACTCGCAAAAGCAAAACGCGCTTATGCCGTTCTCAACACAAACGCGAATGCTCGGATTCCCCGATATACAAACAAAGCCATCCCTCGATACCTGAAGAACCTCTTTTGTGCAGTTGGGGAGTGAACATGGAGGATACAAGAGAGCGAAAAACAATTCGGGAGGAAACCTTGACTCGACGTTCTCCCCACTCATAACCAACCCCTCCTCTTCATCCCCAGCAGCCTCCTGAGTTGCCTTTCGGAGCAAAGCGATATCATTCGCCAGTCCTAAAAAAAAATACGAGGGAACAACAACGCAGCAGGGGCAACCTGCGTAATCGATCGCTCGGGAGAGGGGAAAAGAAAACAACAATTCATTTCATAAGGGAAAGAGAGAGAGAGAAAAAAATGGAGGGAAGGGAATACTTTGGGGAGGAGTTCGAACAAGGAGTGGAATCGGTGGGAAACACGGCCATGTTCTCCGGAGTGACGATCCTGGGAACGATGGAGTGAAGGAAGAGAGAGGAGCGGGGAGGGAGGGAAATGAAGTTTGGGGGAGGGTGATGAGGGAGCTAAAGAATGACTGGGACGGGCAAGGTTATGACTGAACTCGATATAGTATGGGGAAGGGGGAGACGGAGAGAGAGAGAGAATGGTGGAGAATGAGTTACTAGCAGAAATGACATTTGGGAAAGCATCAGATCTTTTGTGGTGTTTTTTCCGTTTTTCATCCCCCTCGTGCCGATCTGATGTACACCGAACGTGTCATCGTGCAGATCGTGAGCTCCGAAACCATGGTATAATGTTCGCATGAGTATGGGAGATGGGAATGGGGTAGGCGGATAAGGAACTCCCACGCCGCCGATCCAGTATGCTCATCTCTCCCCGTTTCGCTGAAACCCACCCATGCCTATTCTCTTTCCCTCCCGCACCGAGTTCACGCGTGTACGGCTCCGAAAGGCGGACGCTGCCGTGTTGTGTGCGCGTGGAACAGCCCCGGAGTCAAGCATGTTCGGCTCTCGATATCAACAAACCCCGCGTCTCCCTCACACCATGATTCCAAACCATTATGAAGCCAAAGCGGGGTCCAGTCGTGGCACGGCAGTACAGAGATCTGGCAAATTGATTCCGCGAAGGTAATACTAAAGCAGTTTCAAATTCATGCTCAAGAAAATAATCATAATACTGCGTGAAAGCATTATCTGCGATGTTCACCTCTTTCTCCATAAGAGACCGAATTTCAGTAATCATATTTCTGGTGCTAAGTATGGCTCTTTTGAAATTGATAATTATTGGCACATAAGCCTAAACAAATACATGATGCGCCTTTCCATACACTTAAGTACTGATCTGAGAAGTTTTAAACTCCTTTTTAAAGATCAAACATACAATTTTTTAGTAGCTGGTATAAAATTTTAGTAGGAAGCACTACTACGATTTCCACCGCCCAATGCTTGAAAAAATATTCCTCGATTTCAGGAAAATAATGAACGAACGAACAAAATGAACGTAATAATGCTTACATACTATTCAGTATGAAATCTCTTCAGTTTTTTACTAAAGAAGTAGGTGAATGTGCAGGAAATAAGGAAAATGTTCATTAATGATAGAATAAAATTGGCCATCCAGTATGTTTAAGGAAACTCTTCGTGACAGCTAACTAACAGGCTAACTAATACATGTCAAAAATTGTATATTATTGCAGTTCACATTATATTATCAACTCGAACCTTTATTCATTTTTCAAAAAAGAATCAGCTTACCTCCAAATCTCCTACTAGCTATACATTTTCATCATAATTTTCATTTGCCATTTTTGTCGCCTGTCCTGCATTATGCCTTTGCCACACTGGTATCCCATGAATGCGCTCGTCCGCCATTGTATAATATGTCTGCAAAGAATTATAAGAAGAGAAATCAAATTAAAAATATTTTCAATTTCATGGTAAATGTAATGAAAATAAGTGTAAAGGTTTTAAAAAAAGAACTCTTCCATCTTCTTAATATTTTAAAGTGAAAAAAATCATGCATAACAGCACATACATCTAACACCTAATCCTACAGCAAAGGAAACCTTAAGATTAGCTTTAAACGGAATGCACTTAGGTATACATTTTTCAGTACGACTGCTGATGGTACATTCATTCAGATTATACTTATCTGACAGCACTCCAAAACGCTAAAAACCGGTTGAATAAACAAATTGAACCTTAAAGAAAACTTGACATAAAGATTTTACTCCGTGTAAAGTTTTCCCCATCGGCTTCCTGTTTTGTAGAGGCAGCGCTGCACATCAGAATTCCTTTCCTTAGAGCTATCAAGTAGTCATGGAATGGCTGGAATAATGATCCCCAATGACAGGACACCGAAAAGCTCTTAAAAGAAGTCAACCAGCATGACCTCATAACACCGAAAACCTGTTCTTTCGTATTCCCTCAGGTATGAGCGGCAGTATCTCATCATGCGACATAAGAAAGTTTAGTTTAACGCCAATTATACTCGGAATAAAATGCGAAGCACACCGGGAAAAAAATGTTTTTGTTAAACTCACATAATGTACTTAACTTATAGCTATGGTGTTTTCATGGTCACATGATCGTTAGGAGTACGCAAACGCAACGTTCGTAGTGAAGCCTATTACAGTCATATGCGCATTTGAAAACAACACTCATCAAAGACAGATTCACCTTATATAAGTATAAGCAGCAGAGACACGTAAACAAAGACGCTCCGAGAGCAAAGTTAAGGCCCGACGGTCTCGTTAAGCTAGGTATCCTCACACTCGGAATGGAGATGAAAACCGTAGAACGCGATACGAGTTTCTTAGATTCCTATATTCTCGCAAAACAGTCTTGGAAGGCCATGAAAATTGTTAATGCTCATGTTGCTTATTCATCCATCAAGTTTTCTTTGCAAACAGGGTGTAATACCTCGTGAAATTGCAAATATCAGTTTAGATGAAAGGCTACAGTCAGTCATGCATTACTTTAGGCAGTGTTCTAAGACACTGTGACACTGAAAAACACTTAAACATACATTTCCAATGTTTAATTATGCTTGATTACTCTCCAGATATTTCTTCAAGCATTATAGAAAGCAATATTATCCCATTTTATGATAAATTTAAAGTTCCACTTAAGTTTATCAATTTATTTGCAGAGAAAGTCTTTTTATCGTACTCAGCTCAGTCTAGATAGGCAACTTTCTTATTTGAACGTTTTCAGTTCACATACAGCTACGCATAAAAAGAATGGAACTATGAGGGATATAAAAGAATTTTTTTCACAAGATCATTTTGTAAAACAACAAACAGATTCTAAAGTACTTATAAAGTAGATCATTTATCCAAACTAATTTTCAACAAATTAGCTGAAGCTCGTATATCAATGTATACATATATTTCTTACCGAATACAAATTACCAGTATAAAATGTTTAATTATACCTAAAAATATGTAATTTTTCAAGATTTCCAACACATTTTTAGTTTAAAAAAGTGAGTACTCAAACGAAGATATGATTTCTAATCTAAGAATATTACAACTAATAGAAGGAAACCATATCCTTCACGACAGCATTCATTATGGTTCCTTTATTCCCCTTCCTGACAATGAAGATTTTCTGTTTCACTTCATAATAGGCATTACCTAACTAAGGGTTTTATGAAATAAATAAGCTGTAGATGTAAATGAAGACATTTTCATGCAAGCTGCAGCAACGGGATAAAGAGATTTCTGGAACATCAAACCAAATATAAAAGAAGCGGGTGCCTAAGAGAAATGAAATACGACAGCATAGTTGTTCTCTCTAAGTTGCTGAGTTGATAACCATGAATACGACTCGTGCTGCGGAAAAAGTATACTAAAACCCTTCGATATAAGAGCCCATTTTTTCTTATTTTAGCTTGCTGGTTAGCTGGAAAGCTGTTGCAACTACTGATTTTATCGATTCCAGACTTCTGTTTAAAATTTTTGTATCTCTGAAAAAATATTATCGGCGAAAAGTCTTGCTTGCTTCCCTTGTGAGTATAAGTATGGACTTCAACTATAGTTTCTCCAATCATTCCGTCACAACTTCCTTACTGAGCAATTTTAATAGCTCGCATAGTTCATCGAATGTGTACTCTTCGTGAAAGGCTAGATGTAGTAAAAGGAAGGAAAAAGGTATTAAAATGCTTCTTCAGCAATTTATTAATGCACAGATACAGAAGAGATCGAATCACGAATAAAACTTTCTCTTTAGAAGGACTATTAAACCAACTCAAGATCACCCAAGCTCCTTTTGGAGTAAAATCAAAGAATTAAATATTTTTCCTAGGAAATATTCTATGAGAAGGCACCTCATTTTTGACATGGTATCAGTACACTTAATTAATTGTAGAAATTTAGTAACTCCAGGAGAATCATTAGTGCGTGCATATAGTCACTAGTTTAAAGCAAAGTAAAGTTAATATCCCGAACTTGACTCGCAAAATTTCAATTTGAACGTGAGTTAATTTTCATTGATTGCGTGTCATTGGATATCTCCTAAGATAACGAGTAACGTGATCATCATAAATTCTCTCATACTTCAAAGTTAGCTGCTGAGATTTTAAGCCCTTAAAAGTCAAATTTCTATGAATCAGTCACATTATTTCATTTTTTTCACTACCCCCAAGGGCTCATCACCAAAAATCCCAAAAAATAAACCTTAAAGCAAAAAATCAAAATTTCAGTTGGTTAAAGTTGAGTTTCATAATGCATCGTCACAGAGTTAACAAGTAACTGGTGCGAAAGTTTCGCACAGCACATCCTCCACGAAGGGTTCCAAGCAAATGTTTGTGTTGATAACAGAAAGTAACGAATGGAAACGTTTCTTTCCAATGAGCAGTTTCGTGAGGAAGAAGGCGATACACAACGTTCGAAAATGGACGGTGAAACACATAACAAATTGAGGACTGATGTCACGTGTTTAGAAGATGCAGTTCACTCTAGTAGGCTTCCCGGTGGCTTCACGCCCGAAGGTTCAAATATAATGCGGACATGCACGTCGCCGTTCAGAGGCGACAGACAGAGGGAAAGAGAGACAGAAGGTGGGCGAGTGTCAGTGAGGGGGAAGGGAGTGGTTTCTGGGCTTCGCGGGACAAGGACGAGGGGAGGCGGCCCCAGGGGGCTACGTCGTTGGGAATGACGGGACTTCGCGGAGCTGGGATTAGGCCCCAAGGGAAGTGCCGCCGGGGGCTATCCCTCATTCTCGGGGTGAACCGAGGGCGAGTCTCCCGCGACGATGGAGGATTACCGTGTCCACGCTGAGTGTTATTCTCGAGTGGGATTAACAAGGAATGGAGGCGGTGGTCGCTGGGTGGATGGCAGAGAGAGAGAGTCCAATACGTGCCGAATGGTTAGGTAGGGAAAGAGGAGCGTGCCTACCGACGCACAGAATGATGGCAGGCAATGAGACGCTCGACATGGTGCCAAGGAAAATCCGCGGGTGGATCAGGGAGGGCGCATAATTTGGAGACACAAAACTGTAGCTGCCCTGTCCTAACGATAAGTTTCAACCTTCTCTACAAGCGGTGTCAGAGATATTTTAACTGTGACACCCGAGTGGTATTACGTTTTTCAATAACAGTTGATGATGAACCCGAAATTATCAAATTGTGGCCAAGTGGATAGATCAGGTTGAATAAGAAGCCAGTGAGGGCAAGAAATCGAATCGCCAAATGAATATAATTTTCCAAAATGGATTCTCTTAATTAATGATATCACTTCTCCACAGGTTTCTATGAGTGAGCGTACAAATTAACTGCAATTGCTTTCATTGCAAAAAACTCTAATGACCTGTAATTCACCAGTAACACTCTCTTACCAAATGCAGATTCAAGATCTTACAATATCAAATATTATTTGGTACCAAGTTTTATAAAAGAGAATTCAAATAATCAATAAATATCTAGTTTTTAATCTTTGGCAAACTGCGAAAAAATAAAGGTATGTCGGAAAACTAAGTTTATTTTCAGCTCATTGACTCGTAAAATAAAGTAAGATGTCCCATTAAATCCATAATAAAATAAATGTTATTTATATCAATAAACTACTACCACGTCATATAAAAAGACTACGTTCAAACTTACCACAAGGAACATGATATAATCCGATTTGATTTCAAGTGCCCTCTCTTTCTCCCAATACGAGTACTCGTATAATGTCTCTCCAATTCATCTCTTTAGATTGCAGGACATAATGTAGAATGTAGGCCCAAGTATCCATTGAAGTCAGACGTTCTAAATTGAAATATGGTTTTGTCATTCAATTATTCATTTTTCAAAGCATTAGCCATCAAAATTATAATACTAGAGAAAAAGTAGGTTAATCATTTATCAGAAGAATGCGATAGAGATCAAATTTTTTAAATATTTGTTTTAGGGAAAATAAAAATTTATTTCCATACAACAGATATGTTTTTTGTTGTTACGCTATATTAGTTTTGGTTACCTATTTATAAGAATTTGTTTGCATGTTGAGTCTATTAGTTAAGATTATTAGATTTAAGCGTATATGTGTCTTAAACAAAATTATTAAATGTATAGCTTCATTACTAATATCCTGTAATATGGAAGGAAGTGATCAGTTTTACAAATATGTGTCCGTTAAGGTAGGAGAATATTGACCTCATTTCTTTCGATATCCATCGTTTGAATATTCACATATATATATACACACACACACTTTTTTAACTACGAAATACCTTGAGAGAACATAAGTGAAGTGTACGTACTAGGGGTTCCCTTCCTAATTTATTCTGCATCCGTAGACATTTCCAGTATTCACCAAAGAGAAGACAAGAACAAAAAAATAATAGATAAAGTTCTCAACTCTCACCCAAGGGAGGTACATATCCAACTAAAATCACCAAGGAAATTCAAGATGAAAGCGAAATGACTTATTCGGCCCTTTATACAAAGGCTTGACTGGTATGCTAGACCGTTGATGGTAATAAAATAAAAATAAAATTCTTCTTTCGTATTCCTGGTGGATTTGTTTCTCGCGGGGAATAAGGAATGGAAAAACAAGGCTCGCCACTTTTTCTCTTTGGCCCTGCCCCCCTCTCTTTCCTCCCAATTTCCCGACCAGACAAAATTTGCATTGAGAGCACGCTGGCGAACTAACTAATCATATACAAAACCAAGGTAATCCAAGCAGCACACACCGAGAACGTATTCTGCAGACCTCTTTCCTTATCACTTCCATCAAGAGCAACATGTACTGGGGCCAAATAGACGTGTAAAAGAAACGAAGGCAAAAGTGCAAATCTCAAAAAGGACGCTCTGGTGCAAAAAACCGATGTCATACCTGCCTGAGAAGATCCTGAGATGGAAAACCAATTATGAAGAAGGCCAAGATGTTATTTTCAGTCAATCTTCGCCATAATTTGAAGGTCTGGAATTAACTCATGGTAAGTATGATCCATAGGACTTGATATCCCCTGGTGGTTTAATGACTGTGATATTATTCCTATATTTTGTGAAACCCCTACTAATGTATAAATACGAGGTACTATTATGTGTACCCACCCTTTTCTTCACATAAAAGGACAAGAAAATTTTAGTCCATTTACCCTTGCCTGTGAGTAGCACTAGTTATTGTTGCCAACGTTCTTCGACGGCCGAGTAAATATAACAAGGAAAACCAACTGAAAGGCACTAAACTATCAATGTCCTAAGAGTTGTTCCATTTACCACCAACAATGACCAAATATTGTCAAAGAGCACAGTTTCCATCAAAATATACGAACCTGACTGCATTTTGAATAATAATCGAGAGAAAATACTAGGATTACTAACCAGACTAATGGAATGATTACAACCTGAACTGCTTCGTTAAGTCTACTTCAAAAATCCAAAATTCTCAGGCCTTAAAATAAGTAATGTCGTAAGGGACAATCAAAATTCTTTGAATTCGCTCCAAAATAGAAATGCGAATTCTATCGCTAAACCTCTCAAGACTTGCGAGGAGGATTCTTCATCAGAAATACCCCTAGGAAGGAAAAAGTTAAAATAAGCCATTTTTCCAGGGTCATTCCCCAAACTAGAACATGAATATAGGAAGAACTAGAATATCATGGAAGACATGCAATGACAAATAACTTCAAACACTTTATTGAAATTTGGTTCGGTATTCTAATCTCCGGGAGGATGTGAAATGATCCTCGGGTGCTAAAAATAAATCCATGAAATAACATTTTCCATGCTTAGCCCGCCACCATTTTTTCCCCTGGTCACCATCATGTTCAAGCGCTCTTCCGGTGGGTGGCGGTACAATCCGGATAACTCCTTACCGCGAACTGTCTTGTGGATTTACTCTTTATACCTGCGTCCCCCATCCCCCAGCCGCACTCCCTCCTCTCATGCTCCCACTTTTCTGAACGTAATGAAAACAGTCCTGAGGGGCTTATATCTTCCCACCCTCAGTTCCTATAAGGCATATTCCCCCCCACCCTCCCTCCGCCTTCTCGACTCCTCCCCCCAACTCCCCCTTCTCTTTTTGGTTTCACCGTAACACGCCCCCCACTCCCCATTCTTCACTCCTACCGACTTGCCTCCCGAAAAAAAGCACTCCCCCCCTCATCTCCCCCACCCTGGCCATTTCCAACACTACCGCACATATACAAAAAATAATCCACCGCACATTTCGCGAACACAGACACAAGCACACAGGGATCCAGCGGAAGGAAATGTGTTCAGCCCCAGGCTCGGCAGTGTAGTATATCCTTGTTTTCTGGGAGGGTTTCCAATTATTATTCATATAAAACCAGGGGATGACCCTGCTTCCCCAAATTAATATACGGCCATTGAAACTTCCGCGAGAGGCCATAATACAACGAGGAAAAGCCTAGTCCCGTTTGTTTTGGCTTGTCCCACAGTATCCTCTATACCGATTCCCACGAGAGATTCTCTCCGGCCCCCTCCCATCCTGATCCTCCCCGCACACATCGCGTTCTTCTCTCCTTATGCTCTGCGCACACACACACACACACAGTGAGAACACAACCTCCTCTTCCTTCCATTCGCCCATCCTCCATTCCATCCCCAGAATTGTCTCCTCTGGAAACCTCAAACCTTCCCCCACCCACTCCATCCCTGTCCACACCTTTTTCCTCCCTCTCCTCACCCCTCGTGCCCACCTCCACCTCCTCCACACCCGACCGGCCTCCTTCCTCGTCACATCCACCTTCCCACTTATCCCTTGTCTAGCATTCTCCTCTTACATTGCCCACATCCAATCTCAAGGGGGATTTATACGGCGCCCGCGGACACTCGCTCACTCTCTGTCTCCGTGTTATGTCTCGAGATTATGAGTTTTTCCCTCACCCCAACCTCTCCTTCCCAAACCCCCCCTTCCTTCCGCTCCTTCTTCTTCCCCCTCGCTCGCCTCCCACTCTTCCCTCCGCAATCGTTACCCCCAGCAGAGGTCCTTTGTTCCTCCGAACGCTCTCCTTCCACGGCAACTAAAATGGGATGACTACCTTCCCCGGCTGCAAAAGCAATAATGGCTAAGTGCACAAATTTCTACGTGTCCGACGCCGCTGTGAGAAATTTCCAGGTTCAGGAACGAATTTCGAGACCACTCTGCAGCTGCTACGGATGAAACGAAGAGGATTAAGGGCGAAAGGATAATGATTTGGTTATTCATAGCACAGGAGCCAGATGTATGAATAGTTTCCATTACAAAAGGGCTTATTAAACTTACTGCTCTAACTACCCGTGGAAGGGGCTGAGATATTCCTGGACTGAATTACTAAATACGACCATCGGGATTGTATACATATATATTTATGGTTGTCTGAAGAAACTCCACCATTGTGGTGTTTCATAACTTTTGCATGAAAAGTTACGCAAATATATGACCCTAAGAAACAAACTTACTTTATTACTTCTTACTTCAGTGATCCAAGCTACCTTAATTAGAAAATGTGGAGCATTTGTCCCTCATGCATCGATGAAGGTGACTGCGATCACTGCAATATTAAGTTTTTCTGATGTCTATATTTGTTCGTGTAATTTGCTAACTTGTGGGTATATATTGTGTGTGTATATTATATATATACATATAAATATATATATACATGCATACATATCTATAAACATATATATATATATAATATTTGAACGGCAAGTATCAAATAGATTTATTTTCAGGTTTATAAATCTTTTCTAAAAACAATTTTTTATCCATACATAAACGAGGTCTTTCGGGAAATTATCCACCCCTAAAAATCTCAATCGCGTCCGAGATACAATCAAGGAAAATCGACGATTGACAATGGCAGAGTTAGAAGAAGATTTAGGGATTCCAAACACTACGAGTATGTAATGTCTCTGAGATTTTAACCGAAGATATCGGAATGAAACGTGTGACTGAAAATTTCAGTGGTGAATGGCACCTTCACCATGACAATGCATTCGCCCAGTCATTATGGGTGATACAGAATTTCCTGGCGAAACATAGTATCACACAGGTCACTCAGCCATGCTACAGTCCTGATGTGGCTCCCTGTGACTTCTGGCTTTTCCCGAAGCTAAAACGCCGCGGAAATGGCACAGTTTTCAGTTGATTGACAAGATAAAAGATAATGCGACGAAACAGCTAATGACCTTCCGAAAAAGGACTTTTCCGAGTGTTTTAAAGAGTAAAAGAAACGCTGGGATAAGTGTGTGAGGTCCCAAGAGGGGTGCTTCAAAGGGGACTAAGGTTTCATTGTTCTGCGTATGCTATGTTTCTTAAAATACTGCCTGGCTGGATACATTCCGGACAATCCTCGTGTGTGTGTGTGTGTGTGTGTGTGTGTGTGTATTCACACATATTTGTCTATGGTACAAGAGACTAAGGGCGAGTTGGAAGCAAGCATAACATAGATTGGCGAAACTACGGAAGGGAAAGGAAATTACGAGAACAAATTAATGAAGATATGTGAAAAGGGCTATGAATAAATACATAAGACTACAAAAAAGATCGAGTCTGATTACGATCACGATGTATTGACAAAAACGTTTTGTTGTTCACATACAATATTTTCCACTTGAATCGTACTGGCGTCATCTAAAGGTAAACATTATATTTATTCGCTGTTGTTGACGTAATGTGCAAAGGAAGAAACTGCCTAGCATAACTTAATGTAAGAGGATAATGCTAAAAATCCGTAACAATTAAAAATAAAAATCTAGAATCGATACATTCCCGAATGTAATATTGGAAAAAATATGATAAAATGAAACCATTCTCGCATTTACCTAAGCCTCGAATATTCCTCTATCTGAACTTCAGTAAGTTGAGCGGAATTTACAAGTTATGATATGTGCTGAAAAAAAACATTTGCGAAAAGAAGAGAGTATGTAATGAAGCGATCCATGCACAAAAGGCCATGCAGTCCGGGAATACACGCTGCACTTCTCCTCAATTTCCATTCATGGAAGACATCAGGAGCGATGTTACAATTACAATGTGTGCATCTGTGTGCGTGTATGTGTGTGTGAGGCCGGAGTTTGCCCTCCGTGTCCGATTGTGCTATCTGGCCGCGAGTAGCAAGCGTGGGCAAATGGCGTTGACGAACTTGTGAATAAATACCCTGGGCGAGCATTGTATATATGCGGGAGAGAAGCCTCGGCGGTCGTCGGTTGGGGCGACTGGGTAGAAGGGGTCGGAAGGATGTGTGAGGCCTGCAGTGATGTGGGGGAGAGCGAGAAAGGGGAGGAGGGGTCGTGTGAGTGGGATGGAAGGGGTTTGCGAAAGCTGTGTGCGTGATGGGGGAGAGCGGATGAGGTGGGGATGGGGTGACGAGGGGTACGTGGCGGAGAAGGGATGGAATATGTCTGGTCGGAGCGAGATAATGAAACGAGCCGAGTACCGAAAGAGGTGCACTTGCGGGTGCAAGCGAGCGTGCGTGGACCAGTGATCTCTTGCAGCAGCGAGGGATAAATAGGGAGGATGGGAGAGGATAAGGATTGAGAGAAGGCTTTTGGGGTGCGGAACGAGTATGGGTAAGCGAGAGAGTGATTGAAATATCAGGACGGAGCAAATACCATGTGAGCCGAGCGGGCATTTTTGTACCGAGACGTCTTGTAAGGTTTTCGTTCGAAAGCAGAACTTGTATCTTAATAAACAGAGAAAAGCTTGGGACTTTTTTGCTCCTGAAATTCTTTCACAGCGGTTGCGACGAGGAAAATTAATTTAGAAAATAATTAAGGAACACTAATTATTTCTTGTAAGTAGCCGATTTGTATTTATACAATTGCAACTAAAAATTTCCAACTTTTTCTAATATAAACCGCGAGTGCAATAAAATAGTATTAAGATTCGGAAGTATTGGACCCGTAATATTAACATCGTTTATGGCATTAATCGATTAATTTTGGGTTTGGTTGGCCAAACAGATTAACCTTCGCTACATTTATAAGCCTCACCTAGAAAGATTCGACGTGACATTACAAATTACAATCAACGCTTCAAATCTGCATACAACCCGTCTCTCTTCATCCCGTCCAAGAGGCATATTACCTACCTCCTACCTTGCCTGACCACATTCTTGTCTCTGTCGCGGCCTTCTGTTTCACAATAGTTGTAATACAATACCAAAAAAACTCAAGATTTAAAAAGAAGTTACGCATTTTTGCTAGGAGTTGATAAACATATATGAGGCTATTTAATTTTTATTTAAGGCATATTTTAGCTGGAAATAAATTATTAACAATAAAGTAAGTTAATTAATCCAATTACTACGTACAAGTCAATATAAAAAATCTTGATACAGTATCCAGAATCCAAAGCAACCCCTTGCACCCATTCTATGTTCAGTTTGCAAAGAAAAGAAAGTTTGGAAGAATTTTATTATTTAAATACGACGCATGTACCTAAATACTTTAGAATAATTTGCATCCATATTTTTTTACGATTGTTCTTTTGTCTCACTATTTCATTTCTTAAATCACTTAATTGATATTAACAATTTACTTGACTGTTTGAAGGAATTTCCTTTCAAATCATTCTTTTTTATAACTTATGAATTGGCTAGAATAGATTAGGTGAGTTAAACCATCAAATATGATTTAAAGGCTACACCTAGAATAACTTCTTTCTTCCTGACAAAAATGTCAGTTTTCAAATCATGCATCAACAAAGAGGGAAAGAAAAAAACACTTCAATCAAACAAATAGTGAACTATAAATTGTAATAGTATAAACTTTCGTTAAGCAGACCATATAGTTAACAAGTCTAATAAAGTAAATAATGACAATGCTACAAGGTAGGTCACTCATGACCATTGGGTAACCAACCGCCAGGGTGAGTATGAAGTGGTGACTTTTTCAGTGCGAGCACGTTGAGAAGGCAGTGAATGAGATCAAGAAAAAGATGATGTGCGAATTCATGCAGAAGTATGCAACGATTTTAGGACGGCGTCGCGATACTCACCGAGAAGAAAGTATTTCCGACCAGAACAGGGACCACTATTGCGTATGGAAAGTACAACCTCAAGGTAAGGGAGGAGGTAGTCTGATGGAAACTAGGTGATGGCTTGTGGTCGAATCAGGGAAGATAATCTCCAAGACCGGAGAACGACACACTGGAACAAATGGGAGTTTTGTTATTTAGGAGTCAGAATCATTTGTGACGGAAGAGGTAAGAGGAATACACGTATTGCAACGGATATTTTATCCGCTGTTTGATTGCTCATTTTGTTTGAATAAGGTGAATATATTGATAGAATATTGTCTTGAAATTACCTGACAGAGCATAACACACTTTTTATTTTTGCTCAAATAATCACCTTTAATTGCCTTTGTCACCCACTAAAGCCACCCAAAAGTCTTAACTAACTATGGTTACAATATTTTTCAATTTTGAATTGGTTTATGAAAATAATTATTTGTTTAATTCATTTTGATGTGATTGCAATTTTTGGGTATTTACAAGATTGCCGAACCTTTGGCCACATAGTTTTAATTTTCTTTCTTTTTAATTATTACTAAACATGAGAATTTTAACTTCAAGTTATGTAATCGTGAGTATTCCAAGTATCTTTAACATCTCAACTATTGGTGCCTACCTCTTCAAAATCAAAGAATGAGAACTGCAATTTAGTTTTACACCTCCAAGAATCACAAATTTATTTTATTCAAAATTATTGTCTCTACTCAAAATTTATCGCCCGCTACTCTGTGATCACGAAGTCCCACAGCAATAACCAGGTTTCAAACATGTCCAGTTATGATTGCGTTTGCTAAAAAATCACTTCTATCTGCCGATGAAAAAATTGCAAATAGGTACGTGATTCTTTCGCAAAATTATTCATAGTATAACGGTTCATTATTGTTTACAGCCAGCATAAGCACTAGATTACAATTTCTTGTTCCCTAAAACACATTTCGCAATAGGTAATTAACACGCTAGGAGCAATGCATCAGTGCTCCTACGGCTAATTTGAAGCCGTGTTCTGGAAAAATCAATCACGTTATCTTGATTGGCAGAGAGCAGGGCTAGAGAAAATACTACAGAAAATTTTAATTTTTCAATGAAAATCGTGATAAAAATTGAAAAAGATATAACGAATTAAAAATTCTAAAAAAATAAGTAAACGGAGCAAGGAATGGATCTGGAGAGAATAGGTGCGAAAGAAATAAACAGCTGCTGCAGATGGCTGATGCGAATGAAATAAGCAGAAAAGTTGAATACGAGCATAAAAGTACCATAATAACAAACGCTCTCAAAGACAAGAAAGGGTTAAAGACGAAGAATAGAATTCAAAAACTACCAAATAAAAACCATGATTCACAATATAAACTTTAGATTTCCAAATTTCATGAAGTACAACTGAAATTGGTGAAAGAATTCGACTGTGAAGAACATCGCATTCAAGATGTACATAGGTGCATTTTAAGAATTCTAGAGAGGCTGTTCAAGAAATCGAAAATGCGATTTAGCTTAGGCCATGTATGACTAAATAGTTGAACCCGAGCAATTCACCATTCGATCATGAAAATATTCAGTACAAATGAACATAAGCAGACTAACTGAGAAAAAAATTATAAAGGACATTCTGCATTTCCTATTGATATTGCGTTAAGTAATTTCAAATTAACAAAAGTATATGACCAGATTTCATTACATGGTTGACCAAACAAATAGAATTAGCCCTATGTTGCATATGTTTTGGGAAACAACATCAAAAATTTACTACTTCTTCCATTTATATCGCTTTCATCTATATTGGTCTTTAGATATCCCATTATATGTCTATTATAAATCGTATTATGGCTATTTTATATATCCATATCAAACGAAGAATAAATACTCATGAATATCCTCCATCCCAGTAAGTCTTAAAGATCAAAATGTCAGCGGAAAAATTCTTGTATAATCTCAAGAACCCTAACTCCTTAGGGAATTTCATGAAGTCACACGCGAGTCTGCGTGAGCAATGTGTTCCCAGAGCAACCAGCACGATGGTTTATGCATTGTCATTATTTCTCTCGCTACGTGCATTAAAATGTCTAAGAAAAAATAATGAATTGTTGAAGTCGATTCATCATAGATATGCCTATTTTATTATTAGCAGCTATGCAAAATTTATAATGAAAAATTGAGGCCGATGGAACTCAATAAACCAAAAGGTGTTCAGATTAAATAATGATGACTGGTAAAATAATAATCTATCAATTGCTCAAAAATTCTAATTTGAGATACTCATGATAAATTCTGGTGTGTATAAAAATAATAAAATTCCTTCCAAAGACTATGATTTCAATTCATCAAATACTAATCAATAGATAATTTATTTTCCAATTAATTCATAACGGTCATTCTATTATTGACTAGCACTTTCCTGAAAATCCTTATCTAGCGGCATCTGAAAAATATTTCGTATCTCTACTTTATCTCACGTCCAGATCTTACGCTAGTATTTTTTACAAGATTAACGAAATAAAGTAAGTTACTCTAAAGAGAACTAGAGGTGTGAATAGTTATATTAATTATTAACTAATAATATTTATTATCATCAAATGATCCGGACCAATGTCTGAACATCCAGATCACGTACGCATGTGATACAGCTGTGGATATCGTCAGTATGAAGCTTCACATCCGCGGAATCACGACTTTACGTAGCATTGTGTTTTTTCCCATTCGCTCTGCATATTCACACCATTTCCCTCAGATCTTCCATCGTTCGTGCACCTATCCTTCGGCGTCGTAATCTCAGGTTCCTACTACGTAAAAATCCCCCGGTAATCCTTTTCGCTCATTGCTCCCTAAAGCCAATTTTCTCCTCGCAATCCAAGCGTGCTTTAAATAAATATGCTTCCTTTGATTGCAAACCGGCTGAGCAAGATAATCAAGGCATATGACGGCGGGGATTAGAGAAAAGATGGAACAGAGCGATAGGTTGATAGACGCAGAAGCCACTTCTTGCAGCTCCTTGCAACCTGCCCCGTCATAGGTGAGCAATGGGCGTGCAAAATGGTAAATATTGCCATTTAAAATATATTTTAAGGGGTGTATTATCTGAGACACATGCTTTTTAGTTTTACCTATGAATTTAAAAGCATCTCATATCGCCATGGAAAGAAAATTTATATGAATACAAAAGCAAAAGTTACACCAAAAACAGTTTTAAGAGCACAAGTGTGGCATTACAGCCGAAGAAATATGGTTCCAGCCCTGCCAGCAAAGCTGTTATGTTCATCCTGTTAACGCAATCGTTAAATATGCGACTAAATTCCGAATCCAGCACGTTCTGTAGTGAAATAACCATGCAAAAATAGAATTATTGAAAAATAAATAGTGAATAATTTTGCGATGAAATTTTTAATTTTATGTGCGGATTAAGCTCACGAACTACCAAAGAAGAATTTACGCAGTCATGAAAGGGGGCTCGCGAAAAGTTAACTATTCAAGGCCTTGGCACGTACGTATAGTGCATTCGTTCAGCAAAAGCATCATTCATTCGGCCGTAATCCCGATCGGACAAATCGACTGCATCTCACACTCATGTCCCAATGTGGACATGCAATAAAGAGAAGGCTGAGCAGTAAATTACTCCGAACTTGTTCGGGTGGCAAGGGAAACGAGAAACGGCAGGAGTTGTGGGACTAACGACATGGGTGTTGTGCGTGCACTTTGCATTAGCTGTGTCTGCTTCTTAAGGTTACGACCGTCGCCACCGCTTACTGCGAAACAGTTTAACCTGAAGGATACATCTTTGCCCTATTTTTCCTTTATTTTATTACACTTATAAATACGCTTTCAATCAACGCATCATTTCATATTGGCAAAAGGTAATAATTGCGCAAAAACAGTCTTCCATACTAAATTAACTATGATGTGCTGAGTGTTCTTAGCAAATCAAATTGCGATCCATTGACCTCAATCCCCTTTCTTGCAAATCATGGCTCTGCATTTGTAATAAACTACTATATTATAGTTAGAAAGCCGATATTTTGGCTATTGTCGGTGTGAAGTGGTAACAATTACCTTATAAGTTACACCATAGCTCAAATGCAAGCAGAGCTTTGTAACATGCTTGCTCATATGATAAAGTGTTTTTATTTTGAATAATTATACAGTTGCCAAATTTGCACAGAAATGGCTACGCATTTCAGTGGAAGCCCTCATACCACATTTTAGACTAAGGAAGGCGGCGACCCTCAAATTACTTGTTCCATTCAGTAACAGACCGAGATAACTTGTATAAGACGGGAGGAATATTTGTGTTTGAGCAAAAAAGGTTTTATAAACTTTTTCCAGAAACTTAATTTTAAATTCAAGTTAAATATGAAAATATTTCGCTCAGTTAGGGACCGAAATGTGCACTGCATTAGATACTTTTTTGGCAGAGTACAATAGATATTAAAAAATAATTTTGAGTGCAGAAATAATAGTTATATTCAATTCTATTTAAACCAAAAATATTTCCGATAACGGGGGGAGGGCATGGCCTCTACATTGGGTCCACCCGAGGTTCCAATATAGGAGGAGTGATAAAAATCTTTAAGATTCCCAAAGTAAAATATCTACTTGCAGTATAATTAATGACTTAATACATAAATACGTAATAGGAAAGGGTTTCAATTCTTCTAATGTAATTAAAAAGTCATATTTTTCTCAACTTCACTGAATAAATCCTCCGCGTATAACCAATTAATTCATTCGAGCAAATGGCACAGTTCACCTCGTAAAGTAATACTGGAAAATATTATTATTTCCAATATCAGGCCTAAATACGAATAATGCCCATCTGAGTATATATTAATCGTCGTGCATTTGAATGAGATCCAATTTTAAATTGAAAGTGTAGCTTTGAACTGTAAAAGGACAAAATAGTGTCGGATCTTTATTATAACGCCGTAGATCATGAGCATTGGAAACGGCCATCCTATGAAAATAGGAATATTACATATTATATGAG
The DNA here is from genome assembly GCF_022747635.1 of Hetaerina americana. Lineage (NCBI taxonomy): Eukaryota > Metazoa > Arthropoda > Insecta > Odonata > Calopterygidae > Hetaerina > Hetaerina americana. The sequence continues at coordinate 26,860,975 of NW_027286874.1, forward strand.
TAAACATATAAAGCGTTTTTCATTGTGCAAGATGTGAAATGGCCAATTGTCTCTTGTTAGAGTAAAATACAACAAATACATCCATTCAAGTGATATAATGAAATAATTTAAGGAATGAAATCCTAATTCATTTAAATGATAATTGTCAAATTAAATAAAAATGAAAAGCGGAATTATACTTTCTCGGCTGATATGCACACCCAGTTAGGATAAAAGTGTTATAAATTCTAAATCAAAATTATGGAATAATAGAAATGACAAAAATGACTTAAATATAAATTCATATGGAAGGAGGAAATATCAAATGAGTAAGGTGAGTAGGCAACAATAAAAATGCTTCTTTTATGTTACATATTAAGTGACCATTGAATAAATTCATCAAAGTAAATGTTATTTCAAATTATTACCAAACCAGTCTTTGCAAGGTGTGCCTATACCAATTCAAAAGAAATTGTTCCGCTCGGTAGCCTCAGATTTTGTCTACACTTTTCTCTTTTATGGATAGTCTTTTCCTTTTCTTAAAAGGCTAATTTACAAATTCAATGTAAACCTGGGGGATTAGCATGCACTATTTTAGAGTTTTCAACATAAATGCTACTCCTTACGACCATGTTTGTCATTTGTTGATGTCTAAATATTTTTATTTAATATAGGTACGAAATGTATTAATAAAATTATGATCCGATACGAATTCTTACTCCATTTCAAGGAAATCAATCTCAAAAACTCGATAAAAATCATGAGCTTCATGTTCAATGTAATCAATTCCAAGAGTTTCTATACCTATTTATATATTTACTCATTATTTTGTTATTAGAACTCTACTTTTGGTAGAGAGAGAGAGAACTTATTGCCACAAAAATTTTAAGACTTTTATTCCTGGTACTTTAGGCACCATTATTTTACTGCAAAATATTTTTTGACGTCTATTGTTTAAGATGACTTAAAATTACAGTAACTCAATGCAACTCATTCTTCAACATACCCATTTATTTCTACAGGTCTCAATCGGAAATTAAAAGAAGGGTAAAAAAGTGTTTAAACTAGTGCATTATAAATACATATATTCATTTAAAGGAACATTTTAAGTACATTACTTCCCTAATTCCTCCAATTCTTTTATTACCTTTCAGCAATGCTCATTATTGAATTTCTGTTATTTTTTAACTGTTTCAATTCCTTTATTTTTCTTTTACTATTGTTTAACTTTTTATTCTTCCAAATATTTATAAAGTGGTTTGCTTAAAAAAGGCATTTCATTATAAAGTATTGATGTCTCTTCTTACTTTGTTCATCATTTTCTGCTTTTTTACCAGCCGATTAATCTAATGTTCCTTGAATGTTCTGAATTTTAATTTTATTCCCTGGTTTCATAGTGGTGGCACTTAAAATACGTAGGAACACTAAAAGGACAGAGCATATCCTTGGTTGAATATGTGAAGCAATTTAAATATTGAACTCTTTCCAAAAGATTACAAGGCCTAATAAAATAATGATAATAATACGTCACTATCCACACACGTTAATTTTAAAAGTTATTCTGTGTTTCGGCAGATACTCATTCACACTTATCATAGCTCCCTCTCTAATCTTTTCCCAAGGGTAAAATAAATGAAAGCATGCAAATAATATCCCTCGCTTCTTGAAACATCCAACTCACGCAACCCCTGACATTTGCCCTCAGAGCTCGATATGCTGGTTAACTTTGCTAAGAAATAAAAATCTGAGCATCAAAATGTGAGGACGATGTCAACGGAAATAATGCCTCTCTTTTATGGCGCCTTTTAGGAGCCTTCCTATGCCGTCTCCCCATGGAGAGATGCCCGTTTTTATATCACAGGACGTAATACCTGGGAAGACCAAGGGATCGCTCCCCGTTCTCTCGTGACAGGAAAAATATTCCAACTCCATATCCACACCCGACTTTGTGTTTCATTTCCATCGCTAGACTCCCCGGTCTCTCACGGAATGCGCGCACGGGGAAAAGCCATTCCGAGGAGTTCTGCCCGGTGACCGTAGGAGAGAGATTATGTCCTAAACATCCTGCATGCGGCGCAAAACCCGGGAGGGATATCCAGGATGTAAACAGAGGCGTCTGACGCGGGTAGCGATTGGTGGATTCGGTAACGGAAGACAGATTCCTCGATAGGGGGCGAAGAGAAGGGGGGGAGGCTCGGGGATTTTCGAAATCACCACAAGCATGGCGGAAGACTGGTGGCGCCTTTCCCGAAGTGACCGACCTGGCATGCGACTACATGAGCTGTGAGCGCGGGTGTTGTCGTGTCCGTTCTGCCATTCGCGTGTCGCGGCGACATTTGCGGGATTGGGTCGTGGGGAGAGGAGGGGAACCGGGGAGAACGGAAATGATACATCAGGGACCCAATGGGGACATTTCTTCTTCTGGGAGGAAATGGAATGAAGAAAGGATGGATGGGGAATGATAGAGGGGTGATAGGATAAGCAATGAGAGGGCAAGAAATGATAGACCGGGGGTGGAGGGGGTGGGGCTGGGGAAGTGAACGCAGAGCAAGCCAACTAGGGGTGGGGCGCGTCCGAAACAAAAAAGAAAATTTGGAGGGCGGATTCATAGCAGAGAGATGGAGTGAGGAAAATGGGGGTGGGGAATGTAAAATCGAGGCGGAAAGCAACTATGGATCCATTTTTGGATAAACAACTGGTTGTGATTGTGTAGCAGACCTAAGGCAAGTCAGGGCGGGAGATAGGGAACCAGATTTGAATGGCAGATTCAAGCAATAAAGTTATATATGTCTTATCTTAATAAAAAAATTATCAAGAAGAAATGTATTTGGCTGTCGTTTTCAGCACGGAGAATTTCACGGTTGAACAACACACCTTACACTTCACGCCTCACTCAGCGATATACAAGTAAGAATCTCGCCGTCCTCCGGACACGGTTATAAAAGAAGGAGCACTAAAGTAAAATATGTTTTCAATTTATCATTTTCGCCAAATACATACACTTTTAGAAAAATATACTAGCCTATTACCCTAAGTAGAGCGAGCATGGTGACAAAAGGTACAGGTGGTGCATCATACTCCCCGAGGACTCAAATGAGAAATCAGTTTCGCAGCAGCTGGAACAACATTAACCGGAATAAAACACATTATTTTCCACATGCCGATGAAATCAAAATATTAAACTTCATTGGCCACATCCAAGGATATCTAATATATCAACATGTAAAATAAAATTATAAATACAGATTATTTTTCTACGCAGTAATCCTATTCTCGAACCTTCGAGATCTTCCGACTGAAAGTATTTAAATAAGTTAAATTATTCAAAACTTTTTATTCAGATGATTAATATTTGCCTAAATTACGACTATTCCAATCAACACTTGTCAACCCTCGGTTAGATTGATAAGAACGAGGTCCAGGTTGAAAGAAATTTATTCCTTAATGAGAACAATAAATATTTTACCATAATTTTCGTTTGAGTGCCTTAACGATTGTTCTCACCAATATTTCTTAATCTGCTAACAATACTTTTTATCGTGATTGAACAGTCAGCTTGGAATCCGAGCAATGAAACTTCAAAGAATTAATTTCTTAAATTTCAGATAGCTATACTCAGATAGAGATAACGTTAGCTCGTCATTTCACAGCATTATCAATTTTACCAAAAATATCTAATCGCTATCCATTAAATCAAACAAAAAATATCAAGGGAAAAATAATTGAGTAGCAGTTGACTACAAGAAGAAAAACAATTCTCCCTATGACTAGTCAATTGCAAACGTGATATTAGTGAGAATGGTACATGATCACCCATTTCTAACTACATTACTCGAAAATGTTTTTCTGTCCACAAAAAATGCCAATACCTAAGGATCAAGTTTGCGGTGTCTTCAAACGCTATTAATTAACGTGACTAAAAACGGACCGTTTCCATCATTCGGTTCTGCATTTGCCAGTGTTGCCCCAAAGAAATATCGATAGCGACAACACTCGCGAGTATCACAAATTTTGAAATAATGATATAAGATACTGATAAAGAAGATAGCAGCGGTGAAACAACAACTGATAAAATTGAATAAAACAAAAAAACGGGATCAATAAAAAAGACTACAAAATTATAGATCGCAGATATCGATGAATATGAAATTAAATAAGAAGCAGAGTCCGTACTAAACAAAACTTGTTGTAAAGGAAAAATTAAGGGATCAGGTATATGACGAAACAGTAAGGAAATTAATTGAATTAATATACTTACAGAGTCCTCTAACAAATGATAAATTCGCAGCATGGATAAAGGTAATGTTAACCAGCTAGAGACTAGCAGAACAGTAAGAGGAGGGAAAACCTCAGAGTAGCAGACAATAATCACGTGAATAACCTGGTGTGACATGAGTCGTGGAAGAAGAAAAAAACTCAATCCCGTTAACAAAACGAGAAAGCATTTATTATTGAATACATATTCTAGCTCTTTCTTAGAAACCTCGAGTTATTTCAGGAAGTATTATTTATTATTGAAGTAATAATAAAGATATAAGGCTCCTGAAGTTATGATGATTTTCTTTGACCCATCCTGGAATATTTATTCTTTGTTTTTAAATATTGCTCAAGAGAGATAACAAGAAATTCCAATGTTATCATGGTATCATAATTGAACTAATTGGAGCCACTCTTGTTGAAATGCAACGTTGGATATATTATTCAGTATTTTCTGTGACTGACTTGTCCTTAGAAATCACCCTAGTAGATGAATCATACAAACTACTCAAGCTGTTGATGCAAGCTACAACAAGCTGTTGATGTGATCATCTCCGTCACTATGTGCATGATGTAATCGGAAAGACAGAGAAGAGCAGGCGTAAGCCTAAAGAGATAGATAGGTAGTCGTCTTTATTTTGGGGGGAGTTTGAGAGTCTCTTCTACCACCTAACCCCAAAAAGGGCATTATTCTCACGTGAGGTAAAATAAAAATGGGTTCTAAATTTTCTTATCGCACCATCAGAATGAAGGTGTACCCATGTACAGTAAAAATACCTCAAATGGAGTCCAATATTTTTTTTATATCGATCATTTAAATTTTAGTACTAGGCGGTCTAAAGTGCTTTTTTTAGGAACTCGAATTCCAAAGTAAGTGAAGCACAGAATGCCGTTATTGCGCTAAGAAAAGAGGGAAAATAAAAATAACATACAGTAGACCCTCCCAGGTACTTAGACAGATTTCGGGTGAGTTGCTGTTGAATCTAGCAACCTCAACCTTACTTTTGATGAAGTGCGGCGTTGTTGCTCAACTTTCACTTAAAGCATTCAGCCACTTTTGCTTTATTTATAGTCATGCTTCTGCATATTTAAGTGGTCTTTCAGAGCAGGTGTCCTAACACCTAGTACAACTCTCATGTGACTGGATGTAGACGTAAATGCAGATATTTGAGATATTATTATGCATACAGAGATAAGGACGGTAATACCAATGAAGTCCAGTCTCCAGCGTTGATGCTCTATAATAAGCTCAGTAGTTCGGCATCTGGAAAATCTGATGACGAATCAATTAGGCTAATCGAGCCTCTAGGAGAACACGGATCACTAGTAGCGCTCAAAGATAAAAATATAATAAATAACCCATTCCGGCATAGCGGACTTAAAAACAGAATTAAATATCCTGGAAAAAGAGCTGGAACTAACGATAATTTTTATGAGTTTCAAAATCAACTGAGCCTGATCATTCGCCAGAACTGTACACATTTGTGGATTAGTGATTAAGTACAAGCACCACTCACAAATAGATATCGAATTAACCTAAAGAAGCCAAATATTTTCTTCGCAGCCGTTAAAGTAACCCTGCGTTCCATCCCAATTCCATTCTTACCGCTTCTCCTTCTCCGTTCTTCGACCTCTTCTCTACCACGGCCACCTAAGAAGAGAGACGAAGGATATTCTGGCCGAAAGCACGTGAGAGGAAAGAGAAAAAAAGCAAGGGAATGAAAATATAGCCGAAACACACCTCGGTTTATTTAAGGGGACAAACTTTGGTACATCCAGAGGGCATGCCATTCGTCAGGAGAATGGGAAGGATAGAAAGCAAAAAATAAAAAGGGGAGCTTTTTTTCATTTAGTGGAGGTGGCCAAAGGAGGGGCGAGCCAGGAGACGAAGAGCGAAAGGATGAGGATCCGGAGTCGCAGAGGGATGAAGAGGGAGGGGGGAGTGATTGGGGAGAGGAATGGGGTGTGGACAGGAAGAGAGAGGGGAGATGAGGGGAGAAGGAAGAGGGACGGGCGTGAGGGGGAGCTGTGGCGGCGATGTGAGCGCTCGGACACATCAGTCTCCGTTACCACTTCTACCGTGCCTACTCTTTTCCATCTCCACTTCTTCCCTCAACAAATGCCTCTAAAGCCTTCTACCGCCTCCCCCTTCGTCCTCACACCCCAACACCGAAACCCGGACAGATGAACGCACGGACTACAGAACAGACGGACAATGCCGCCGCGACTGTTGCGGCTTCCAGCGCAATTAGGGATGGAAGGTTCTCTCTCTCTCTCGCTACACCACCTCCCTACCTCACCCTATCCTTGCCTTGCCGAATGTCCCCGGCGCTCCTTCCCTTTCCCCCTCAACTCCTCGGCCCCTCTGTCCACTTCTGCACCGCCCTCCCCGCCCCACAAACCCGCACCTCCCCCGCCTCCTCCCCTCTACCCCCTCCCAATTCCTCGAAGCCTCTGAGCCAGGGACGGCGTTAAGTGGAAAACCGTGTATCTGGCGTAGGCTCACCATGCCGGACGAGAGGGGAAGGGGAGGGGGATGAGCGAAGCCGGCCTTAAGGGTCACGGGAGGAGGAATGGGAGGGGATGGGAAGGAGAGAGATGTGGAAGGGGGTGACGACGGCGACCGAGGAAGGAAGGAGGGGAGACGAGAGGGTGGCCGGGCGGGTGACGAAGGGCGGGCGGTCTAGGGGGATGGCGGGGGAGGAGTCGGGGAAAGGCGATGAGGGTTGGAGGCGATGAAGAAGGTGGGCTCGGACCGTGGCATGGGGGTAGATGGTGGGAGGGGTGGGATTGAGGGGTTGTGGGAGGGTGTGGACGGTGGGATGGCCGGGAAGAGATCTAAAAAGGGAGCGGGGGTCGCTGGTGGGAGAGTGGGCCGGGGATTGACCGGGAGGGGGATGAGTGATAGGCAGCGAACCGGGCTACTGACAGCTGACCACTAAACCACTATGAAGCGCGAGTGGGCAGCAGAAGGAAGGAATGGGCGAGGAAAGAATGAAAGGGGGAAGGAAGGCTGTGGAACAGGAGGTAAGGCGGTATTGTGAGAAAGGAAGAGAGAGGGGTGGAGAGACAGGGACGTCGCAGATACGGCACGGGGATAAGCAGTAGGAAGAAATGCATACCTACATTTATTTATACACAGGTGAGGAGAGGATAAACGGCTTTTTTTAGGATGCTGGAGTAAATTCTTGAGAAAGGGAGATGGAAAGAGATTTTCTGGGAGTAGAGTAGGCAAGTTAAGTAGTGTGTCGTGAGTGAAGATCAAGAATTGCGAGCCCTTTTGGAAGGAGGGAGTGAGGGAGGTTTAGGCGACTGGGAATGTGGGTAGAGTAGAAAATAAAAGGTGAGAAAAGAGGAGATAAGGAGTGTTGGAGTGGCGACATGAAGGTCCAACTAACCCGAGACAAAACAAGAAGGCTTCAGAAAATTTTGGTGGTGAAGGACGAACCACGATCATGGCATAGGTGAAAAGAGCATGGACGAGAACAAACGGTTGAGGTTGACAAATCAACAGCCCAAGATGGTGGAAGGAATGACACCATCAAGAGTAGGTACTTCCCACTCGCGTCCCTCGAAAAAAAAATATACCAGGAGGGAATATGAGGGTGAAAACTGGTATCACGGGGAAAAATGTTGGGGAAAATAAAAAAAAGTAAGGTTTGGCATGGGGGTTGGGCGAGAAACCGATTGCGGGAATCGTGTTGATGGGTGAAGGCTAGAAAGATATCGGGTTCTCAAGTAGTACCGCAGAAAGAAAAGGAAGTTGAAACTGGTATGTGAGTGGAATGGAATTATCCTCCGCAAACTCCCCATCGTCGAGGCAGAAGAAGAGGAGAGTGAATGAGAGAAATATCCAACGTGAGGGGCGGGTCTCCTAACAAGACTGGGGTTGGCCAGATGCTGTTGTACACGCCAGAGATACGGCTTATAAACACACACCGGCTCCAAATACAGCTTCCTGGCAGTTCCATCAGCGGAAGCGGTCGGGAGGGAGAGGGATGGAGGGGAGGGGGCCCTCAGGAAGGCGGGGTGGGAGGAGGATAGACGGGGGAGGAGGGGGGAGATAGGGGAGGGAAAAGATTAAGGGATAGGGGAGGGATATGAATTCTAGTGTAGGCATAATCCGAGGATAATAATTCGAATAAAAGGAACAGGAAAAACAGTTTCCGTACACCATAAAAACCTGTTCTGCTACATTTTTATACCAAGTGCGAGACCTCGTTGGAAGATGTTAAACGCGAGTATTTTTAACTCTAAATATTTTTTCCCGCATTCCCGCTTCTCCCCACCGGTTTCCGCCGACTGTGTGAACCTTCCCACTGATGATCACACGAACTTAAAGGGGAGTGTTATGCTTTGCTCAAGCTGCCAAATTATACGTACTCCTTTTTAACGTGTCACGCATGACATATTTTTATATGCGTTTTATCACCACAGCCATGTTATATCATGAATTCTCAAAAAAATGGATTGGTTAGATATCGCGTTCATGCTTATACAAAGATGTAAAGTTAATATTTTCACGCTATCACAAAATTCCTCAGAATAAATGTATACTACGCTTTAAAAAAACAGAAATCAAAGCGGTATTATTTGAAATGAGCCCAAGAATCAAGAAAAATACAATATCAACATTAAATTCATTATTTACGTGAGATTTGTTTTCAATTTTTTACAAAGTCAGTTCAACATTCAATAATATGGAATGAAAGAAAAAATTAACTTTTAAATATCTTTGTACAATATGAATGAACTTCATTTTAAAATGCACCGATAGATGGATTTAAATACAATGTATCCTCACTGCGTATAGTAAATGAAACTATGAATTCAACTGCGTAAAGTCCCTGCCGCTCTCTGAATTTGATATTTGAAAATGGATGCTATATATATATATATATATATATATATATATATATATATATATATATATATATATATATATATATATCTATATATATATTCCGCCTTCCCCACTTCTCCTGTCTACATATATATATATATATATATATATATATATAATCAGCTCTAAGTTTGGTTCGGTAGATGATGGTAGAGCTCACCCTGTACTAAGCCCTATACTGCGTGTGAAATTTACACGATAGGGCAGAGGGCCTGATGGGGCAGAGCTCCTTTCCCTGTGCCAGTTATATTTCCAGGAAGATCTGGTACCCAAGAAATCTAGGGATGCATATTCACGCTAAATTATAGTAATGATATAAAATAAGAAATAAGAGAAAGAGGATGCACACCTTTCACTTTAGATGATTGGTTTTTATAATAAATGTAACAAGATTGTAGTTTTATGTTTATACTGTATTCCCGTCTGATTTTTATTTTTAAAAAGTATTCGTAATGAGTACCAAAAAAAAGGACCATCCCAATTCATTTTCCAGACTAATTTAGCATAATAATCATGTATTTCAAATAATTCCCAGGTTATACGCTAACGGCATTCTCCGCGTCATTGCCACGTTTTTCCAATTTGAGAACATGTTTGCTCGGAATAATAGAAAATATCTCCAAAGAAGAATATTATTTTACTTGGGAAAACAACCTTATAACCAATTACATCAATCGAAATTACATTCATGGAACGGATAATCGAATTTCTCTTGACCCTAAAACTCGTGACTTTGTGAAATCTCTTCATAATGCCGGAAAATAAACCAAAAATACACAATTCCATGGTTTATTTATAGGCACGACACGTGTTTCGATATTTCAACGCTATTATTAAGTTGCATGTGATCAATGCTGATAATGACCTTTTAACTTCAAAACACGTTTGGCGCTTGAAAATATATTTTTTTTATGTTTTGAATAGTTTATTTAACCTTGAATCCAATTCTATATGCTTAAAATTTTTAGTTCAGCAATTTTTCACTGAACTATATTCCACCGTCTAGCCTAGAACCACTGATAGGCCGAGAGCAAAGTTCCCCAAAAAAGCCACGACAAGATTAAACTAATTATCTTATTCGCTAAATACAAATATTTTTTGTCACGGCTATATAATTGTCGATAAAACTCGTACCTTTTATAGGAGGGCTCAGTATCACTTCTTTCGGGAAAAATATTTTCAAATATATTTTCAACTTAAAATTTTCAAATCATCTGAGTCATAAAATCCACGTAACCGATTAGGTAGATATTTTAGGGGCAAATTTCACTGAATAATACATCAATTGCCATTGCATAACGTCACATGTTAAAAGAAAGCGAATAGAACACCTGTGGGCGACAATCATGCCACCCTTATCCTGCAGGTTACGGTTACCCACTACTCCTTGCGGGAGCAAATATGCGTTTTGCCTACGTTGCAGGCATTCTTACCCACGCCACCTTGCCGGTATTTACAACTAACAATAGGTATTGAGTTGAAAAGAAATCGTTGAAACCAGATCATTTACTTTTGTCCAAATAAGCAAGTGGCACAAGACAGGAATAGAAAAGAAAACCTTTCCGGAGGGGTGAAAGATTATTTGAAGCCGTAGATGATAATTTTTTAGAACAATTTTGATTTGGGAAACGAGAAGGGACACCATGAATGAAATTCAAATAAACCACTAATCAGTGGTTAATCAATATCACGATTGAATGAAGTTATACATGCAAATAAAAGTTTTATTAGCAACGAGGAAAATTCTCTCTGCTGCTCTAAAAGAAGTCGCGATACGGTTAGCCGTGTCCGACATGCTGAACACTGTTACTTCATTACGGAACAGTTCACTCCACTTTCGAATCCATGTTTCTTATCTCACTGTACCCGTTCCAGTTCTTTCTCACTAAAGTGGCAAAACGAGAAAATAAAAAAGTAAATTATTGGACTCTTGGAAGAAAAGCTAGCTGCTTGGCTGCGAAAACTCATGAGGTCACGGACAGTGGACGAGAGAACATGAGATCCAAATGTGGACATAAGCATTAAGAATTCATCTCGAATATATACGCATGGTTATCCCTAATTTACATTCCCGTATCTTTGACATTCCTAAAACTTTTATTCGAGTCGTAAACCAAACGAAGTGATGGCTACTAAAAGGTTGTCAGCTTCGCTCTGGGGAAGGCGTACCCGTCGATTTTTTATGTAGGCGTTTGAGATAAGACCCCTATCGACTCAGGCATGTCTCTGCCGTGCAAAACGCAATGGCGTGACATCCTGTTGAAACTATTACTGATGCAAAATAAAATGTGAGCCAAATTTTAAGAGAGATTTAGTTTCATCCTCGTAGATAATTATAAGGATAAAACCAAAGTAATTAAGGAACCATTAAATACGCCCAAGTTGTTACCGATGATACCAAATTACTGATATCTATTAATGAATTTTTTCTTATTAAGCTCTCTGCGTGGAACAAATTAACTAATTTGTAATACACCTATTAAATAATATAAATAACGGAAATATTTTTACATTCATAAATGTAAAATAGATCCCAAATTCTAGCCCGACATGTGTCTATTTCATTTATTTCATCACCCGCGGACGTTTTTGAATTTACTAAAAAACACTCATGCGACCGTTTATGAAACGATACGACGATTTCATTTTGAGCATAACTGTAGCATATAATGCGCTACAAACATAGGCCTCAGTTTTTATGCATCGCCTACTTTACTCACCGCTCTGTTGGTTTATTTCCCGCCCGTTGGGTGGCTTAACCGAGCGCCTTCGTCCTCAAACCTTCATTTCTAATCACAACCAATGAAGCATAAAGGCCACTTGCTCTCGTTCCGAGCCAGGTGGTGTGACAGACGTCCGTTAAAACCTTTCCTCCGCCTCTCCCACTCTCTCCCTCCCTCTCCTTCTGTCTCTGACTCTGTCCGTCCCGGCCTCCCTCTCTCATTCACTTCAGTCGAGTAAAAGGGGATAGGGTCAGCTGAAAGAAAAACGACCTCCGGAGACGCTTCCCCCTTACTCCCAATAACTCCCACTCACGACGCAGTATCCTTTTAACACTCTTCATCTCGACCTACACAGGAAGCTTGATGCAACCGAAACGCTATACTCGGGAAAAAGAGAATTATCGCTGATGGGGGAACGGTCAATTTCATCCGCTGTGGGAGGCAGAAGAAACAGTTTCCTCCAATTCCCAGCGATGTCCGAGGACTTTTCATGCCGTTCCGCATTCCCACCCTTTTTAAGGTCCCTTCTTCATCTTCCTCCCATCACTCCGCTGGGAGTGAGGGAGAAAGAGAGCCAATGCGCCGCAACTGCCCTTTAGCACTGCCCGCAGACATTGTTAAAGCCCAGGCCTTTTATGTCTGCGAGATATCCCCTCCAGTCATAAGCGCTATGGCAACTACATTGCCATACTAACTGGCTCCTTCCATCCTCGCCCATTTCATTTGATGGCTACAAACACACGATTGCTTCTGCTTATTCTTTCTCGCTCACACATACAAGGACAAACTCTTTCCTCCGTTCTTATGAAAGCGCTACTAATGTTCTAGAGTTAAAGCATCGGAGTCTTAAAGCTTAATGAAAGCGAATGAAATGATGAGAAAAGATATCCCTCGCCTACACAAAACTCTGTTTCATTTGAAAATTCATGAAGCCAACAATTTAATTCGCAAGAATAATTTTGCATAACTCTGACTTGTATCAATTAATAATTACAGTATTTTAGAAGCGTTGCACAGCAACGCAACATGGTGGCAAAGTATTATTTAAGGAAAATACCAAAATCACTGGATATTGAATTAAAATGGTGAGGATGGGACACGAAATTACAACTAGCTTTTACCATAGAACCGAACTGAGGCCTTATGCCTTCACTTATACTTTCCACATGTTATGACTCTTAAATATGGTATGAAGGATGGTGAAGTAAGACTAAATTTTTAGAACAGACAAATCGATGTTGTTTTTTCCTCGAACGATGCAAGAGTAATTTTCATCGAAGTCGCCCAAGGTATACGATACATATTTCGTTAGACTAGGTAGCCTAGTTGCGAGCATTAATGCATATAATTCTTATCGCAGTCTAATTATTACTAGGCGCTACTATTGTATTGCTTTTAGTAGTGGTTAAACCTTGTTGCTAAAAGAATGCAACACACATTAATGCAGGAAAATTACCATCATTGTTAAAATTAAACCAGCTTCTCTACTAGTTCCTAATCTTTTAATAACACTTGATATTGGTAGAGCGTGATGCTCTTGAATCATCCATGCCACATGCTCCTATGGCAAAATGCAGGGTAACTTGCAGACATATGTATCTATAACTTTTGTTTTACACGTATATTTTATACACGTATATTTAAATTAATCTTCCTTCAAAACCTTCTTCTTTTGTTGTCTCACTGATGATGTGTGTCATTATCCTAACTTAAAACTTGTGATGACACAAACATTTATTCTGATAGTAATTTTATTCAATTTTATGACTAAACACCGTTTATTCTTAGAGATAGACCGTACAGTACTACAAAATAAGAGTTAAACTAAAGCTAGGAATTTATGAAGACAATCGGCGATGATATTAATGAGGAGTAGTCAAACATTTCGTACATATTTTTTCCTTCAAAGGCAATAAGAGTTTTACCATGACTTTTTATGTTCCCTATGGTTTGAGATCGATGCCCCACTCCGGTAGGAAACTTAAAACAAAATGGGATTGAGGTTGAGAAATCGAGGTTTCACGTTGTCTTTGGGCTTCTCTCCTCGCCTAATCAAGCCCGCCAACACACTTTCCTTCCTTCCACCCCTCCTACCCGCCGAGGCACTACCATCCCAGCTTTCCTTGATCACACCCTCCACCCCACCATTAACCCTATTACCAACTCGGTGATACCCGCCGCCGCATGTGTGTGGGGAAAGGTGGGTGGCTATCTCTTAAGAATGGGATGAGGATGGAGAAGTTTCAATGATAATTAAGGCGGTGAGGACGAATCCAAAACGGTCCAATTACGGAGAGTTTCAAATCGCCAGCCCTTCCTCACTTGTCGCCGTGCACCTTCCGCTCCGAAAAATTCCTCCGTCTCTCTTAACCTTGCCCCAAGAACCCTCCTCGGGTGGGAGAGGGTCTGGTCACTCAAGCCTTCTTCACTTCCCATAACGGGCAACACAACGACTCGTGTGTGCTCGCTTTAACGAGCCATGTTTCCGGAGAAATACTCAATTCACCAAATTTTGACCCATCGAATTCCTTAGATGTAATTAAAAAGGATGGTTCTTTAATCAATTTTCTATCGTATCACCGCTGGTCTGCCAAAAAAACATTATGACTAACATTCAGAAAACTAGTTGACTATGATATATAGTATGTAGCGAAACCTCATTCATGGATTTACTACGATGCTTTATTGTTTGTTCGTTGCATATAGAGTAAGTTTAGAAAGTTTATATTTTAAAACCTGTTTTTAGAGGAAGCAAATTACTTTCATGGGTGCCATATTTGGGTCGTCTTCTCCGTATTCCATATTGTACGCTCTCGATTTATCTACATGAGTTAAACTCCAAGTTAAAAGTCGGCTCTCTCAAACTATGATTCGAAGGCTATGTTAGTTTATTTTTTTTAAAACATACTCTAGGCTGCACTAATTTCCCGTAAGCTAAATTAGATCGTGGTTTGACTGTTTGAAGGCGCCATGCCAAATTCCTGTCCTTCTATCTAACACGGAATCACCATCTAGCTAGAGACAACTAAAGATGAGCAAGCAGTGATGTCATCATAAAACAAAAAGACAACCCAAACCATTTCTATGGTTTTTTCCATTAAGGTTGCATGTGTGTGGCTTTTGTGTGCGCCGGAGGTGGAAACTTTTTTTTTACTTCCCATATCTTTGGCTGCCCCTCTCCCCCTCTCGTTCTAAGCTGGCAGATGCTGGTCGACATAATGGCCTCCCGTAATGATTTCTGCCCCATTTTCTCTCCTTACGATAATGGACGCCATTAATTATGTAACTTTGGTAATGACTGCAATAAATTATTAGCTAACAAGACGAAACGTTACTGTAAATGATCGAATATTCGTAACTCTATAAATACCTGCGAAAATACCATTGAAAAAATGAAAAGGATAAGAGTCAGAAATAGCTTCAACTCTTCGAAATATAATATGGATAAATTTCTCATTCCACTAATATCACCGCGGCACGTTTGTATTTCTTGAGCATATGCACAACAGCGCGAATATCAAAACTTTTATGGGAATTCCTTTTGCGGACACAAATAAACTTGCTTGGTGTACGAGTAAATCTTTCAAAATATTTATTCAATGAGCCTACATGCAAGGAAGTGAAATTTTAATACTTTTTCATTCCTACCTAATGTCGAATTTAAATGAAAACTAAGAAAGTATGATAGCTTAGTTAATATTTTGAAACCAAATTCATTGATATAGATAAAGTATACTATATTTAGATAAGTATTACAAAAAATTAGGTCTATAACATAGTGCTAATTCCGGAATGTAAATGAACTTCATAATGAAATTCTACGAAATCTTTACTATATTTTTTGCATTAAGCATTATTGTATTGCTAATCGTACATGCATCATGGCAATTATAAAACGTGTGTTGACAATTTTATGCATATATAATATTACAGGGGAAAGAAGTAGAATAAACAGTAGAAACTCGTGCAAAATACCGGAATTAGTGCTGTAAATATGGTAAATTAGAAATAACGATGGCCACTGTTTAGATTCCACGCCCCGGCATCACCTTTCCTCTCCGTTTTCCTCTCACTTCTTGCCCGGCAAAAATTCCCCTAAAAAAACACCGTACGCCCGCGACGGTAGTGGGGGCACCGTCGCGGGATTATAGTGCCGCCTTATGGATCCGAGGGTCGCCGTTTCATTTCCGCGCCCCGGGGAAGGAATACAAGAATTCAAGAGGAAACCAAAGGTAAAAGGTATCTCTTCAAAATTAGTTTCTAATTTAGCAACAGAAAAATGACGAAATTCTGTCCATAGACGTTACTGCTCCTGTGCAACATTAGCTGAGAGAAATGCAAATCTCTTGTATATTTAGCCTAATGTGAAACCAATGAAATTTATTTCAAGAACTACTGACAGAAGAATAGACGATTTAACAATAGGGTAACCTGAAAACTGAAGTCATATCAACGCCGCGAGTTCCCAAACTAAAGAGAAATAAATAACACTGGAGAGCTAAACACATTAATGGAAAAATGAAAAAGTACTGAATTTAACATAGATATTCTTATCCACCGATTACCATTAATTAAAACATCATCATTTGATGCATGAACAAAATTCACTACTCAGGACGTAATTATGTATTGAACAAGGCAGAGTGGTAGGGCATAGTGCCAAAATGACACGCAAACTTGTTTGAAGTTATTACGAAATTAATGAACCATTAATACGACCTAAACAGGTTCCAAACGTTTCATAAGGTAGCCATGAAATGTGTCATAATATATATTTAATAATAAATAACCATTACACATTAAGCGAAAACCTGTAATCTGATAATGGAAGAATATTATAACAACAGATCTCACTCTTTTGTTAGATTTTCATCCTGGATATGAGGCAAATCATTACGTGATTGTGACAGTAACGGTGGGCTGACTATTCGTAGACAACAGAATTTATTGAATAAAGACGTGTGAGTTCATGAAGAACGCTTAGTTATAACGACTGTATATTGCATTCACTAAATTAAAAAATAAATATTTATTTTTAGACACACACAAAATGTCTTGAAGAGAGAAGTGAGACAATATCACACATAGGTATGGAAAAACAAAGCAAACAAACTATATATAGATATGTATACATAAATTTATATTTATATACAATGTAAGAACACATAAAAAGGACACTCACACATAAGAAACAGTAGTACTCAGTTCTACTGTTTCTTCTGAGGAAGACGGAGCTAAATTCCGTCGAAATTGTTTAGAAATAACGTGTGAGTGTTCTCTTTAGGTGTTCTTATATTATTTGTCGCCGTCCAAGTTTTTTATTCAACACTTCCGTGTTACTTCAACGAAATCATCTATTTATACATCCATATACATCCATATATATCTATATATCTATATATATATATATATATATATATATATATATATATATATATATATATCCATATATCCATATATATATATATATATATCCATATACATATCTATATATATATATATCCATATATATATATATATCCATATATATATATATATATTTATATATATATGTATAAATAGATGATTTCGTTGAAGTAACGGCGTTTGTGTGCGTGTGTATATATATATATATATATATATATATATATATATATATATACACGCCCACAAACGCATCATCAAACGCTCTTTTCCCCCATGAAGAGTCATGGCTATTAATAGCAACAGAAAACAGATGAGTGGAAGCAATTCAAATGTGGACAGTAGGCAGCTAAGAAAGGGAAAATATAACTTCGTTGAAACGCTTCGTAGAAGAAGAAACTAGTCACATGAATACAACATAAGATATCATTTTACTGAACAAAACCATGCAAAGGAATATTGATGGTGATACATATGCAGGAAGAGCACCGGATGGTAAATCAAAGAAAAAAACAGTACAGATAGAGGGAGTCTTGAAGAAATGAAGGACCTTGATGAAATTAAACAGGGAACAGCTGTAGAAATTATTTCCTTATCGACAAAAACTGAATAGGAGACCATCATGTTTCAGATTTTTATTTACCTTTGCAAGCTAATAAATATCATAGCCTATACCCCGAAAAATAATTCCTAATAATTTATTGGACATTATAACCGTCTATAGCTCCTCATTATTTTTATCTTCCTCAAGACCGTGCCAAATTCATCTCTCCTACCTCCACTTGGCTCACATAAAGTACCTTCTATAATATTTTTCTGTTCGCGACCTCCAAAATTAATTGTAAGCGACATTGTTATTCAAAAATTTATCGACATCATCAGTAATCATTAAGGAATAGTTTTACGTTTGAAGAAAATGCACTAGATTCTTTCAATTTGCAATGAAAAGGGAGCAACCATTAGGAGCTAATGAAGAAAATAGGATATCAGTCCTTCCGAGTCTGAAGATAGGATGGGAAACAAGCACTTTTAAGAAGACACTAGGCTCCATAACCCGCTTCTGACACCGCTGATATTATTAGGACCCCAAACGAAATCGGCAGCACCAACTCCTCCCCTCCAAATTTCACTATGACAACATGACTAAGGTCATCGGAACAATTATAAATACTTTGACGTACCTTCTTATCATTTACTATTTCTTTAGAAATACTTCATGTTTAGAGATATAACTTAAGAAAGCTGTTGTCCTCAAGCCCAGGCACGTCCGCAATACCCTGTTGGTTCTAAAAGTGCGTGCATGACATGGAGACGATGAACACCTACCTATGAAATCCTCGTTTTTCTATCTCTTAATATTTTCTCCACTCCAATCCTCTCTTTGTACCTATTGCATAAAAGTTCTTATTCTCTTTCTGTTCCGAATACTTTTACCATCCATATTCATAGTGCCATCTGAAAGGTTTTCCAGGTTTCGCTAACCTTCTTTCCTCAGAGACTAAATTTCTGATCATAAAAAGATTATTAGGCTCCAAATTAGTCTGAACTGAACATATTTCAATATAGATAGCATAGTCGATTAGTTATTTCTTTTAAGGGCTCACCTATTTTTTTAATATGAATTCTTCACTTAGTTTCCTTAGTATTGCCACTTTCCACGTTCGAATGTGCAAACAACTTCAATAACTGATAATATACTTCGTTTTTGTGTTGTCCAGTTTTAACAACATACCTGTATTGCATAAAAATCTAGTTGAAGCGACTAGGAACGAAAGTTAAAGTTTTTTCTAAAAGGTAGATGATGGAATAAAGCCATACATTTAATACTTTAAAAATACACGTAAATGTAATAAGTATTTTAAAATTTTAATATTTTGAGAAATAAAGAGATTATCTAAGAATGAAATAGAGGTGAGCTCATTTTGCGATAGTGATGATATTTCTTTCATTAAATTCTGGTTTCAAGTCGTTAATTACCGGAATTTATATTGG
Organism: Hetaerina americana; assembly: GCF_022747635.1. NCBI lineage: Eukaryota > Metazoa > Arthropoda > Insecta > Odonata > Calopterygidae > Hetaerina > Hetaerina americana. The sequence goes on from NW_027286874.1 coordinate 26,880,232, forward strand.
AGCTAAAATATTTTAAAAGAATTTCACAGATCTCAATCCTTGAAAGTAATCCAGACTACAGCCTTATTTTATAGAACATGCGGTGCTATTAAACGGGAACACGGAAATAGACTATCAAATTCCTTACATCTGTAAGTGGAGAACTTTTTATTTATCTAGCGGTTTCATCAATTGACATCGATGGCGCAATCATTAACAGCACTTCAAAAAAGGCACTCGCTCTGCCGGGAACAACGCATGTAGAAAGTGATACATTTCCCATACTGGAGCTGCTATAATTTTCACTGTCGTTATTAACACCTGGATGGATTGGTATTTTAAACACAAGGGTTATTTCTCCCAACCTTGGGCACTTCGAGCACCGGAGAACCACTCCGAGACAGAGCACCTAGTGATTAATTCAAGCCCGGACGGATTCCTTCGCTCCTTCGAGCTGGTTTCAGTTCACCCAATCCCGCGAACAGCAAGATTCGATTCACAGTTGAGATCAGTGATGAAGGATGGCGAGAGAGGGAGAAATAGGTAGAGTCGAGACACATGAGGTGAGAACGACGTTTGCGTCGGAAGGGACGAAGGAGGGTTTTGAACGAACACAAGTCAAGCGATTGGGTGTTGGCCGGCAATCACCCCTCCCGTACAAAGCTGAGAATTTACGTACGGAGTTCCCGCTTCAGATACGCAAACGCAAGTGACCTCGTGGGCACCCCGTGTGTGCGCGTGCATGTTTTTGCGTGCGGGAAGAAAGGAGGGCGTCGGAAGATGGTTCTGAAATGAGCGAGGACGAAGAGAGGGACCGAGGCAAGTGGGGGTGTTGGCGAGGACGGTTTTGAAACGGGGAAGGGGTCGCCCCGTGGAACACACATACCTACACACGCACACCATCACATCATACGCCCACCACCAACGAGAGTAAGGCTCAGATGGGGGCGGAGGGGGGAGGGAGAGATGGAACAGTCGCACTTCATTACGCGGGCCCTGTGTGTAACGACTCCCGCGGGAGATGTGCGAATGGGAACATTGGGGAGGCAATGAAGATCCTAGCTGCAGGAGAGAAGGAGGGTGTGCGACGCCGACACACTCCCCTCCCCCCCTCGTGCACTCCTCCCTCCCAACCCTCTTTAAGTACACTCCCACCCCCTTCGAATTCATCCACCCATTCCTCTCTCTCTCTATCTGTATCTCTCATGTGTCTTCTCGGAGACAAGATTAATGACTAATACATTCTCGCTAATGGAAACAGGATACGAAATCTCGATTCACCGCTCCTCCGTCTTGTACTCCATGTACGTATGTCTTCGCGTGTATAGATGTGAGCTTGGCGATAGGGATCTCGCAAGAACTGGAGCGGCGATGATGCTTTATGCTAATGAGGGTGTTGGGTGATTATCGATTTATTTTGATGTAGTGCAGGGCCGGGCATGTTTTAGCCCACATACCGCGTCCGACGGGGATCGTTGGAATATGCTACGGCAAAAAAATCAAACGGATAGATAAAGCAATGAACCCCTACTAAATCATTCAATTACCAAGTCTTGGAGTATTGCATCAGGCGTGCCTATTGGTTGATTGCTGTTAAATAGGAATACATAGTCTTTCTTACGTGACTGTGTAGTGTTGACAGCAGACACCACATTAAATTTCACTATGGAATCGTGCCAATTGATGTCCGTAACAAAGAGGGAGAGTACTGATATGTACAAATGAAAAGGATCAACCAGATAAGAAACCTGATATATTTTCATATATTTGCGATTGGTAACTTAGGAAGAAAAATAGAAAATTACTTGAATTTTCGTGATACCAGACGTATTACATTACTTTTCACATGATAAAAAAAATTTCTTTCACTGGTAGTCATTCAAGCGTGATAAATGTGTACGCTTAGTAAGAACCTTTTTTACAGACCTAATAGCACTTAAAATGTTTACGGGTTAAAAACTTAACTGGTTTTTGAAATACGCAAGTCGGTTGTAAACAACTTTCACCTATTATCTCATAATTTATATCTATACTTATTTAGATGAAAACCATTAAAGGTAAACCTAACAGTTCACAAACGCAACCGTTATAGAAAACTCTTGAGCTATATTATATAAACATTTTATTACAAGTTTGTCTTATAACATTCATAATATTCAGTATAGAAGTGATGCATTACTCCTGACGTCATTTACCTATAGACCTTTTGACATTTTTCAAAGCATATAATACAACAAGAAATGAACACACCCACCAGGATATTAATTTTTCATTTTACTTTATTTTCCTCGTATAAATGAAACGAAAATTTTTAAAGTATAAATAAAGCTATAATATTAATGTTGTCTCAATTGTGAAATTATAATATCTACTTTAGCAAATTTTAAAATGGAAAACATTACACTCAAATACAACCCTGGAAGAAGAGTCATTACATACGGGTAGGTCATTACATGCACTGTAGCTCACCTGCAAACGGCAATTTGATAGCTTCAAGATAAAGAAATAATCCTAAAAATATAAATTGAAAATTTATTTTATAAAATGAAATAACCGGGCCCTTTGGCATTATTTTCATTCAGCCTAGATCTTGTTCAATGAATAGAATGGTTTCAGCCATCATTTTGTGGAAGCGATTCATTTTAGAAAAGAAATACTTTGTTGTTCCACATATATTTTATTAAACACGACCCGGGTTTTGACTTACAAAGTCATCATCAAGTCATCACAGATCTTGTTCGAGTTTTTATTTCGTCAAGAGTCAGAATAAGCCTATGAGCGCACTGAGGTAAAAGTATTCCAATTGAAATGATCCCTTCAGCAGCCTCCGATGCTAATTTCATTTGAAAATAATTCACTGTGGAGTTTATATTTAGAAAAATAAAATGTTTCTCCTTCAATTCGGAAGTCTTCACAACAACCGCGAAACCACGTGAAGGCTAAAAATTGTATTTCAATCAGGAAATCAACGCAATTAACAAACGAATACTATGGCGTTTGGGATATAATTGTGATATTTTAAGTCTCATTGTCCCACCAATAAATGTTCAAAAAACTGTATTCACTTACCCTACCATCTTTCGATACATATAAAATGTCTCCCATGGATGAAGAGGGCACAAAATTTTACCGATCCATATGACCGTTAATGTAATAGAATATACCTCGATGGAAAAATTCATAAAAGAAATATTTCTTACTTTTTAGTAGATATACTAGGTGCATTGGCATTTTCTAAGACCAATAATATAAATAATAAGATAGTAGTTATTATAAATGTTTGTCAAGCTTAAAATACCATCTGGCTGAATGGTGTTTTCTCATCAATGCTTCAAACGAATAGGCTCACCATTTATGTTCACAGTAATGTCATAGACTGAACTCCGTACTATATTTCCACACTGGAATGAGTAGGTAATTATAAGAAATATAACTGAAAATAGGGAAACCAATTATTTTCCAGATATTAAAGCTAGCAGTTATATTCCTTTTAGGAACGTTGTAGATTGATTGGAAATTATACTATTGTATTTTTCAACTTAAACTACCATATATATATATATATAAATATATATATATATTTATTTATTTATTTATTTATTTATATACATGTATGCATTCAAACTTGGACAGCAACAAACAATATAAGAGCACATAAAAAGAACACCCACACGATATTTCTTAAAAATTTCCAATGAACTTAGCTCAGCCTTCTTCAGAAACAATAGTACTGGCAGTACTACTATTTCATTTGAAGAATACGGAGCTAAATTCCGTTGAAATTATTAAGAAATATCGTGTGAGTGTTCTTTTTAGGTGTTCTTATATTATTTGTCGCCGTCCATGTTTTTTTATTCAATAGTTCCGTGTTACTTCGTTTTAATTACATATATATATACATATATATTTAATTTTATAGACACATATTCATATGTATCTATATATACATATGGTTGTGCGTGTTTGGGTCGCGGTAGAGCGTTGAACTATCTACCGGAGGGCCAGGGTTGGATTCCTGTCAAGCCTTTCTGGGCACCTGCAGGTCCACTCAAACTACCTGCATGTCTAGATGATTTTTCGGGTATCAGATCTTACTGGGAAACCATAACCGGTACAAGGAACAGCACTGGTCCCTGTACCCTAACCACCGAGAATACGAAAACATGCGAGTTCATTTCCTTTTTTGCGTCTCTGTGTTTTAGTTTGTTGTTCACTAGTGCTAACTTGATATATATACTCCTATATGTGTATATATATATATATATATATATATATATATGTGTGTGTGTGTGTGTGTGTGTATAAATATATGTATTTTTATTTATTTATTTAGAGCATCGGACCTGGCAAATCGAAAGATCCGTCGTTCAAGTCCCAGCCAATGACACCTTTTATGCTTGAGATCCGCACGATTCCACCTACCCAACTATTCCTGTGTTTTTTTTACAGGTATATGAGTTCCTATCCCTTTTCCCCTGGGCAATGTGCTCGCTTGCAAACCAATTGGTCGCTTGGTCCTAGCCTTAGGTTTTAGTGTTGTGGACTGAGGTGGCTCGGCACTTAGGACGGAGTAGGCATCGTATAGTCAGATGGACACTAATAAACATTCCGGGCGCAAAATATTTACTTATTCATTCAAGAATTCAGCCATGCACAATTACATTCCTAAATATTATGAATGTAACTAAAATGGAAACTATCACATAACTCTTAAGTCTTCTTCGAAAAAATTTTGTATAGTAATATACTATAATGCATTGTATAATTGAAGAAAATATAAATAAAAACCGATTTTTAGCATGTCCACTTGGTTGTTTTCCCAGTAAATCTTTTAAAGCAATTTGTAGCACTAAATATGACAGATTTTTTCTCAGAAATCATCCACCTCTAAATATTTGCATCGAGATTTTTCGGTAAACACAGATTTTAATTAGAAAGACAAAATTTAAAAAGTTGTTTTCAGTAAGAAGTCAACCATTACAACTAGTGGAAAGCATTCAGACAATGTTAAAAACCCTTCCTTATTTTTTTAAAACTCACTAATGATTTCCTTGGTTTTATGACTACTTCCCGACTACTTTCTTTAACTCATGACCATGCGTCAATCATGTTTTGAGTAGTAAAAGTGTAAGTTTCAGGCACAAGCCCAATTATTACGTTGTGCCAAGCCTTTGACCTTTATACAACAAATGATTTAGTAGCAACTTAAATGTGTTAAACACACCTATGTAAGTATATTTAGCTGTGCTTATCCATGAGTAACTACTTACAAATTGAGTTTTAAGTAAGAAACATGTAGGTTTGTGGCGTGTGAGACATCCGAGATACGGATTTACCGATGTGTACAAGAGGATGTTTACTAGGACGTTGCGCCAAAACACTCCATTAACCGTGCAGCCCGGTCATCATGGAGCAATAATAGTTCGTATTTGGGCTGAATTAACTCCACCTTACAACTAGATTATTGCACGGAAACTGGTTAGCTAAAAAATCATGCAAAGAACTTTCGTCTTGCGCAGTGGACAGTGAACCATATTTGGGAAGGCTACGAGGCTTTGCATGACTTGATTATCCGCGGGCGTATATTCTCCTAATTAAGAATCACTACAGCTCATTTTTTACCATATTATGTTTTACATGTGAAAACTTCAAGGAATCGCTCGTATTTTCTGCTCAATTGATCAATCCCATTTCCCTTCACTAAATATTTTACGCAAACATTACTAGTATCGCCAATACGATAATTCTTCGTTGCAAAAGTAGTTCATATCACCAGAGGAGCTGAGAAAATATAACAGATCCTAGATCAGATCCAAATGGAAACTTATATTCGCCATCGTCATGCCGAAATGCTAGAATTTTATCAAGCCAAAAAGGTTACAGACTGAGAAATAACTAGCATGGTGTGTTGGTTCTAAAAAACTAGGCGTCCAAAGTAAAAATTTATGACTCCTGAGAAATAATTACTATAGAGTTTATAAAGATTAAATAAACACATATTCGTCCTTCGAGAAAACACTTGAGAAAGTAAGAACACGCTCAAAAAGTACCCGCTAAAAAAGAAAAAACCGTCCTCAGTTCCCCCGATGGCGTAAGGGTAAGTTGACAATCTTTTCAAAATAGTTTTAAACCACGAAGGTTAAAACAACGCTCTTCCGCTCCGTTTAGTCCCATGTGCAGGGCCTTGAACGTCGTATCCTTTTGGTGTATATTTTTTTAACGTAAATAGACGACGACCAGCAGGAATAAGCGTCCTCAAAATGCACGACTTGTGTGCCAATGCAAAGGCGAAACACGTCCCTTCATTCAAGATGTTGTGGGCGTTGGCGAGTGGAGCGAGAGAGGATAGCCGGCCGTAGAGCAGCGGAAAGAGAAGCTCCAGATCTGTTTGTTGGCATCGGGCGTCACCGCCTCGCGTCGGCCAAGGCACACAAAGATTGTGGGCGGGGCCCAGAGGGTACTTTAGGGGCGGGAGGGGAAGGGTAGAAGGGGAGAGTTGGCGGGGGGAGAGAGAGAGATGAGAGAGAAAGAGAAAGAGAGCAGGCGACCCTGTCCCGACCAATGGGATCGCGACTCTTCGTCTTCGCCGTCCTTTTGGCAGCGGGAGGGGGTTCAGGCAGCCTTAGAAACGAAGGAAGGAGTGAGGGTGCGAGGAGGGTGGTTTGAGGGGTGAACCTGGCCGATACGAGCTGTTTCTCGGGGCTCCTCCCACCCCCATCCCCGGCGGTGCGGGGCGATGGAAGGGGAAGTCATGGCCATGGCGTTAAAATGGGGAGGGACCGCTCTCTGAGGAGGAGGAGGAGGCCCCTGGGGGATGGGTGGGGGCGGAAGGGGGGAGCAGGCAGGCGACGGCGGCGGCGAGTTGATGGTGGGAGAGGGCGGTGCGAGAGGGGGAGAGAGGAAGAGAGAAGAGGGGCGGTAGTGGGAAGGGAGAGCGGTCCGAGCGAGCGAAGCGCAAAACGGCCACCCCAACGCCGCCTAGGAGGGACATGGAGAAGCACCACGCAGGGATGAATAGTCTGGGAAGGAAAACGACTGCGGGGCCTCGTCACATTTGTCGCAAATGAATGACCGCCAATTTGCCAACAAAAACCTCGTGATGTGAAAAATGGCAGCGCACCTGCGTTTAAACGTAACAAATGATGTTAGTTTAACTTCGCTTTCCCGTATCTCCCACTTTTCTTCATTCTATAAATCATTCGGATATAACTAGTTATAAAATGTTTTAACGTCCGTTCTCCAAATATTTCCTTGCGTCGGCAGAAAATTACCTCGCTAATTCTCAAAGGCGAAATTAATGTCGACCGAATGTGTCTTCTGGGCAGACTTTTTTCGATTATTATCAATATTAAGGAATTTAATTAGAAGTGATGGAATTTTTAAAACATTTTTTTCGAAATTCAGTTAAATAAAGATTATGCGAACTTACAAAAAAGGAAACCTAACTATCATTTCGCCTCAACACGACAGAAAAGCGATCCACTTGCGGCTATCGCAGTTTCGGTGCCGGCTGAGTAGCGAGACGACGGATATCTTCATCCCGGCGATTGCTCCGTCGACTGCCCGGAAGAACTCTTGCTCGGAGGCTGGGAACTCGGAAGAGTTGGACAGAGGACATAAGATATATTGGAAATCACCACTTGAATGCATATGCCTAAAATACCTTTACGCTTAAACAAAGGCATATTCGAATTATTCTCATGAAAATTCATTAGAAAAAAATTCTTTAGCATTCTTTACTTAATAAAGAACGATTTCTTTGAAAATGACGATAACAAAAAAATGTAACCATATTATATATATACAGAGTGTAAATGGTGATATCAACCATTTGTCAAGACGTTTCTGGACAATGGCTGAAAAGTACTCGAGCAAGAAAATAGGCAACAGCATGAGCCGTAAGCGTCTAGAGTAGTTGCTAAATCTCCAATATTATTAACAATTGAATGCGAATATCTTAGAATTTCTTCATTTATAATTAATGGCTGTAAAAAGAGAGATTTTATTTATGATAACACTTAATGAAATTAATGGAACAAATAAAGCAATAAAGAGAAGATTGGTAGAAAAATGCCAGTAGAGACCGAACAGTTTTAACAAATTTTAAGCAGCTGTAAAGTAGAGAGTAGATACCGATAATCTAAAAATTTCACCGTCCTGATTAATCAACCACAATACTTATTAAAATAGTTTAGAGGCACAGAGATTTTGTTTGCCGGAAAAATAAGTCTGATTTACATAACTATTTTTCAGGTATAAAATCAAACTATTTAACTTGCAAAGTCCTAGTTATGATGACAGGTCGTTAAGGCGTTGAAGGATATAGGCTATTCAAATTATTTTAAAAACCTCACTAACACACTTTAAAAAATGTGGCAAAAATGCGCAATTTTGTGCACCTTTTTTATAGCAGCAAGTCTGTTTTCTTCCTTCTGTGGCTTGCATTTCAGCTGTATGAATCGATATTTAATTTGATAACTAAAATATAATTAAACTTACATGGTACATTCGAAGGTTATCAAACCATGAAATGGACGAAGAAAACTCGTAAAGCGAAATTCTTTCATATATTTCTGACAGTGATACATTAAGCTTTTTAGGTGGTATAAAAACTAGCCGCTTAACATAAAGTTACAGAATGCAACAAAACATCGCACTCAATTCTTGACCCTAGTTTTCACTTTAATGACTAACCTTTAATCCGACACCACAGAATTCACATCCCTTGACCATTTATCCAACCTAACTATCATGGTTAACTTCCGACACATTGTAAGCATTGACGTGGCGAATCATTTGCAAGATATTTTGATGCAAGTTGTTGGGAATTACAAAGAGAAATGGAAAATATAATTAGAGAGTGGGGTATGATATTAAACAAGACCGTGGCATCAGTAATAATAATAAATATAACATTTCGAAAATACATTTTCTAAATTTGAACCGAGTGAATTACTCGACAAACAGTTTCTTCGACCAAATCACCAAGAGAAATGGCACTATACACAGAATGTAATTATGAACCTCGCTCACAGTGAACAATGCGAATTAAAAATAAACGTATTATAAGATCATATCATCATAAGATATATGTCTCATATCATAAGATATATGTCTCATTCAATGAAAAATAAGCATTACTTTACCAATAATATCAAGAAATATGTCAAGTATTATTCATTAGAGGGGTTTACGTTATAATGAGAATGGGATGAAACGTAAAATGTAGTTGGTAGTACAGCTTTTTTAATTTTGTTGTCTAAAGATTAACTTTATGGAATTAACACGACATATTGAAATGAAATGTATAACTTTGTAATTCCACAGGAACTTAACAAACACACAACCTACGTTTCGACGTTGGATGTCATCAACACCTTATGATTACGTCGAAACCTAGGTCGTGTATTAATAAAGTTCGCGTGGAATTACAACCTTGCTTCTTTCATTTCAATATTATTTTGTGTTCCTAAATAAATTAGGAAGACTGAATTCAACAACACTACAGGGCAGAATGATATAAATGGAAAATATAAGCATTAACATATATTTTCTTCTTAAAATGTCCCAGACCATTTCTAATGCAAAACCGATGTAAGAGAAAACAGGAAAATAATGAGATTTAAAAATATAAGAGAAAAGCGTGGGGAGCACCCAATTCTGAATCTTGAACTGCATTCAGAAATTGACGAGGATTCAAAAAAGTAGTAATGACATTATTGGCTATTGTGGTAGTCGACTGTAAGAAAGATTTTCACAACAATCAAACCAGTTGAAGCAATTATTCTTGGTTATCGGTAGCATTAAAATGCTTTTGGACTTATGTATTTGAATTAGCAACATTTGTCATTCGAAAATATGGGTTACCTTACCTTCATCGCATACATAAGACTGAGGAAAATTGGTCAATGTTTTCAGTATTAAATCGTCATTATATATAGACCCCAAAGGTACTTAAATTAAGAGATTCTGGAGAACTTACGGTTGGGAGTCGGGTGGCGACTTAAGGGTACAAACGCTGTCTACTGCACCAAAATTGACGGAATTGATGTTAAACTGATGGAATTAATGACTCATTAAAGACCGTTGATTGTAATAATAGATGGCGTCACATTCTATTTAAGTGAGTTTTATTATTATTAAATATCAGTTTATATTATTAAGCATTTGTATTCGACTGGTGTACTACGAATTGGGAATACTATAGTTTTTTTTCCTTAAAATATAATTTAGCCACTCTCACCACAAGAAATGATAGATAAAAATAAATTTATTCTTTGCATTTCTTGGGTTCATGTCACCTAAACCTCAAGGCATTTGAATAAAATTGGGATCAAAAGGTATTGATTGTAACGTTCCAAGGAAAATTTCAAATTTGGAAATGCGTTCTCATAAATAATGAAGTTAATGGAACGGTGGGAGGAATTCCAGGACGGCTGCGAGTTTTAGAAAGCTATAACATTTATATCACAATGATATGCATAGGTACCTAATTAATGCGTTAACAATATTGTTAAAATTATTCCGTATGGCTCCCTTCCATGAAATATTCGTAATTCTTCTCTTTATTGAAATTTAATTTTAAAATCATTAATTTTACTGATTTGGTTGACAATTCTCTTTTTAAGGTTGTTCTCAATTCATAGTTAGTATGAAAATATTCACATCAACAGCACAAGACCCATCATGTATGTAATAGGCAAGTAATAAAACGATCAGTCGATTAAAATGTAATTAAAATCATCAAACAACGCAATTTGTACTCCCTATTTATCTGGATAACCCAATTCGGTAAGTAAATGTGTTGACTCTTAAGGCATGTTCTGCAACTTATCTTAAGGTTATATCCAATAGTGAATGCCCAAGTAAGCCAAAAAAATATAGCGGGGAGTACATATATATTTACGGCACGTAACTCGACATTGCCCGAGGAATGAGGGGAAGAACTTAGAAGAATTGGTAACTGTTAAATCATGGTGTTCAAGGGTACAGCCATCGAAGCCAAGACACACGAATCGGGTTCAGTAGTAAGAGCCGCTTACTATTTTTACGCAAACACGAAATGTGTGCATGAAACGTGGTGGGTTGAAGGTATAACCTACTAATAACACTGACTTTTATTTTTTGTCTGTCATCAATGTTTTGTGGATATTAAAAACCTTGTCGCTGAATTCTAAAATATAAAATGACAAAATGGGTTAGTTCACGATATAGTCGACAGGTCGGCAGCATCAGTTCTCACCTATAATGTTGATTCATTTGGGGAGGACAGAGATTATCTATTAACTAAGCCCAAAGGAAAGGTAAATTCATATATTTAAGGCGGGGGTCCAATGCCAATTGTCGGAAGCTCTAGCTAGATAAGGATATCATATCGCTTGTATATTTTCTAGGATTTTTCAAATACTACAGGTGATATTTGAACCCGGGACCCTGTTATCTAGTGAATCATATGGTTACCACACCGTCTCGACGAGACATAGGCCGAGTCGGGTGGGATAAATTGACAACATTCCTAAGGCTGTTTCGTCAACTTGAATCACTAGATATAGGTATAATGCAACACCAATCCCATTCATGTGCATCTAACTGTCGTTATTGGCTTTAATTTCTCCTCAATAAGGAATTAAATTTAGACGTGTAACTCAATTAAATGCGTTGTACACCTCAAATTAAAATTCAAAAGGCACGATTGTTCCTGACGAAATTATGTACGTTTCTTTTCAATTTTCTACTCTGTTCTGCAACAAAAATCATTCCTCGAGACCATCAGATAAACCATCTGCCTCCCACTCAATGACTAATTTGACCCTAATTCACAAGACAAACTACTTCAAAAAAATATCAACTTGAGTTTTTCCCTGCTTTAATTAAGGAAATCACTGAAACAAAGGAAAAAGTGACAATGCCGTCGAATCCCTGCTCTGCGAATGCATGTCGTTTACCGATTCGAGCGTAAAAATCTGTAATTACTGAGGCCACGGAAGCGGGGGAAAATTGCCCGCTAATGCGAGTCAAAAGGTAGGGGAAAGGGGGGGGGATGTCAGGGTGAAAATATTTCACGCTAACGAGGCTGAGGGAGGGAGTCGAAGGGGGGTGGGTGGAGGTGAAGCGAGAATGTGGAACGAGCAGGGATTTAGAAATATTGAGTACGATGATAACTTCTAAAGCGAGAGGTTGAGGGTGGGAGGTAATGAGAGGGAATGAGTGCCGCCAGGAAAAGAGACTCTCAGCCGAAGACGATTCTCGTAAACAGAAAGGGCTGGAGAGGGAGGGGGAGAGTGTAGGGTGGGGGAAGAGAAGAGGAAGGGGAGGATGGGGCAAGATGATAGCAGAGTGGAAGGGGACGCGACTGTCACCCCCCCCCCACCCCATGACGGTGCATGCGTGGAAGCGGGGGGACTCGGGGAACGATTTTTCACCCAAGATCAATTTAGACTTTGAATCATCTTGAATTTTCTGGCACTCTAGCCATGATTATTTGTCAAATTTGCTGCTTTTCGAATCTTTTCCGGTGAGATTCGAGTACGACTCTGAAGCATCAAAAAGGAGAACACAGTGATTAGAAGAAGAAGATCACATGCCCCGTAGGACCAGAAAGTCGCATTGTTTGGCAATTACTTAAACGGAAGGGAAAGTATTTGTTTTCTCTGAAAATGAAGATCAATTTTGATCGAATATTTGTTTGAGACCTATTTGAAGTACCTAACTCGAGCGTCGCGCCTACTCTGGACAAGATAGACCAAAAAAAAGAGGAGATAGGAGAAAACAATGTCAGTAGAGAGCATCATTAATGGATGTTTGAGAAAAATATTGAATTAGATAATAAAATGGAAAAGCGAGAGGTGTAAAGTAGAGAAGCGAAAGAAAAAGAGAGAGTGAGAGAGTTAGTGTGAAATGTGGCGTTAAAAGTTTTATGGAGGCGGCGATGCAACAAAGAAAAAGAAAAGTGGGGCCATAGAATAAAAAATGGGCGGCTTCGATTGAGGAAATCGTGGTCGAGAAGAAGAATGGATCCGAGATGGTTGGAATAACAAATAACAAGCGTTATACTACCCATGTTTTCGCCGACATACTCATTAAAGTTAGTTAGGTGAATTGCTTCTCAGAAAAACGTGAGAAAATTATTATGAAGTCCTGAATAGAAGTTACACTGATGCTAAGATCTTTCTTTAAAAATCTTTAAGAATTAGGCCACTATGTAATCAAATCTAGAAATCAATTGACGACATGACGACGACACTATAAGTAAGTGCCATAACCTGTTCAATTATATTACAGGTCTGTATAAACCTCGCTTACTTGATAATTTGCCTCCTCATCTCAGCTCACTAATAATCAAACAGACTGGATGATGCACTATTATTGAGAAACCTAAACATATTCTGATCGAGTTTTTTCATTGGGTGTTCCCTTCCTGCCAAAACATTCGATTATCACGAGATTTCACCAGTTGATTTCTACCATCTAGTGACCCTCTCTTAAACGACTTTAATGAAAGAAAACGTTATCCCGAGCAAGACGACGAACAACTACACCCTAAATTCTACCAATACGTCTACAAAGCGTATTTCTCCGGTATACATCCAAGGGATTTTTATTAGGTGAGGAAATTCAAGCGCAAAATTTACCCACGCCTGAAATTATCTGTATCAAGATGATCACATCCAAATAGTTCATTTTGTTTGAGTCAGTGACGCCAACGGGATGGGCTGACACCTGGGACAGAGAGGGAGAGGGACAAAAGTATATGACGGAGAAGAGGAGAAAGTTATATATATATATATATATATATATATATATATATATATAAATAAATATATATATATATATATATATATATATATACACACATACATACACACAGAGAGAGAGAATAGAAAAAGAAATTGAAACGCAGGAGGAAAGAGGACGGGAAGGTTTTGGCGCGGGGAGGGAGTAGGGGAGAGGAGTGTCGGGCGAGTAGGAAGAAGGATGGAATGAGCGAGCGAGCGAGTGAGTGGCGTCGCGAGGGAATGCAGATGTTGCCATGCAAAGTGGTTTGGAAGAGGAGGCGGCGGTGGGGGCTGCCGGGCGAGGGGTGGGACACCTTCCGAAGGGGATGTGGGGGGGGGGGGGGGGGCGGAGAGACGGAAAGAGGGCATGGAAACATGGGCAGGGTGGGGGAGGGTGCGAATTGGTATGGGGGAGAGTGAGCGAGAGAGAGAGAGTGGAAGTACTGGAATCGATAATTAAACAATCCCTGTCCATTTCTGTCCTCCCTCGCTGGCTACACCACCCCTTCACTCTACCATAGTGCTTCCGATCCTCCCCTTTCCTTCCCAATACTTGCCGGCGCTCTTCCCCCTTCCCCCTTTTCCCCGCACACACTAGCCGCCACTCATCTCCCTCACCCTAACCCCCCACCACTCCCCCGTCTTGAACCCCATCCATGCACCCCAAACACCCATACTGCTCACCTCTCGCCAGCGCGGAGAGCCCCAATCCCCTGCAGTCCCTAGCCCTCCCCCCCGTGGCCCCGATAAACCCCCACCCTCTCAAACACACACACACGGATCTCCTCCCCTATCCAATTCCCATCGGACTCCAATCTACCCCCGCCAAATCCTCCCTATTTCACATCTCTTTGTCAACCACCCCTTTTCCCCTCCCTCACCCCCTTCTTTTTCCCTTGACAGCAGCCCTCCACCCCCGAAAACTCTCACTTTAATTCCCACGTGACGCCTTCTCTCATTTGGACTCTTTACTTCGCCCTCTTTGCCACCCCATTCCCGCTCCCCACCCCCTAGTGGCTCTCTCTTTCCACCTTCTCTCCCGCCCCTCGTATAACTGACTCCCACTAACCCACACATTTTTAACCTCCCCCTATATCCTCGCAAAGCATTTCTTCTACCCTCCCCCGCCCCCATTTGGCTTCCTAAGCATTAATAGCTCCCCCGCACACCCCTCAATACTCATCCTCCTTCTATCCAAGTAGTTCCATTACGCTTATACCCGACTTCCCACCCCTCTTCCTTTCTCACTTTGGATGGTGGTAGCATAGTGTCAATCCAGTGCGTCTCACCTACATCACTTGATGGCATTCCCCCCAGTTAGAATGAGAGCCGGAGAGAGAGGCCTAGGAAAACGAATTAAGCAGACTCTATTCCCTTGAGAAAACCTTGAGAAAACGTCCCTTTTTTCGGACGTGGTATATTTTAACCCTCGTTTATGCAATCTGCATGCCGAGGGAGTGTTGCCAACGGTGAAATGCCCCGACTCAGCCGTTACTATTTCTTTCCATTTTCTGCATCCCCACCTCGGCCGTATTTCCCATTCACACCTCCCTCTCACACGTCAATCTCGTCGCTACATCCCCCCGTTGGCCTTTTTGCTTTCGCCTCCGGAAAAAGAAGCATCCTCCTCTCTCCCTCCGTGTCCCTCGTGAGCATCCGCGGCGGCCCCAGCAGGGTCCCTCGCCCGCCGCCGCCAACCCTCCCCCACCCCAGCCTGCCAGCTAGCCCACCACGCACCCTGCTTCTCTCACTCACAGTGGCACCGTGAGGGAAAGAGGGGGTAGGCGGGTGGAGCAGGGTGTCGGGGGGCAGGAGTTTCTATTTATTGGGGATGGAAGGAAAGTATGGGACGGGCAGGAATGCGGGAGGGAAGGAAAAGACTAGAGAGGGGGGGCAAGAAGAGATATAGGGGGGTGGAATTCTGGTTGGGAACGAAAAGGGAGAAGAATCGGGTGGGGGACGCACTGGTGGGGGTGGAGGAGGGTGAGCAGGAGCGAGGGATGACACGTCCGTGCCAATCGCAACAGCTGACGACGCGGAATACTCGTGAACACGCGCACCCACGCATTCGAGTCTCCGCGTGAAGATGACTCCTCCCTCTGCCCGCTCCGCCGACAAACGCTTCTCAACTTTGCATGCTGTTACTCGCTTTTTCATCCTCTTCCCCCACCGCGCTGTTTTCTGCTCTAACCCCTTCCCCACTACACCCTGAACCCTTCCCATGGTCTCCATTTCCCACAGCCCCCCCCCTCTCTCCCGCCACCCCCATCTCACCTCCTTCCTGATTCCTCCTGCTTCTAAGCCCCTTCGACCGTGTCTCCCCTCCGAGTTGTGTACTGGTTCGTACCACTTGCGACGCTGATGGGTTCGTCGTCATTCAAAATTCGTGTGTCACAGTGACGGGAAAAAGAGAATTTCGACGAGAATACGTTTTTTGCTTGCTCCACTTCGGCTCACACTATATATATATATATATATATATATATATATATATATATATATATATATATATATATATATATATATATAATTTATTTATTTATTTATATTTCATTATCTTTATTTATATACCCTTATTTATTTATAAAACAGACACAGGTTCTTTCAAGAAGGTATACACCAATGCAATATCTTGAGAAAAATGCCTACCTAAAACAATAAGTCCTTGGTCCTCTTTAAAGTACTCGACACCCAGAATTCCGTGCTGCATTTTCAGGGGACTTAATCCAAGCCGCAAGCGATGACTCCGGTTTTCTAAAAAAGGACTCCGGTTTTCTAAAAAAGGTTATAATTGGGAATGAGTCATGGGTCTACGGCTATGACTCTGAAGAAAAAGCCCAGGCTTCCTAACAGTCGGTGGGCGAGATTAAGGAGAATCCAACGAGGCGGCTGATGATCATTCCGAAAAAGGACTTTGACGATTGTTTCGAAAACTGGAAGAGACGCTAGGATAAGTATGTAAGGTCCCAAGGGGAGTACTTTGAAGACGACTAAGGCCTATTTGTTCTCGGTAGGTTATTTTTCTCAAAATACTTCATGGCTGGAAACTATCTGGACAGACTTCGTGTGTGTGTATCTATAAGTATGTATACTATGTAGTTATAGTATATACTTACGCATATAATTACAAATATATGCAACTATGTGGGTTTCTTTATATATATATATATATATATATATATATATAAAAAATCAGATATATATATATATATATCTGATTTCGTCGAAGTAACACGGAAGTGTTGAATAAAAAACTTGTACAGCAGCAAACAATATAAGAACACTCACACGTTATTTCTTGATAATTTAGACGAAAATTTACTACGTCCTCATCGGAAGAAACAACTACTGAGTGCTTCTGTTTCTTCCGATGAAGACGTGGCTAAATTCCGTCGAAATTATCAAGAAATAACGTGTGAGTGTTCTTTTTATGTGTTCATATATATATATATATATATATATATATATATATATATATATATATATATACATATATATATACACACACACACATAAGAGAATATAAAAATATCCAGGTGGTGGAATATTATATGGTAAATTCTTGATATTTTCCACAACAGGTTTGAGTTGACACTTATTAGCTTCAATGAAGTTAACCACTGCGGTTGCGGAAAAAAACAATAGTAGAATTAATAACTAAAAGCTCATTTCATGCGATTTTAATGTAAGTGAAACTCAACACGGAGATTATTTGGAACCATTGAAGTGTGCCCTGATCTTTTAAAATTAGGAAATAAATTCCTAGGCATTTACAATTCCGTTTTCATGATGCGTTGGAAAATTTCTTCTCCAAAAAGAGTATATGGCACATTTCAATTCTTCGAAAATCTTGCGGCAATAAATCAGACTATTGCATGTACATTTAAGTGAATAGCCTAATCCACCCAACACATGAAGTCATAGAATATGAACTCCACTAATCAGACGAATAGCAAGTATATTCACAGGTAATCTTATTATTTCATCAGGGGGTGGATGAAGAAGTTGCTTTGATCCATTAGGTCGAATTTTTATAATCCTTGCTCGGAATCCGTTTACATAAACATGAAACATTATCTTACTCACAGGTTCTCATGTATAATCAGAAATGTATATTATTACTTTTATGAGCTTTGGTACAAATATTAAACCCTTTTACTCCTGAATAGCGGCGTTATCATTTGGTGATTATTTGGTTTCAACACATTTTTACTAAATAGCTTTTACATAAAGTTTCTCACTATATCTCATGGTTTTTTATCACGCTCGTAAATGTTGGAGGCGCTATCTACAAAGTCATTTCAAAGCCATTACATTATTTATTCGGATTACTTATCAGATTTACTTTCATCACGGAAAAAGCATGCCAATCTCAAGGTTCAGATCCTACGACGAGAAAGATATTAGGACACATCAAAGCAAATTTTATTTTCATCATTTTTGTTCATTGCCATTATCTTCATAAGTTTTAGATGGAATATTAGTCATTACTACTTAATTTCCAGCCAACAATTTGGTTAGTTTGTACAAAATACTCACGAATGCACAAAAGCTTGGCAACACGAGAACTCTTCAGTAAGGCAGCATGTGGTTGTCTGATGTACTCTTTGTGAGTCTGCTTGGATATGCAGAAGTCGAAGACGTACATATTTGTACTCCATGGGTAAAACCTGTGAAAAAAAACTCGTGAGTTTGGACTCTATATGCTACAGTAGATTCAAGCATGACTAAAATCAGAAAAACATCAACTATACAGGCCAAATTGTCGCTATAAATTTGGTTAGCTTACACATAGCAGCTTATGAGGCTTGCTCCTAACCAGATGAATTAGAAAAGAATTTTAGGTCCCTCATTAAATTAGGCTTATAATTTTGAATTAGTCAATCAACCGTATCATCTAAAGAGTGAGTATTCATTTAACTAAGTTATAACCGACAAAAATGGACACACACATGTAAAATTTGGAGAAAATGCTGGGTATTATGTCAACGTAGGCGTAAAACAGTCAAAATTCAGGATAATCATAGAAAATAAAGTAAAGCATTTCAACACAGTGGCCGTACAGGGACTTCACTTGTTTCCACAGTTTCTCTTCTCTCTTCTTTTATAATACTCTTCCCTCATTAACTCAATTCCTGGATCTTTCAGCCATGCGTCTATCTCCTATCACAATAAGTGGTTTAGGCAAATAAGTTAAGCCCTTTTATGTGGAGTGGACAGCGCCGAATCTTCTCTTAAAAAAATAAGAGCAAAAGTTTTCAACCTCTAAAGAAATCCCACGGGGAAGGAGGACGTCTGGCGCACAGGAAAGAGGCACTGATGAAAGCCCCCCGACAAACGAGAGAGAATGAGAAAACAGGGACCTCTCTATGGGAGAGAGGGAGATAAAAGAGAAGAGAGAGGACGCCAGGGAGGGAGAGAAAGAGTGTGTATCTATATATGCGCGTTTGTGTGCGTGTGCGCGTGGAATGAGGAGGTGACCTCCCTAAGAACTTCCTCCTCGACCTCCTCCGAAAAAAAAACACCCACCCGCATCCCAAGTTAAACCCCACCCGCCCAACCGCACCAATCTTCTCCCCGCCTCTCCCCAAACGACAACTCTGTCCTTTACTTCCCGCCTTGTCAACACAGCTTTCTGTTATCTTCCTCTGTATTCCGATGCCGCTGCAAACACAGGTGACAAGAAGGAAAAATCTCGGAGAAGAAGGAAGAGGGAGGGAATAGGGACTTTTTTCCGAACCGTCCCTCCCCCCCCCCCGTCCCCCCAACCCTAGTCCACTCTTTTTTCCTCTTTCCCTGAATCACAGCCCCAATCCCTCCCTTATTTCCATCAGATTTTCTTTCATTCCCACTTCGAACTAAAGGAGTCCCGAAAAAGTCTTCCCTTTCGGGGTGTTAAATCGGCCATAAAAATGTACATCGATGAATTCAGGGAAATGAACAAGTGTGGATTTCAATTGTTGCTTGCAAAGAAAAAAACAAATATCAAGCAATTTTGTTCTCAATTACATACATTTTACCGTTGCAATTATAGAAATGTGTAATTCCATAAACCTATCGTAAGCTATGAGTGACAAGTACAGACAAGAGAAGAAAATAAAACTTATCACTTTTCCAGAGAATCCTCGGATTTCGAGTGGACAGAGAAGAAGACGAAATGTGAGTGGCAGGGGAATCTGTGAGAGAAAAACAATCCTCCTCGTTTTAGGCTAGTTTTCTTGTTGAAAGAATGACCCGTGGAGGGTAGGGACATCCTTCCTCGTCGCGCAGGGACGTTCGCGTATAAGCGTGTTGTGCCTGCATGCGTGTGCGTGGAGGACAGACAGAGCCTCTGATACCCACTCTTCTTCCCCCTTCCACAATATGAGGGCTACCTTCGCTTTCCTTGTGATGGGCTGCCGCGTTTTTGAGTGCTGGAGTGAGAGTGTGGGATTTTGGGGGAAAGGGGGGGGGGATGTGTTGAAAAGCAAGGCGGCCTAGATCGCCCTTTGTCGTTTCCTAAGAAGCCGACGACCAAGCCTTATTGGCTCAGTTAATGCCGCCCTAGGAGGAAGGAGAAGGGCAGTAAAGAAGGAGGGAGGACGAGGAGATAACGAGGTGGATGGCGATGGAGGGAAATCGGGGATTCGCCGTGGGAGATCGCCGCCGACGCCTCCCCACTCCTTCCGCCGTCTCCCCATTCCCATTCTCCATCCTTACTTCCTCCCTAAATGGCAGGGAAGGTGAGGTAAGTTTCATTCAAGTGGAACCCTTTTCGAAGACGGAATATCGACTTCGGCTTAGTCGTCGCTGGAGATCGGCCACCTTCCCTCCCATTTCCTTCCGACAAACAACAAGATGGCCAAGCCAAAGGAAAATTTATAGTCGAGGTTTTTTCACCAAAGCTGTTCCGACGGACGGATGGACGGTCTCGGAGGAGTCTCAAAACTTTTTTCCTCTCTTTCTCTCTCCGCCCACTTTAACTCCTTCGTGAGAGGACTAGGGAGGAGAAGGAGGGATAAGGAGAGAGAGAGGGAGGGAGAGGGAGTAAGCAGACGACGAATCAGTAGAGGTGAAGGTGGACTACTCGCAGCGCATAAATTGACCCATTATTACGAATCCTGGCGTCACGTCGGGTGACAACCAATTCAGGAAACGCTCGGGTTTTCCACAGTTAGATTACAATAAAGATAAGTGGTTTCCATCCGAATCGATCGACATTTTCTAAATAATAGTGTTCAATTTAATTTTTTACGAGCCGATTGTACTCCTTATCCCGTGCGAGTAGAAAATTAGTTTTACAATGGACTCTTGAGGCAATCAATGTATATATAGTTTGGCTATTTCTAGTCTTAAGGTGTATGATTTTAACATTAAAAGTTACACAAAAAGGCCAGTATTTAATAAATGAAGAGAATACTCAAAATGTTGCCTTGACTATGCACTCTCGTGGCCACCCTCATTTCAGGAAAAATTCAAGAAAGTAGCGGAGGTTGGTTCAAACCTTCTATATGTCCGTTTTAGTGCACAGAAAATTAATGGGAAGATTTTTTTCCAAATTGATGCGATGAATATTACCTAACACCTACGGATGCGATTTGAATGGAAATCTCTCCAAATTTTGGTTGGCACGTGATATTTTCGTAAATTTAATGCTTTAATGCATGAGTAGATTTTCGTCAAGTAATAACAAGCATCTTTCTTAATAGATGCTGTGGAGTAATTTTATACTCAGTATTTTCACCGATTATGATTAGAAAAGAAATTCAAGAGTGGCAATATTGATGCCGACTCCAAATGGATTGCTTGAGTTATTCATCAGTCCTACCTCTAATACACAAACAATACAATACTGGAATACCTCTGTAATTATATTTTTACAATTATATGTATTTTGTGCATTGAAATATAGACCTATTATTGTAAAATTATTTTTAATTGAAGGAATATTAATTTTTGGCCAATTTTAGGGAGGAGGATGCTCCAAAACTCACCTACAATCCGATTATAGCGACCGTATTATAGGTGCGGTGAACCATAATATATTGAAGCTATAAACATCAAATACGAAGTAGGTATTTATTTTCGAGATATCCCGCATGTAACTAAAACGGGAGATAAAATTTGCTTTATCGTGTTAACTGAAATGTTAATCACGAACGCAACAGAATTAAATCCTTACATGCCATTTAATCACCCGCCTCTCATTGGCGTGCGAACCACTCGCCTTGAATAAAACCCAACCAATTCCAATTAAACTTTGACCTCAATTTCTAATGAGTTTAAAAGATTTATTGGTTTTGAGTGCCGACTGTGGAAAAACATGGCTCCCCAATCCCCAAATAGAGCGGGTACCACTGCTCAGGAACACGGAATTACATTTCGTTAGGAGAAAATTTAAATTTTGAGAGTAATTAGATAGGTAGACACATTGGATGAAGTTCTGTTTTATCTAAAGCTCACTTTATAGGAATAAATATAATATTTATTGGATTAAAACCAAATAAATCGGCCCACGATTTGATAAATTAAATTGCTGTTCAATTTAATATGTCATAATTATTGTTCAATAAATATTAGTAAATATTAGTTACGAATGATTTTTAATAAACTATTCCATCTGATTTCAACCGATGTGGGGCAAAGCTGGTTTAATTTAATTGATGGGTGGGTTTGTTTTATAACACTAATTTACGAGTTATAATAAGGTGAATATATTTAATAAAAACAATTATTTTAATACATTTGGGTCATAAAAGAGTATTTACATATCATAATCCTATTTTCCTTAGCCTGAACGTATTCGGTAAGAAATATCCACGCTTCATTTACGCAACATAAGGGTATTTCCTCAATTTTTCTCAATATAGGTACATGGCATACCAAGTTGAAAGGCAGGAAACGTTAGGAGCCCTGTGGGCGTATTAAGCTTTCGTGCTGTTGCTTCCGCTCATGAAAGAGACACTCTAGAAATACCTAATTTAAAACTCTTATACGTCAAGTTCTCAAACGTAAAACACGACAAAATAACATGGCCTCACCGGCGATTAGAGTAGCGTGACGAAAGAATACTCTCGAGTCCGATGAAGCGAATCGCCGTGCATTAGGACTCCCGACTCGGGGAAAGTCATCGATCCACCTCCCGGAGTGGATGACAAGCGGCACACGCTTACCTTCTCGCGGGAAAACTTCGATAAGAATCGTTTTTCCCACTCTTTCACACACTCGAAATCACCCATTCTCTTATTCCCCTAGTTTTCTTGTGAGGACATTGCCGGAAGAGGGGTGAGGATGGATGGACTAGATAGAATGATGAAAATCGTCGGGGGGTCAACAACTTGATGAGATTCACATCCTTCTTACAAACGCTCCTAATTCACGAAAACCTCCACTCCATCTTCGCTGAAGGATAAATGGAGGCAAGTGATATCGCATAGGAAAATTCACCTCTAATTGCCAGTTACCGTAAACATTAGTGCTTATTTTATGCAAACGTCCTCTAAAACAATGAATCCCAATTCTGGTCTCCCTTCAAGAAAGACCTTCGTCGTCTATCATGGTTCCATTCTCGCAGCGACCACTCGTTCGGTTTTGTTGGCGCAGTACACAATTAGAATAGTTCCCATAAAATATATAAAATGTGTGAACAAACACCATGAAATGTTGGAAAAGAATACTCCCTTTGAATTAATGATTGTTCCGAGTGGGAGAAGCTAAAAGATGTTGATGGAATCTGAGAATTTGAGGGTCAATTAAATACTTATGGGCTAATGGTCCCCGTGATTTCCATTCAAATGAAATTTCAAAGAACCAACACACTCCCAAGTGAGAATCATTTGTCGTTCATTATGTGTTCATATTCCTTTTGAGACTATTCCGGTAACAGTATCACTTTCTTATCAAGATGGTAACAATAAGTAATTACCTTCAATTACCTTGAAAGATCGCGAAAGGATTTAAGTAGCAAGAAATATTTCTCATGAAAAGTCAATTTCCTACGCACGTTTTTCAATTCAATTATCCTACGAATTACATTACCAAATAAATGGCATCTTCTGCGAGTAGTAAAATCATATCAGAGCACAGAATAGATAATTATGTTACTGGACTGTTATTAACCTCACATGTCTTTGGCATGTGAGGTAAATAACTTGCATAATAATTTGCATTGTAATAGGGTTATCATATTTTTTATTATTTATATCGCCTAAACCTAAGAGGCTGTCATAGCAATTACCGGGTGGACTACATGAGATCATTATTTTATATCAAACTCAGTATTAAACGCAAATTGAGTAGCTTCAGGCGTGATATGGTGTAAGTCAAACATAATGAATAACTGATCGTAGCACTTTTCCACTTGATATTAAATGGTAAACAGCTACGATCAGTTATTCACTCAGTATTAAAATTCGACCCAGTGTACATTGCGAGTTTTTCTCCAAACCGCATATTGTATACGAAACATGCCCATTTTAGATTTTCATCTGCGATAACGTATTAAGAAAGAAATAAAAACTATTGCTTTCATTGCAATGATACGTCGTGGCTTTCAATGTGTTATACTAGGTTCCGATTTGTTTGAACAGATGGTTCATTATCTGCAACCTCGCGTATCAGCTTAATATTTTCGGAGGATAGATGACATTGTTCAACTTGTCTTTAATATAAGAATTTTTGAAATCAAGTCTTCATTCTACCACAATATAATAAAAAAGTAAATCTTTCCACACTGTGATAGGAACATGCAGATAAATGAACATAGGAGCTGGGGGAGTCTGTTATCTTGCGAAAGGGCAACATTGAGAAAGATTCCTGAATTAGATGATAATGTATTAACCCTGCTATAGTGCCTAAAAAAATTTACAAAAAATAATTTTATGACTATCTCTCGTTTTCCTTAATTTTTCAGCATGTATAGACATTTTTTTGTTTTAGAATAATCGAATAATTATTCAAAAACATGATGAAAAATTCAGTTAACTCCTACGATAATGAGTAACTTTACCGTATCAAATAAACAACCATTGTGCTCAGCAAAAAGCGTTGTCGCATTAGCAATTCATACTTTATAATGAGTGTTTAAACCAATGATTACATCCGTAAGTACCAAAGTAATTTAAAGCATACGGCCAAATACGGAAAGAACGAGTTCCATTCGCTATTTGCACCCTATAATCTTCCATATTGCAACATCAATTGAATTCAGTCGCAAAATGAATGTAACGAAACCTAGAACAAACAAAATTTCTTGACAAAGAACGTAAATCACTCCATCCCCCCTATTGAGAACGTTGCCCAAGGGATTACCGGAATATTCCGATCTTTTCTTATGGCATCAGAGGATTCCGTACATAATAGAACCGGGGGCCGGCCCATTGTGTGCCATAAGCCTCCTTCACGGATTTCAAATCCGCGGCCAGATACAACCAAATTCATTACTCATGCGTGTTCCAAAGCCTATCTTTTTTCGGTACCTTGCCGCGTGATTTACGAGCCAAATATTTACGCTGCGCGGAATAAGTGAAGAAGAGATGTCGGTAGTGGAAGCAAAGATTTCAAGAGACGAGGACTAAAAAGATAGTCTTTCCCGCACCATTGATGTTTGTCATTGAGAGGCATGGAAAAGTAACGAGGGAGGCCTAAAGCTGTCGAAATGGGACGCAGAATCAACGCGAACGGCAAAAACGGGTATTGGGGAAAGGATCTCCCCTCCGCTTCCCGCGCTGTTCCCATGTTCACATGATTCCTGTGAATAAATTTCACGCGAAATATTCTCTTGGAGACAGAACAATACGGTAAAATTGCTGACGGGGTTTTCTTTGTCAAAAATATGATCATACTTAAATGCCTTTCCCTTACCATTACAATAGTTACTTTCAATAGTTATTCATTTTTATTTCGATAAATGACTAAGCATGGGAGAGCTGAAATAAGAACAGAACAAAATGAATAATTAGAACATTTCCTTGTTATAATATCATTCAACAATGAGGATAATAACTTAATGAATTTATTTAATTGTTTTATTATTGATTCATTAATCAACTGGGCAAATATGGATGAGTGAAAATACCAGAAAATGTATATTCATTGACATCTAAACAAAGAATCCATGATCAAGGCGGATGAGCCCGCTATCATCGGGGTTACTCGTCAGCCCTGTACAGAAGGTAGCGATTGGACTTGCTCCTCCTCAATCATTTATGAAAGCCTGTTTCCCTAAATACTTCTACAAAGCCTAAACGATCTCACTTTTATTTTATTTAAACGATGATTTCATCAATATACTGGTGAATATAAACACGGATAAATGTTAAGATGTGAAAGCATTCAAATATAAGAAATATGAATTACAAAAATTTTAGCGGTACTAATGAACAAAATTATGAAGGAACCGTTTGTACTTACTTCTCCGCACCATAGACCTATGGGGAAAGAATTGATTTTATTTATACAATATTTATCACTTATTTTTGCAACAGAATGGATTAGGCGAAGAAATAATCGGTATTTATCTCTTGCATGTTCACGATAAAAATCGTGGTTAGATTGTTTTGCCCATACAAAGCGTATGTTTGGAGCTATCTCAGATTTATTTCATTGTTCGAATACACTTGGTCTCTACCTCATATGAACTGGCATATTCGGCACCTGGACGACTTCTCCCCCTCCCAGATTAATGGCCGCTTACACAAACGGCCATGTGGCCCAGTAGGTACAGCAATCGATCAACCGGCAAACATCCAAACTTTACCCGTGTTTACACGGCGGAAAATTGTGGTGGGGAAGATTTCGGACCAAAAGAAGTCTCCGGGAACAAAGGAGGGACAGGCAGCGCCCGCGGTTTGGAAACACACATAAACCTAAGGGGTTGTATAAACATGGGAAGAGGGAGTGGTGGGGAGAGAGGGATGGTATGGGAGAGAGTGCTGCTGGGAAAGGATGAAAGGGACGGCGACGAGTCGGTGGGAATGACGGCGAAGAAAGAGGAGTAGGACTAGGGAAAACCCTTATTGACCGCAGGAGTTGACATTGCCATATCCCCATCACGTCTGTGTGTGACCATCGGAGACCGACAAACAGACGCACACTGTAATTCCATCCATTATACCAAAAGGGAAAAACTTTCGCTCTCTCGGGGAGGATCTACCCACTATCCCAGGTGCTTACCACTTTCCTCCCGGGCGAAGCCTGGACGAGGAAAGCGGAAGCCGTTTTTAATAACACCACGCCCTAGCGAAAGCTCGACGCTGGCCACTGACCAAAGACAACCCAAAACGTTAAACCCCTCTCGTCTCCAGTGACCGTGAAACGTACTAGATGACCCTTGAAATACAGGGCTCAAGCCGGTAGAGTTGCCCTATACTTTGCTTGTATGCTGAGGAGGAGGATCCTTTTAATGCTATCTCATTATCTACTCTTACAAAATCAAACAAACTAGGGGGATGGTAACACTCTTCCTTTGGCCTATGTTAACCAAAGATTTCATGTGAAGCAAAAGCATATTTACTCATTCAAAAGAAATAGAGTAGTACTCGTGTCTTTTTGGCCGCTGGTCTCGGTGTGCCCTAAAACTCAATCGCAGTTGGTAAAAACGCGCGTAGAATAAATACGAACAAATAAAATCCGAGGAACGAGATTCTATGGAATTATAAAGCTGAAAGGGCTTACTTTATATGGTATCATATATTTACAAAGATTTATCTGCACAAAGAAACCGATAATTTCATCACACAGCTCCAACGAACACCGATGCACAAAGGAATATCTTTTTAACTCTTAGCAGAAACACGAAAACAAAGGATATAAATTCAGAAACTAGAGGCCACGAAACGAAACATTCACATTTTAGAACATCATAAATTCGTTCAGATATAATTAAAACTTTACCAGACCTAAATCTCGCAACGATCACTTACGAGAGGATTTACAGGTACGTCTCGCAAGTGGAGACTTCCTCCTTGGGTGATACAAACATTAATATGGATATTTTATCATGATTCAGGTGGGGCATAGGTGCCCTTGACTTATGAGTACGTTTATGGAATGTTACTTGAAACTATGTAATCATTTTCACATGATTTTTTTCAACTGATGAGAAATTTTTCGTTTACATCAACACCATATATGACGTTATCACCAAAGAACGAAGTAATCGCGCTCTTTGCAGCTATCTCTTGCCCAGCTGCAAAGAGCTAGCTTGGATTTTTTTATCATTAATACCTCGTAAAATACGACAAGTACCATGTGCTTCCGAAGTTTTCTTTGTAATGCATTCTAAGCAAAAAATACTCCTTCCAGTAACTGATGAGAAAACTTATATGCTTTCTGACGAAATTTCATTTTTCGGCGATACTTATTTCAAATAATCACTTGGAGTCGGTCTGAATATCTAAACGCTAAAATCGTCATGCCGTTTCAGATGAAGATTAGTATAGGTATGAAAGATTGGAAGGAGATATATTTCAATCAGAGAGAAATACGAGTATAGATACAGCTTTAGTCCGCAGACTTTGATGTGCCAAAGGAGGGATTAATCTAAATAAAACCTAATATAATGTTTTGAATACATTTATGAATTGATATGGATATTAATATACTTAAATATGCCGATTTTGATGAAAGTAAACGAATTATTTGACGAATGATTGGCTGCGATTAAATTCTGCCTATGATTTATTTTTACTACCAACATTTTTTCTAAATGAGGAGCGAAACAGTTCTTGACTTCGTAGAGGTCACGAAAAATATTTATTTTTCTCCCCTTTCAGTTTACATATTAAGATACATTCTAAGCTCGATAAATATGCACCGAGGGAAGCACTAGATACTTGTATCACAATAACCATCGGTGGAATGATATCAAGCAGATTGGTAATGGTAACGTAATTAGTAGCATTTCGTAATTTTCATTCAAATTAGTTCAGAAAAGAGGAAGTCTCATTTTCAAATTATTCTGTACAGAACTACTGATTTATGCTATTTTGCATCACATTCTGCAGAAATATTTTGTAAAGGGCTTTTTAGCAACGAGATAAAGTATCATCTGACTCAAATTCTCCATGAACGCAGACACATAATGGCAAATTTGTTTAGAAGAAGGCACAAAAGAAAAAAGGTGTATTTTTAGTCATACATGTACTTCTTTCATTTTCAAAGGGTAGACGGATAGAAGTCTACTTGAAACCTTTACATAATTATGTAACTACACTATATGTAGCGAATATAAAATAGGGATAACATCGCTGGTCAGAAGAATGTGAGATTGCACATTATCGCTCACTTTTTAACCTGCATTCCAAGAATTAGCGTGAGAGCCATGAGGCTGGTTGTTGAAATGCACATATGCAAGGTTCTGGTTGAGGTAGGGAGATTTGAAGTTGATAAGCCTAGAGCCAGTCACACATCTAAATGACAGCAGTATTTGCTTGTAGATGGAATGGTCTGGCCTGAAGACATGATAATGAATCGAGAGTAATGACATTCTCCAAATATAGAAAGACTTAACTAAATATTACACTTATAAGTGAAAAAATAAAATTCAAGTGAGAAAAAGCGCAAGCGGCGGTATTTCTGGAAATAAGATAGCAAATATTCCAAAAGAAGAATAATCTAGTTAACAAAGGAAGTATGTGCAAAAATTTTGATCTTCAATAACGGAAAATTAACTATAGTTTTATAATGAAATAGAAATTAAACACATAAACAGAGACACTCTGAATAGAAACATGAAGAAAGATTTGATCAAGATTTTCAAAAGTACAGAGCCCTGCATTGTGTGATACCAAAACTTATTTTTCCTGAAAGATGAATAGATTAGGGGCAATTTGGAATTTTGTTGGAGACGTACAGAAAATTCTACTGTTAATTGGAACGGCAGACTAATGGAGAAAATTCAAAAAATAATATGCACTGAGACTGAGACTTTAAAGAACGCGATTGATATGATTTGGTGTCAGAGAATTTGGGTGAGACGTATCCCGGAAACACCATTTTGGAAGACACGAGAATCTAAGATAAGTAAAAATTATATCTGCAAAAAGTAACTATGTACGCTAAATATGTTTCCGCAGGAAATGTTTCAAAAGTTGCCCAGTATCTTTGTCCGGGATATTTCACAACAACATAAAAAGATGGGACTAACAAAAAAATAAATTAATCCCTTTTTTACAGTGCAAATCACAAAAATTATTGAGAAATGATTTAATTTGAAAATGATATTTCCGTTTTCCATCGGTCTCACATTCTCAAGTAAAGGGATTGCAAACACTAAATCACCTTGTCCCCTCGGGAACAACCTGATTTTCACTTGCCCAAATGACTTTGCTCATTCGCATCTCACTATTATTTAAGCGCTTCCGATGTTGATTCTCGACAGTTGATTATATGACTCATTACCATAGGATTTGTTGTGGGAAAAGTATGAGCGCAATCATGCATCATGCCATTGGTCCGCAACCCGCGTACTCAATGGCCAGCGAGCTCAACACGGTGCCGTTAATTAAGTGAGATGATTAAACTCATCAATAACAAACATTTTTAAGTTGCACATAAACAACAGCATCGAGAGAGTGAGAGACAGAGTTAAAGAATCCATCCAACTGCTGAAAACTGGTTAGAGGTATGACGGATAAGAGAGGCAATGATTTTTAATAGAGATCGAAGAGAATTTAACTGCGTTCGAAGGTAATGTCAAACGCAAAAGCATTCACCTCATACCGTTAACCCATTTGTCAACCCACTCCATAGCGGATCGAGTCGTTTCCGTGCATTTCATACAGCATCTCGTTTACGAGCTCCGTGGCAAGGCTTGATGTTTCAAAATCAACGAGAGCTACATCGCCTGTTAATGACCCACAATGACAAGGAGTAAAATAGTGAACTCCGCGGATGAATGAACGAATGGATCAGGATTACTAGCGTCGAAACATGATTGGAAAGTGGAGAACGACTGACGGCGTTCAAACTTTCAATTCGTGGGAGAGAGCAACCTTATCCACCAATACACACGGTACTTAAGGCCGACGGCAGTTTAGATTTCTGGGAAAACTTTCATGCGAGGAGAGTAATAGAAGAAAATTGCGCCACATTATTGAATTCCGTCCTCTGACAAAACTTTGTGAAGGGAAATATTTTGACGAAAGAGTTAAGGATTCGTCGAACTAACCGTAAAAAAGCTTGCTGAGTAAGGCCCCATATGCAATCCGTGAGAGGGTATTGGGGGGGGGGGGGGGAGGGGGGGGACAAAGAAACGAAATATAAGCATCTGAAGAGATAATCAGATGGGAGATCCAAGTAAAGAGCTGTGTTACACCCCTTCCAGCCTTTCATGACATTTGATGATGATAAATATTGATCCTTCTTTCAGCTATAGAATGGCGGTAAACATTACCTTTGACTATGAACAAAATAGGTATCGAAATTCAATTGTTGAGAGCCGATTGCCAGTCAGAGTTTTCTTAATGTATC
Organism: Hetaerina americana; assembly: GCF_022747635.1. Classification (NCBI taxonomy): domain Eukaryota; kingdom Metazoa; phylum Arthropoda; class Insecta; order Odonata; family Calopterygidae; genus Hetaerina; species Hetaerina americana. The sequence continues at coordinate 26,911,437 of NW_027286874.1, forward strand.
TCTTCTTATTCATGACTAAGGGGAGATTAATTGAAGGTGCTTAATTACTGCACACCTTTGCATTGTTTGACGTCTTAATGGGGACAATTGAACAATTTGAACACAACCGTGCAGGGATGCGTACAAATAAAAAACAATGCGTAAAAAACGAGTTGCTGCAATAGTTAATAAAAAAACACAAATATCCCACCATATACTAGAATGAACCGGAAGCATTCATGCTATTGCCACAAATAATACATTACTAATTATTGTACACCACGTTTTAATGTAAAAAGTGTTCCTGGGGTAGGCGGAATATTTGTCTCTGTTGGAAATATTGGAAATTTCTAACACCTGAAAATAATCTGACGCTCATAAAAACATAGAATCAAGAAAACGGTAAATTAAGACAAAATGTGCATCATTTCTTTGATAAAGAAAAATTAGGGTTTACGAAAGAATAGTATAATACGAAGGTTGGTATTTTTTATCTTGAGCCTTGACAACACTAAGTTCTTTAGACGCCTGAAGTTTCTGAAGTCTGAAGTTTCAGTTTCTGAAGAATCTGAAGTTTCCATCTGATGGTTTGACCTATTTAACGCTAACTTTCTTCAGAACTTTGTTGTCGTTTGATCATAACTTGTGTTGTTAACAGTGATTCGAAAATTTTGTCTCAGCGAAAAAATGGAGTCAAGTCGTTAACATTTTTGTGCGATGATTTTTTATGACTTTCGACGTGGATTATCAGAACAGGAGTGCATCATTCAACTTGCTCCCACTTCTGGAGATTAAGCCCTATGCCATGCCACAGTAAAACGCTGGTATAACGAATTTCATCATGGCCGCCGTTCGGTCAGCGACGAAAGTCGTGAAGGTCGTCCAAAATCAGTTGTTGTACCAGAAAAAGATGCTGCGCAAAAACTAGTAAAGAAAGATTGTCATGTAACTTGTCGTGATATTGAGGCATCCTTGGGGATTAGAATGACGAGCATCAATAAGAAATTGCATGAACATTTATTTATGAAAAAAAATTGTTCGCGTCGGATCCCGCATAATTAGACAAAAGCTCAAAAAGATGCTCGTGTCAATTGGTGCAAATAAATGCTTTAGAAACAAAAGTTGCATATAACATCTACACAGCTGATGAATCTTGAATTTATGTGTATGAGCCCGAAACAATACAGCCATTCACTGTATGGGTCTTCCAAGACGAGCCAAATCCGACAAAACACAATCCGTGCGCGAAGCGCATCGAAGTAAATGATCGCCTGTTTCTTCGGAATCACTGAACATGTGAAAACCGTACCGTTAGAGCAACGTCGAACCGTGAATTCCGAATTTTACACGAGAATTTGCTTGCCACAAGTGCTTGGTGAAATACGGAAAAAGAAGCGGCAACGAAGGATCATTCTTCATCATGATAATGCAAGCTCTCACAGATCGGCTAAAACAACTACCTATTTGGCTGGCCAAAACGTCGAATTGATCGGTCATCCTCCGTACAGTCGTACAGCCCTTATTTCGCACCAGTGGCTTCTTTTTATCACCGTTTATCAAGAAAAAATTGTGTGGCCAACGTTTTTTGGCGCCTGAAGAAGCCGTTGATGCATTCAAAAACCATGTGTTGGAGGTATCTCAATTGGAGTGGAAAAAGTTACACGAAAATTGGTAATAGCGCATGTTAAAGTCTGTTGATTATGAACACTTTGAAAAACAATGAAGCTATTTTCAACAATAAATTACTTTCTTTTCATTATTAGGCTGAAAATATAAATAGCCACCCTCGTGCTAAAGAAAAGGGATTATATTAGCAAGTGAGAAGCAAATGACAGGAATCCATTAAATTCTGAATTACATTTAGCATACATTACTTTTGCGTGTTCCAACTTAATAGAACTAGTAAATATGCTTTAATTCTTAATATAACCGATTTGAGCTCAAGAAATAATATACTTAATTTCAACGAGGCAAGCTGGTTGCAACTTTATACCAGAGGTATGGTTGTCTATTCAACTACATATTTATATTTTGGTTTAATTATATTCAGTTATCTCAGTTTACCAAACTTGGGGCAATAATGTTGAATAGGATGGTCAGAAAAACTACAACTTTCCTTGATATCACACAATTAATTAAGTAAAAATCAATGTTCGCGATGGACAATGGGGTAGTTTTAGTTCTTAAAAAATGCGTGGTTTGAGGGCAAAAGTTTCTGATTGACATAAACCGTCACTGAATTTTTATCCACTGAATAATGCCGGAGGTATTTCGTATGGAAAATGAATGAATTTATTATTTGCAGCCTTAAATGTTTTTCAAAAATGTTTTAAAGTCGTATATTATATAAACTGGCTTTAATTTGGAAAGGAGGATGTGCGCCTGTTCTGAATAACCATATGCCTCTCAAAGTAAAAATGTAGTCATTTCTACTGAATTTAGTTTGATTATGGTAGTCATTCTAGCCACGTTGCTATAACTGAAAGGGATGAAGGATCGGAACTGTCAATGAAGACTCACTTTTTATACGGAAGTAACGTGAAGTTCCCCGTTTAATTCCTTCTAGATATATAAAATTGAAAATTTTCTGTTAGCAAAAATATGACAGTGAAATTAGGTATCAAAAAATATTCTTTAAAATGGCTTAAAAACATTCTATCATAAGAATTCATTTCTACCCTGAATTTTCATAATCATATAAAAACAATATTTCAACTACTTGCAACACGAGCTAGATTATGATTGAAACTGATGAAATGTACAACTTTATGGGTATTTTTAGATACGCCGTACTGTCAGGTTCAGTTTTCGATTAGAAGAAGCAAGTAAAAGCATTGTTGTACGATTGTATAGGCTGTGTACATCCAAATCCACCTTATCCGGTAAATACCCATAGTAATAATAGGTACAGCAGACCCATAAAATTACTATAAATAACATAATACCAAACTAACTCCGAGAACATTTTTCAGGAAAAAATTGACATAGCAAATATCTCGTAAAAAACTTACCGGAGTCCTACGGAAAGGAAACGAGAGATATCCCATCAGTTTACGCCGTGTTCTCGTCTACTCGATTCCCTCTCATCCCTCACTCATTCCTTTTCGCCCGAAAAATTTCTCCCCTTTCAAATATCGCCTTTTTTCGTAAATTTCAATTTTTCATCCGTTCTTCTTTTAACCGTCTAAAGTGGCTTTTCGGAGCTTTCGCTTCGAGGAGAGCGAAAGTGTATCCAGACTCCGGAAATTGATTGATGATTTCCAAGTCTGTCACTGAGTGATGCGTTGTCAGTATTGTGCATCCATCATTGTGCAGTAATCAAGAGAGCGGGAAGTGAATAAGTGATAGGGAGAATCCGGGCAGCAACTAAGGGAAGAATAATTTACACAATCGTGGGTAAAACTTTCTTAGGAGGGACACAAAACAATAGGTACCTTGGAAAATGTATGTTGACCGGGAACCTTAAGGTCGCACTTGATCGGGAGTTCACTATGCAATGAAAAGCTCATAAAATCCTAAGAATTTGTCTTAACATATAATGCGTTATAGCAGCTTTTATTTAGCATTTCACGAATTTATTTTCAGCATACTTTTCATTCAATTTCATAATTTTATTTTTAAAATAGCTATAAATTCAAATATTTAAGATCTTTTAGAGAAATGGCCTGTAAATGAAGAAAATTACCATTGATAATAAAAAACACTAACCTCCCAAAAACACTCGGTTTATAATTTTGGATAGACACACAAAAATTAAATTATATGAATTTGAACTACCAGAATAAAATAAATTCTGAGCATATTCTTTGCCCATTCTCAAGGTAACTTCTGATCTCACTGACTGCTTGACTAATATGGATGCCAAAATCTTCTATTATTCAATATGTTAATGTTTATTTTCAATAATTATCCCATAATGCTTGGATATATAGATCTTATAATTATAGTTGGTTTGGTAGAAGTTGGGATCCAACTAGTTTCTAAATAATATTAGTGAAGTAAAAAGCATATGAAAGATATATGGCGTTCCAAAAACTGTGGTGGGGACACAAGGATGCCACTGCACGAAACATTTGGGGGAAATACAAAATCGTATCTTTATGCCTATATTACGCCATATTTGCCAATTTTGTGCCACCATTACCAGTATTGTGCCATGCCATCCTTAATTGATTACCAAGGAGCCCAAAATAAAAAAATTAATCGGTATTTCCGAGCTACTAAATATGTGCAATAACTTTCAAAGGAAATGGGTTGAAATTATCATTGCACAAGATTAGAAAAATTCGTCCGGTACAAAAAGGCCATCAATTCACGGTTAATAGCAGAAAGAGGATATGGGAAGGAATATCGTAAATGAGAATTACGTTTCAATGTTCCTAAGGTTGAGATCCTAAGATGAGTAAACACAAACCCAAAATCGAAAAGATCATCCAATGTTGGACCCAATGCCTAAGGCTAAGGACGATTGCGATTCTAATACGTAGAAGGTAGGATAAGCCCAAAATGGCGACGGAAGTAAGGACACGTGGAGGAAGTGATAGATAACAGAAGTGAGCCCCCGTAGGTGTAGAGTGTCACGGAAGGTGGAGGGAGTCATGCGGGCGACCGAGGGAGCCGCGAGATATGAGAGGAGGCAGCATGAAGGGTGAAGTGTCGTGCGCCATCCGCCTCGGGTGTGAGCCTTGAGATTTAGCGTCGCTGCCTCGCGTTGATTCATGTCCCGACGATTCGTGGAGATATGCAAAATACTTCGAGACCATGGGCCCCATCGGGGGAAAACAACTGCCACTCTCGCCCCCACCAGAAGGTATATCTGAAGTTGTCGATAAGGAGAAGGAAGAAAGATGGACTGGGAAAAGGTTCCCGGAGAAGAACTTTGAATATACCATCAAGAACGGCGTGAGTGAAGTAGGTACCTAACGATATCTCTAGCGTGTACCGTACGAGCAATTCAACGATCAACTAGTCAAACGCTAGGAATAATTTTGACCCTTGACGGTTTGACACAGAGGTATTCCTAAGGAAAATATGCAGGATTATTGCCTTCATAAAAAGCATTTCATGATTTTCAAGAATATCATTTTCAAAATTTGAGAAGGGAAGGCATATTGTTTATCTTAGTGACTTTCTATATGCAAGTCATTGAGGACAATCTTGAACTCAACCTTGTGCCATGATGAAACGTTACGAAGCAAGAACTCTGTTCATCAAACGTCTTCTATCAAATAGAGCTCATTCAATTAAAACTTAATAAAGAAAAGAATCACAAATGACATGAGATTCACGTTAAGTGAATAAAATATGACTCCACATTTCATAAGTAACATTGCGCTATGACTAGATCGCTATTCTTTATGTGCTCATAATTCCACTAATGTATTGATTGCTACCAATTCGTCCCTCCCGAGATTTCTTCAGAAAGGGTTAATCCTAAGCAAAACAAAAATTCTAGAAATGCTGTTTCAGTTTGATTTTTACTCCTATATAACATGTGTACAAAAATGCTTAAGTAGTACCTGTTTTCAAACTTAAATTTCATTTCTAAAAAAATTGATCAATATTTTAAAATAATAATATCAGTTTATTGCTCAGCCCTTTGAGTTTTACACCTAAACGTAGTCCAATTTTTCTCTTCAAACTTTCACTGATATCGCAATTCCCAAAAATGCTGATAACGTGAAAGAATCAAATAATCCCTTTATCAACAAATTGTCATGAATCGATTCCACACGTCCACATATGCTGAAAAATTATCTATATTTTTCAATAACATATAATTTCTGCTACGATTCTAAGTATTACTTTTGAACATTTACTACTCAATTAGGTTTTCAAACAATCATTCATAAATATGAATATGAAGAGAAGAAAAACTAATTGAAAACTTGTAATAAACCAGTTTTCTGAATGCTCTAATTAATGTGAGCCATTACACGGGAGACCTTGCGTAGGTCAAGGATGAATTATGAGAGCTAAGTGAAGGAAGATGCGATCAAAAAGAAGAATTAAGGAAAAACATGATGGCAAAGAAACGGGATAACTTCAGGGCCTCTGCAAACCAATACGGCTGTAAGCTTTTGATTATGATTATTTCCACGTAAAATAAATAATGTGAGAGAGAAAGGAAATCTACGTCACACAACTGAAGAAAATGCCCCTTCATGCAAATTAAGTACAATATCTACATCCACACACATGATGAACGGCTCACCGCCATGTCATAGTTGCGCTGTTTTATTTAATTAATTATTTGATTGTTCAAATTTAAGATTAACGTGAGAAGTATCAAGAAAATCGGGACATAGAGGGCACTCTACAGAATTCATTACCCCGCAAAGTGAGAGCTAAACCACCTTGGAAGGTCAGGCTAGTTATCAAGCCAAATAATCAAGGAAGAATAATCAGTTTACTGTGTTACAGCAACTTCACTACATGTGACTAAACAGTTTTCTAATCGTCACCCCTGAGTCTGAAAACGAAACTACCTAACCTTGTATGGAAATTCTCTTTTCCTAGTATATACGCCAACGCTCACCTACTTAGAGTTTAACTGGTTTCTATGTTTGGTTTACCAGGTTTTTTTATACCTTCAGCAAACAGGTTTTATGCCAACATTACCATATGGAAGAAAAAGCGCCCCAAAGTTAATTTATTCCTATTACATTAACGTAAATGGCCTAAACAAGTAGACTCATGTTTTGAAATTAATCGTTAGGTAAAGTACGACTCGTGTTGAGCTTTTTTCGCAACCACTTTTCCGAGGATAATGATTTTGAAATTAGCAAACCTGACTTAACACTGTATATGTGTATATATATATATATATATATATATATATATATTAAAATATACCCTATGTATAAATTAATTATTCATTATTAATTTTAAATTAATTACTATAAATAAATTAATAGTTAATACCAATTATAAATAATATATATTATTTGTAACACACATTCTCTCATTGTCGAAAGCAGCCATTTTACTGTAAAAGCGTGACCATACACCTAGCATAATTCCTTACTGAATATGAATGTGTTCTTCGAAACTTGCACAGTTTACCGGTTGCAAAAATGAATGTGAGAGTGTAGAATCGCCAAAACCACTCAAAAATGCAATACATACATTTTAATTTTTGATCTTTCAGTAACAGTTTTCAACATGACATTATATTACGAAATTCTTTTTAGCAGAGCTCTAAATATTAATGTAGGCTTGAAATATAATATCTCATTATAAATTTATCATAAACATTGTACGCTTGGGCTATGCAAAATTTACTGTATCCCTACATTAATTAAAATATAAATTAATAAGACCCAGGGAATAGCAATAAATCAAGATAATATTTCTATTGTACTCCGAAAATTAATTGTATCTACTGCTTTTTGTTTGAATAGTCAAAAATCGAAACTTACTGAATATCAAATAGTCATTACTTACTCAAAATTATAATTTCCACTAAGGGTAATGAGACGATTGATATTTTATATCTTTCTTTATATTTCTATCGTTAAAATTATACTTTTTCAACAATTATTTTGCGATAATGCTGTATTTAATGAGGCAAGAAAAATGCAGTTGGTTGTAAAATTACAGCAAATGCTAACTCCAAAAGAGAGAAAATATGCATCAAATCTTTGAAATATCACCGGTTAAATATGGTCACGGAGGTATCAGATAACGGTTTGTTTCCACAAAATTTACGGGCGGAATTTATATGTCATAGAAACGCGCCTCGAACATGTTAATTGCTTTATCGTTGTCTGCGCTCCGAAAATACTGCATTCGGAAAAGAGAGCCAAAAAGAACGTTCTCGTGCATTACTCCCGTGAAATATACGGGAAACGGATTAAAAATAAGTCTTGAGCGAAGCTATAAATTGTTTTCTTTTCGAGGAAATATGCATTCTGAATTTACAAAGTTACGATATCCGAACACGTCAAATCGCTTAATAAAATACTTCAATGGAAAAAAGTTGAAATAATTCGTAAGGATAATTAGCTCCCATAAACATCCGTTGGGTACACGTTTCTGCCCTCCCCCATACAAAACAGATTTATTGAAGGAAAGATAAATACTTGAAAGGCTCCGCGAATTTTTCATGATACGAGGGGAAGGGAGGAAGTCATTAGAGTCTTTCACGGAGGATCTCAGGGGGTATACAGGGGGTAAAAGAGTACAAGACTATTTTTTTAATTTTTCTCGGAAAAAGAAAGAGGGTGATAGAGGGCGGGGAGGAGAGAGTGAGAGAAAGAGCGTGCTCTCCGAGGTTATCCTTGGTTTGATGTTGGCACGCGAGCTGTCGGACGTGAGCCGAGTCCTGCCCGTTGCATGCAGTCGATGAAGTTCTTTATTTCCAATCTCTCCCCTTACCCTCTCCTTTCCTTCGCCCACCATATCCCCCCATTTCACCCTCTTCTTCAAATTCCATCTCCCCCCCATCCTCTCCGGTCAGCGATTCGGATTTTCGCCCACTTACACCCACCTTACTTCCTTCTCCCGTTTCCCTGTCCCACCCGCATCAATGCCTTCGTCTTTCTTCACCTCCCCCTTGCCCTTAATCACTTCCTTTTTTTCCACCCAAACTTCTACTTCATTCCCTTCGAATCCTTCTAACCCCCCCCTCCCGCCCTTCTCCTCCTTAAAGACAAAATATTCTCCTGCCGCATTCTGCTATCCCCTTCCACACACACCCCCCTCCCACACACACCAGAAGATGAAAACAAAAAGTAAGGAACACCATGTGAAACAAGATTAGGAGGTTGTTAAATGGATATATACCTCAAACAATCGATCATGCAATGAAATTCACTGTTAAAGCATTTACGATTGTGGTACTCGCATCTTGGAGCACAACCGCACGTAACGAAGAGAAATATTCGGATTCATGGATAAATATTGTCAGGTCAAAAAAAGGCAGATTTGTACATTTGCGCATGTAATTCAGTAGCACTAAAAAGCCAAAATAAATATCAGACCTAAAAAACAGTAATTTTCATTTAAATAACGATTAAATTGTTTCGGTAACATAGAACTAGGGAAAGAAAGGCATGATTAAAGTTGACGATTTACTTTTAGCTGAATAATATAAATCATCGTCATCAGTATTTCAATCCTAAGATTGGTTTACTGCAGCCCTCCATTCTACTCTATTTAATGTCAAATTCCTCAATCCCTGATTGACGGGTTTCCTCTCTGTTTGACTTCCTTCTTAATTTGTCCTAAACACGTCTCTTGGTCTTCCTCGTGGAATCTTCCCTTCTATTATATTCCCAATCAATCCATTGTGCCTCAATATATGTCTAATCCATCTATTTATTCTTTGCCGTAGAATTCTCCATATGGTCCTATCCTCTTCTGCTCTTCTATTACTTCCTCGTTCCTCACTTTATCTGTCCATTTAATCTTCCGCATTCACCTCCAGCACCATGTTTCAAAGGGTACTTTTCTTCGCTGGCCCACTTTTCCAATGTTCCAAGTCTCGGAACCATAGAGCGCCATGCTCCATACGAAAGTCTTAACAAATCGCTTCCTTGTTTCCAGCCTTAGGTTCTTTGAACATAGTAATTGCCTTTTCTTAATGAATGTGTTCTTTGCTTGGGCTACTCTTCGCTCGATGTCAGTAGAACTTCTTCCATTCCTTGTTATGTTGCTGCCCAGGTAGATAAAGGATTCCACTTGCCCTAGTTTCACCCCTCGAATATATAATAGACACATTGCATAAAATATTTTTTTGATATTACTTTATTATAACTCTTGAGCATTTAAAATAGACCAAAATCAGTATTCAATTCCTCCTTAAACATTTATACCATGAAGAGTGAACATAAAGTGACAAGAATCCCCACGAGCATTGAAGAATAAAAATCATTGCAATGGAAGCTCAAGTAAAATTAATTTGAATGCATGGATTGTATTGGATACTTCATATATTATATTTGTGGTAAATTAATTCCTAATTGTGCATGTAATTTCTTAGCGACCACTCCATATGTCTGACTAATTACTGCTCAATGCGCTTTTTTATTACAAATAAACAACTTTTATTTAATAAGAAAAAAATTTAGCATTATCATTACAAGAATCAACATTCGCAGTTAGTTTAAGCACAGTTACTTCCGTAAGCTTAATACTAAGATAATACTTATTTATTGAGATAAGAGTAAAGTTCCGCTAGGATTGGACATGATATTTCTAAAATCTATTTGTTACCGAACAGGAATAAAAAATAAACTAAGTAACGGTTGAAAAATTTGCAAAAGTTAGATTCCAAATGAACAATTAGCACTAAATCTCCTGTTATATTTTATATCAAGAACATATTTAATAATTCGTCATATTATGTAGTAGGAACTTTCAATACATTTGCAATAAATGAAACAGTTTCTGGCATCACTTCGTGGAAATTCTTCATATTGAAATTAAATTTAAAATACTTCGCCTTTCCACATAAACAAGTTTATAAGGAAAGGCGAAGTATTTTAAATTTAATTTCAACATGTGCATTAAGTTTCAAATGCATAGCATGACATTTAATTCACGTAAGAATTTGACACCTATTTCAATCACATTTGAATTTATGAACAAATACCACTAGTTGTTTATTTTTTTTGTTTTAGGTTGACAGTAATAGGCATTTTATTAAACAAAAGTTGATTGATATATTCCAGGTCAATCCCGTTAAACATAGTCGGCCTTCTAGAAATATAAAAAACATTGAATTAGCAAGTCGGAAAATTAAATATTGTAAAGATATTAGGTATATTTGTAGGTGCATGTGTATGTTAGTTAGTAGTTTGAGTGTTTGCATGTGTGTGGGGTGAAAGTGTTCTTGCACGATTGTATACCATGTTTTGTTTGTGTCTTTTGCATAAGGTTTTTTTTTCTTTCTTAATTACGTGTGGTGTCCTAACACCCCCCGCCACACGCCCTTGCGGAGGCTTGCGGGGTATTATGTAAAAGTAGAAGTAGACGGCATATTCAAGTCTGAGATGAGAAGAATTTTGAAGAGATTAAGAAGCTGTATGCGATGGTAGAAAAGGTGTCCAGTAGAATTAAACAATGCAGTAACATTTTCCAGAAGAGCTACTTTTTGAAAGCCACTAAAATTTAAACAAATATTCTCCAAGTAATAAATGAGAAACTTGTACAACTGACTTGAATTTCGCGGTTATACGTGATGAATTATGGTGTGCTTAGGTTTTCAGCACTAGAAATAAAGTGGCAGGCCTGAAAGTGTAAGCATTTGGAGTTATTTAATCATCATCAGAAGGTGCTCGTTTGAGTAGTAGGTTCCGTGCACCACAGTTATCTACATCCATACCAATGCCAGGTTTGGCTTTTGGTCTCCTTGTATCCTTATCTTTCATGACATTTCTCATTTTGGGTTTCTTCGCCCTCTTCTCTTTAACTCCTCTAATTTGGTCTCAAAAGCAATAGATGAAAATCTCTGTCCCTCTTAACACATGGCCAATCTTGTTTCCTCTACCAATCTAGAAGGTGTTAAATAGTGTCATAACCACTCCAGTTCTCTTAATCATCTAATCATTTCTTACTCTTCGCATCCGTTTCATTCTTTTCATCCTTTTTCATGCCGAACTCTCAAAAGTTTCATTCTCGTCCCCTCTTTTCAACAAGATTCATGGTTCGCAATTGTGTTAAATCAGAATGCGGCACGTAAAGCATTTGATCAATCCCTTCCGCAGTTTTAGTTAAAAGTTGCTGCTAGATAAGTTTTTTTCTCGTTAAATGCTTCTTTTGCCATGCCTCTTATTGTGTAATCTCTACTTCACTTTTCAGATTCTCTATAAACGACTCCCCAGCTCTCTCCACCTTTCATCTAGCATTAATCTTCCTTCATTTGGCGTTCACATCTTCAATGTCATTTATTCCTATCATATTCGTTTTCCGAATATTTAAACTCCTTCATCATAATTGCTTCTTCACACTCTGTAATAATTTTAGAGTAATTCAATGTCATCTACTAGTACCACCAAATCCAATTATTTTGAGACAATTGAGCTTCCATTTCACAATAATCATCCCTTTGTCTTATTGTTCAATGTTGCAGAGCATTTTTCCAACATAGAGCTGTTAAGTATTAGTACCAAAAAATTCTCGATAAAAATGTCTTGTGTTAATTGGGATTGAAAGCACAATCAATGCTAAAATCTGAGTCCCCATCCGAAATATATTGAGCGGGATTCACATATCTAAATCATTCGGAAAATTCGAAAAAATATACTTTCCCCGAATTAAAGTCAACATAACTCATCTGGCACCGCTTCAAACAGTGACCGTTTCTACAAAAAACATTTTATATCTTGACAGGTGTACTACCAACTGTGGTATAAACTTCGCAATATTAATTCCATTACATTCTTCAAACAAGTTAATTTCGCCCCAAACGAAATTTCAATACATTTCAAGTCTTTTGAAAATATAAAGGTACTGTAAAAAAATGTTCACGAAAAAACCTCTCTTCCGTCATGAAAACACTGCGTACAAGAAGAAATTATCCGTGCGCCGGAAAATATCTATACATATTATTTGTGGAAAAATATCACTAGCACTACAATTCAGAATACTCATATTTATCTGCGAGTGGAGTCATTATATATGGTTTTACCTTTCCTTCCTAATTAAGGCTTCTTTACGTAATTTCTGTATTTTGACCCAAGTGCTTAAATATTGGGACACTTACAAGCCTTTGAGCTGTTTGAATAGGCAACGTAATTAAAATCATAATAACTGAACTGAATCCAGTTCAAATTAGAAACATGATATCATCCTCCGGTAATATCACATTTACCATCTCCAGCCAATCATCAATTTTCAAGGATAAGCAAAATGGGATGAATTTTGTTTTAGAACAGGCGATAAAACATCGGAACCTATTATTATGAAACCAATTTTAGTATTATCATCCATGCCTCGACAGACTGCTTCAATTGAACCAGTTTTCACTTTTTTCACCACCTAACCTCAGTTTTTTTTCCTCACGGGGTGATCCTACCATCTGGCACCCGCGGAAGGCAGCAAAACGGCTTAATTACGAATCCATCCACTTTTCGGATATACATAGAGACGTAAGGACTCCCCATCACTTTTCTGAAAAGGAAAAGGGTGTAAAGCCGGATCACGCCCGTCTTTCAATCTGTTCTATAAGAGACGTCAATGTCGCTCACCGCAACCTGATACCTTTGATACAAACCCCCGGTCATGTTGAACAAACCCGTGGATATTGGCCTGAAGGCGGATGATGGGGAAGGAACTCGGTGGAGGAACACGCTGGCCAGAGGGCGAGAGAATAACTATCTGTCACGAAGTCAAAAGGGCACCTAGGGAAGTCACGTGAGCAGTGCTAAATGCACGCGTGATGCCCCAATAGCTAAAGCCTGTAGGTGTGAGGGAACGAAATGAGGTCACAAAACGAGGATCGCTGAGAACTGTCCTAGTTTCTAGTTAACAGGTAAAAGCTGTATTCATGGTGATAATAAGAACTAGATCACGTTCTCTAATATGATCGAATTAAGTCTTGAGCGAATAACGACTATTTTTTAAACGACCTGAACTCCGAGAAAAAGGTTTTTCAAAAACCCAATTTTATGCGAATATAGCATTTTTCCTTCATCAGCATTGAAATCAAGTTGAAAAAGTTTTCATCTGGGCGAGGGAGAGTCAAGTTCTTTTTTTAATGGGAGGGACTGATCGTCAGGTGGATGTCTAAATTGGAAAACTTCTTCCTTTGAAAAACTCCTCTTTTTTCAGACAGAGGTGTTGCCGGAAGCAGACCATTAGCCTCTATTTAAAGCGTCAACGCGTCTTCCTTCGCTTCATCTCCAGAAACTTGCTTCTTGGGTTAAGTCCCTCATGCGCAATTGAGCTGCCTCATCAAAAACCGACGAGGCTCAGAAGTCTCAATTTATCGGTCTGTATTTCATTTACACATTTACAATCATCCAGGATAACCAAAATGAATTACTGTCTTGCTCGACTTAGTTACGACACGCCAATAACAAACCGTATAGTTTCTAAACTTTGTGGACACTTTCCATATTGGCGAGAAATGACAATTAACAATTGTGATTTCCACTACACTATTTTTATTCTCATGGCCCGGGTTTCATTCGTGTCATCAGAAGTAGTTAAGAAGTGTTGAAATCCGGTTCGTGTGAATAAAAATAATAAAGTGGAAATCATAATTGCGAATTATCATTTCCCTCCAACATCAATAACAATTTCTAACGATAGGAATACTATGAAGCTCAGCAAAAACATAACAATCAATTATTTTTTTAATTTATTTGAATTTCAAATGTACAAATCAAACATACTGGATTGAAAAAAAAGGATCAGCCATGCAATATTAGGTATAGCTTTACGCATAACCTCAAAGTCCACTCACTTCAAAAGTTGGAAATGGTAACTAATAGGTTCTGTACATTCATCATAGTTGCACCACTGCACTGAAACCAAAATATAAATGTTGGTAGTAGTGCTATAATTTTGCGATGGCATACAGATGATTGGAAGGAATTTTTATTTCTCAAATATAGCAGGTCTATTCTTCAGCTATTTCCATTCGTAAATACGGTCGTTATTCTACAAATGTAATATTTTCCAGTGATTCCATTTCAATGGCTCGTACTTCGGTTATTACAACTTTAGATCGGTTTCATTGAAAAATTTCTAAATAAATATATATATATATATATATATATATATATATATATATATATATATATATAGATCTAAAGTTATATATACACACACACACGAGGTTTTCTGAAAAGTTTCCGACATAACAAAGAAACTTTTCAGACCACCCATGCATATGCGATACACATGTGTACGTATGCGTATTTATGTATATACTTATACATATGAAACACCCGAGAATTGCAAGCTCATTTTAGACTGAATTGTATTATATATTGAGATTTGAATTTTTACAAAGTTATTATTGAACTTTAATAACACTCAGAGTACATTAAAGGGTAACTTTAATGTTTTACTGCATTTTTCTCTCATTGCTAAGATATTTACAGAGAGCACACAACAAATCGGTACAACGTACATCAGTATATAATGTCATCAAAATAATAAATCTGAAATAGATTGATCTGACCTTCAAGTATAAATAGGAAACACACGAATGCCTAAAATTTATCACTGCCTTTTTTGCGACTGATTTTAACGTTATGTCTTATTCTTGAATGTAATACCCAAGAATACCACACTATATTTTTCCTGATATAGAGTAATAAAAATTCAAATTAACAAGGAATGGTAACTAACACAACTTACTGCATTCTAAAATTCCGATCTACGGACACCAAGATCGCGTGAGTTTACGATTTGAAAATCACACAAGCGAAGGTAAAAGTTCAAAAACTGTAATCAGGGGAAAGAAGTCCAAGTATAATTTAATACCGTCCAGTTCAGAGGTGGACGAGAGAATTTTCGATTCACTACACAAAATCAAAATGGATAAATAAAAATACATAACGACTACGGCCAATCTTTTCTTAAAACAATCGCCTTTTTGTTCATGGGAAAGTAAGGTCTAAAGACAAGGGTGAGAGGTCACGGAATCGTGTCACGGACGGGAATCCATGTTCTGCAAGCACGCACGCACAGGCCTTTCCACGAGAATACGATCGAAGCGGAAAATATATCCGAGGGGGGGTGAGGAAGGTAAATTATGCGCCGCCGGAAATTTTAGCTTATTTTCACGTCCTAAAGAAATAATTGCGCCTCGACGATAGCCCTTTTCTGTCATTATCAATCGCGTCTAAGAGATCATTACAACCCCCATCTCACGCTTGTCTGAATCATAATACCTTGCCTTCTCAATATTTTACCCGTTTCATCCATCCACCATGCATGCAACAAACTTCAGTGTAATTTGAATTTTTCTATAAACTAAATCACAACAGCAATAAGCTTTTAACTCATTGAGTAAACACTGATGCACCCCTAATGTTAAAACATATTTGTACTCCATTAAATCACATGCGTAAATCACGGAAAATATAATCTTTTCTATTCGTATCTCATACATACACGAGGGGTTTCCAGAAAGTAACCTCCACTACGCTATAAAAAATACAATGGAATGCATACAGACAATTTATTACTTTCATCTCAAAACTACATATCTCTACTATTTTATACGTATTTGCCAAACAGATTTACCAATTTTTCATATCTCTGAAATAGTTTTCAAATTCCTTCAGCATAAAATTCTACCGCCTGAGATCGCAGACACCCAACTACGGCATCTTAAAGTTCCTCCTCGAGGCGATCACAAAACACGTGGTAGCCTAACTTTTTAGTAGTGTTTCCATGCCACCGAGTCGTATAAATATGAGGAAAACTTTCTGAAAATTCCAGATATCGTAAAAAGCCAGTTTTCACGAACTTGTCGTCAATTTCCTGGTGCAGTTCATTGTTCACCACAGACGGACGGCCACTTCTTTCATTATCATGTGCATATATGTTCACTCTTAAACAAACGACAACACTGACGCACAACTCTTGTCACTCATCACATTTGGTCCGTACGGAGCACAAAGTTCCCAATGAATTTCAGCAGCTTTGAAGTTTTTTATCCGTAAAAGCTGAATCTTACGAGTATGTCGAGAATTTCAATTGTAGTATTCATTTTGGCTCTCTATTGTAAACAAACGACAAGCTGCGCGACCTTCCAACCACTGCAGATCGAGGCGTACTCATCTACAGTGCGCGTCAATACAGCGACCATTCGACTCCATCTACTAATTCTCACGCTACACTCATATCTATGTATATTCCAAACATTTGACGTCCACCTATTAACCTTTCATCCTAAATATTCATCTCGGAAATGGCATTTTACGAGTAATTTAAATAGATAATTTGAAAATTCTGGCTTCAAGATTAATTTTTGTTTTCATTGTATCCCATAGCGAACATTTATTCCTACCATATGTCTAAAAGATTAAAAAATTAACCATGGATTTGAGTGACAATGCACGTAAATATGTCGCGTTATACATGACAAGTCAACCTATTCCTTATATATTAATTGAGACTTAATCATACAGCGCTCTTTTTAAGCATCCACTAACACATTTCTCCAGTTAATCTGCACTTCAATGTTGCACATCACTGCATATATTAAAAAAAGACTTCGAAAATTTCAAAAGCGGCTACACTCCCGTAATCTAATCTACAAATTACTGTGGCACTAATTACTCAAGTTATCACAAGGTATGTTATATTTTTAATTGAATGATAAATATTTATAGAAAAATTGTGAGACATCTCCATTCCTGAAATTTGAAGTTAGTGACTTATTTATACAACAAACGACCCATATACTATGAATGATAAGTAGAGGTCTGAACGGTGGATAAAAAGTCAGAATTTGTTGTTTATTAAAAGCTATGTTCTAAGCAATTTCTTTTATTGAATTCTTAGCTTAAACCATTGTGTTAACTAAATAGTTTGCAATATTTAATCGCTTTCAAAAACAAAAGCTCAGTGAATAAATACTATTGACTGTAGTTATTCATTTTGTAAGAAATACCTCGAGAATCTGAAATGCTACTACAATACGAAAATATTGGGATGTACACTTAATTAATGACATATGTTTCATGTGCTTTCTCTGTACAGGGATTGTGAAAGAATAAGGAAAGGAACATTATACAATGACTCCATTTGCAGGCCCACGACAAACAGCGCCTAGTTACGCCAGCCACTTATTAATACTTCAGTGCGCTCGATTAAGCCAATTCTCAAAACGAGAGTTGATTATTCTGGGAACTCCCAATCGTTTGCATACTTATCTTCTTTTTGGTGAAAATAGGCAATTCGCATACTTGGGATGGGAGGAGTGAGAGAAAAATAAGAGGGTGGTGTGGAGATGATAAACCCTGGTAAATGGTGGACCGTTGTGTTTCTGAATAGGACGTCACAACCCTTTTGGGATCCTAGCCCCCATTTTTCTCCCGCAGGAGTCATATCCCTCCTCCTTTTTAAAACCAAACGACACTCAAACTCACTCCTGCCGTAATGTCGACTTCACTTCCAGAGTCATGTGACATTAAGCCCAGATTCCTTTCCTCCCTCCTCTCGTTCCCTTAACCCAAACACCCTTTTCCCCGCGCTCACCAACGACACCCTCTTCATCACCACGTTTCCCTCCCCCGCCATCTCCAATCCTAACATTTCCTTTTCTTCTCCCAACACGCTCTTCCTTCCCGACTCTCGGCGCAACAGCCTCCATCTTTCCTCACTCTCCACTCACTCTCAAAGCCAATTTTTTAGCGTCAACTTATGCGAGTTTACTCTTAAATCTTATTTTCCATCTATCTTCCACGTAGGCATGTAAGATACTAGATATGTAGTAATTTCAAGCATATTTCGAGGCACTCATCGTGAGAAAATCTTTTTTTCCCTAATTTTTTTATTTGGCTGTTAGCGCTTATATTTCCTTTTCTAATTAAAAACTATTATTTTATTAAATTCTCTTCGTCTTAAATAGATGTAAATATAGTGCAAGTATTGCTTCTACATTATCCAGAATTATGGATATTTATTCTAATTATTTGAGATATTTTTTTGGTTAAAAGTTGTTTTTTAAATGTCCAATAAAATAATTCGAAATGTGGCATGTCGGAGAAGGAATTTTTGGTGGACAATTTTACTCTTTTACGTTAAAATTAAGTTAATCTATTGATTCCAAATTTAAATAATCGGAATAGCCGAAAAGTAAGTTTGGTAGAGCATCACTTAAGGTATGAGATTAAAACAGTACTTTAATAGCCTAAATCAACCCCTGTATGAAGTCGAGAGCTACTCAAGAGACTTGCACTCGGGAGACTTCATCGCGTAGGCTTAAGGGAGCTGTTAAACATTCTCTTGTAAAAATTTTCACAGAAATGTTGTAGACTGTAAATATAATATTTTTAAGCATACCTGTGAATAGCTATGTTCAAAGGAAATACTTGTAGAAAGTTAATTTCTCCGTCTTTTTCTTTTTTTACGTGTATCAAGCAAATGATAGGTTTCTATATAATTCGTTGCTTTCCAAGACAGAAGAAATGCTACCCTCTAGATGTTGCACCAGCCTTACCACTCCTCCCTACACATTCCAACTACCATTGTAATTCCATTCCTAATATATCTCATCCATGCATCAACGAAGATATAATCATATCATCGAGCGCATGGGACAGATACACTGCGAAACGGGGATAGTCTCCAGTATCCTGGAGGTAAAGTCTAAGAGAAAGGAGATTTGAAACTTTTAACAACGCGGTGAATCCCAAAAGATTTCAGCTGCATCATAAACTTCAGCATAGTGTCTCGATGGAACTTTTTAAGGATTATCGTAAACGTGAATGGTAATTTCACACTGTAACATAAGCGTTTGAATCACTGCGTTAAATTCTTACAGCAAACCTGTGAGACTCAAAATGTATTACCCCGTAAAACTCGGTGATGAAATGCATAACATTATTAGTAAATTCAGCGAAGAGAAAGCTGCCAATATAAGAGTAAGATATCGAAACAACTGAAAAGAATAGAACACATGAAGAGGGAAATGCAAAGTATGCTTGCAGAGAGAAAGAGAGAGACAGGAGAGGCGTGATGAAAGAACGAGAAGAGTCCGGGGACTGGAAGACAACGACGACTTAGGGACTAATCGAGCAGAAATTCATTGTTGGCACGTCCAAAGCAGGCACCCTTTCGTGGCGATTTTAAAATATAGGGCGTAATGTCTAGGAGAAAGGGTAAGGAGGCCCCAGGGGAGGGGAGGGAGAGAAGAAGGGGAGGCCACCGAAAGGGTGAGAGAGAGAGATATCATCGGGGGATGGGGGAGGAGCAGGCGAAGAAAGAGACGGCACGAACAAAGGGGGAGGAAAAAGGAAGGGTGTTCGCTGTACAGGGAGTGGGAGGCAGGGTCGGAGGGAAAAAGGAGCGGCAGCGGCCTGGTAGACGGGAGGGGGGGAGGGGAAAGATGGTCTAATGGTAGGAGGTGGCGTTAAAGTTTTGCACGGGGATGGTGGAATGGAGGCGGTGACGTGGGCGTTTAGGGGAGAGAAGAGGTGTGGCAATCAGGGAAAAGGAAAAGGAATAAGGGAGGAGGAAGGAGAGGGATTCCAACCACCTCGGAGGAGAAGGGGGAGGAGGTTGAGGGGAGGGGATGCGGCTGCTGAAGTCATCGGCATAAGGGTAGGAGCGCGTGCGAGTGATGCAAGAATTACTGCTAATTTTATGATTCAATGGCGGGTCTCTCCGCTCGGATTGTTCGGCCCTAGACTTCTTTATTTTATTTATCCTTATTTATTTACCACTCCCCTCTCTTCCACCGTCTCGCATGATATTTTGGTCGAGGAACTTCCTCCCCGGAGTTAAAAGAAGTTTATTGATGACTATAGCCCGCCCATTTTTCTTTTTTTCGCGAGGGAAACTCGACCCGCAGGGATTGGGCGCCTCGTCAACATCAAAAAGTGGCCGTATATATATAAAATGTTAGTAGTTATGTCCCTTGAAGGCACTCTGAGAGCAGAGAGAAGTGGGGGAGGAGGAGGTACCGCGAGGCGATTAATATGAAATGGGAGGACTCCCAGATATGTGTGGGAGGTTAGAGCATGCAGAGAGGAAGAATTAGAAGATGGAGCACTTCTTTAATACCCTTTTCTCCCATGGCAAACCCGCAGAACGTCACCTCCTTCATCCTCGGACCCACGCTACTCCCCAACCCTCTATCTCAGAATAAAAGATAGGAAGAATATGAAATCGGAGGAAAAAAGTGCTTGGCGGACACGCCCTCTCTTTTTCCATGCCCTTCCGAGGAACAGGAGGAGCGCCCCGCACATTCTCACTCTAGAAAATCATCGCCCCCCCGTCCCCTCTCTCCTCCCCAACCACCCACTTTCCTCGCCATATCGCCCGCCACGAACACTTTTGAAAGCCAAACAGAAGAAATTTTCGGACGATGGGGGCTCTTTTATTAATAATAGAAGAGAGAGAGAGGCATTATCAAAGTAAAATGGGGCATCAAAGGGGCTCGAGGAAAAATTAAGAGGAGTTCGGCGAAAATCAGTAGGGTCCGTTGATTTAAGGTCAGAGCCGAAAGTATTCCTACCGAATTGTGAAGGAGCGGAAAAATATAACGAGAATATTTTTTACTTTTTCTCACTCTCCGCACAGCGACTGTAGGAAGCGTGGATGGAGGGGGTGCGGTATGCAAAGGTGTGGAACAAAGAGGGGAGAGTGGTTGTGGGGAGTGGGAGAGGATGAGACATGGAAGTAGTTTGGATAAGTGGGAGTGACCGCTTCTCCTTCTCTAGCCATCTCGGCCAGAAAAGAATGGCATCCTCTCTCCCTTCCCCCCGCCGCCCCCCCCCTCGACCGCATTAGGAGTAGCGGATACTTGGCTCCGTGCCTTCCTCGCTCTGCTGCAAAGTTAACTCCCCTCTACAAACCCCGACCCTTCTTTAATTTTTTGCCATCCCCATCAAGACCAAACAGAATTGTTGGCAATATATGAAGTCGCCACCGAATTGGCATGGCATGAAAAGACGTATCCCGGACTCTTAACCCTTTTTCTACCTCTTCACGCACACACACACACTCACACACCCCTGCTTAATATGCAATTCCTCCCACTTTCCTCTCTCTCTCTCTCTTTCCTGCTCTGGCGACCCTCTCAGTGGCCATCCTCCCTCCGTCCATTCCTCCCTTCCCCTTGCCCTCCCACCTCTCGGCCAAAGAGAGACCCACTGGCGGGAAGGGCGAATTGCACTCCTCCCCTTCCTCGTCATCTCTCACATTCACCGAAACCTCATTCATTTTGCCTCCTTTTTTCTGAAGTCTGAAAGGTACAAGGAAGCGCCTAGTCTCCGCGCCCGATTACCCCAATTCTTCCTCCTTTCATTTCCATCGCTATTATCCGTGACCGTATCTGCTGTACTTAATGGGTCCTGTTCCGTGTTCTCATTCGCTTCCCAGTTCAGGGGTCCCAGGTTCAAGTTCTGCATGTACTCTTCCCACGCTCTACCACCCTAGCCGGAAAGCGAGGGACTTGTGAAGTTCTGAAAAGCCTTACTTCGAAGAAAAAAAACCGTTATGGCACCTCTAACTTCAAGACTTGATTACCGCACGAATT
Source organism: Hetaerina americana (assembly GCF_022747635.1). Classification (NCBI taxonomy): domain Eukaryota; kingdom Metazoa; phylum Arthropoda; class Insecta; order Odonata; family Calopterygidae; genus Hetaerina; species Hetaerina americana. Next base: position 26,933,590 of record NW_027286874.1, read on the forward strand.
TCTGTGACTAGAATGTCGTACGAACTGCAAAGGCATTGATGAGTAAGGCATTTCTTTTTAAATGAAAATGGTTCACATAATTCAACTATGCTCTACAGCATACTACGTTGGAACAGAGCATTACACGTTTTGTATACAATTTCATAGCATAAATGGAGACCCATTAATGCGGAATTTTTATTTTTACATTTTATTATCTTTTCCAATTTACGCTAGAAACACTGGCGACAAGAGACATATTGTGCGTAACACTTGAGCATTAATACTAAAATCGATTACTTGTAATTTTTTACTAATTTTTAACGTGATAACACAACCTCATCATACTCGTATTTAAGTGAAAAGTGAAAAAGAAAGAGTAAATGGATGGGTGCTCAGCCAGCTGAAAACAAAATAAAAAAATATTTTAATTGTTTTGTTGTCTTAGGATTTATATTTTAGCACATTTTCTGTAATTATTTTTTCGGTAATTTAAAACTTTAACTTGTTTAAGACTAAAGTTATAATTATAATCACATTTGCTTAGAATAATGGCCATGAATCATCAGTACAAGTTGTTGTACCACCTCTTCGCATTGAATGAAGCGCAGGATGTCACTTTCTATTTGATCTACCAATCGAGCATACCTCGAAGGCAAATGGATACCTTCTGGCTTTCGTACTTCACAATGAGTATCCCATTTATAAACCCACATTCAAAATAAAGTCAAATTGATACTTATTGTAACAAAAAATTATTCCTATAAATAATAGCGTTTGCATTATTCCAAAATTATTTGTTCTTAGGACGAACATTTATTCAACCTTAAAAATAGCTACTTTCTATGTACTAACTAATAATGGCATGCTAAAATGCAATTTTATTGAATATTCGTGAACAAAAGTCGCATGAGGAAGTTAGGAAACAGAAATCAAATGTAGAGACGCAGACGTATCACATCAATCCTAGCATTGATGAATATTGATGGTGATTACATGTGGATGCATAAAGCTAAATCAAAGTTAATAATAGCAAATTCTAAGTATGAAATCGTGTGAGAAATGAAACGCAGTTCGTTGAAGACCATAACTCTAAAAATGTTAATCTATCCTTTGAAGAGAATAACCTATTCTCTTGAATAAATCTAATAATTCCCTGTCTCGGTCAGCATTCCCATACTCTGTTCACCTTCTTCCAAATTTCCAAAGCCAGGGCGATGCGTTGCCATTAATTCTGAAGGTGATATTAATCTCCATTCCGCGGTGGACTTTTAAGAGCATGTGGCGCGGAGCATATTAGAGAATCGATGATTAAGTGTCCGCATACTAAGGGGTCACCATCAGTCCCTCGTAGTCCAGCGCAGTGGACCATTCCACAGAAGGAACATGCCAGAAGTGAGTGGGTGGAGATCGAGGTGAGTGGAGGCAAGTAAGTCGACGGTAGATGACATTAAATCTGGTCTCCAGCCGGTATCGAGTACGTAATACCTATAAGGCACCTACTAAGTAAGTACTAATGGCTCAAACCTTAACTCCAGATGTAAATATAAAAAGTCTAATATGATTTTAGAAAAGGGTCACGCGTAAAACAATGCAATTTCCTACCCATCTCCATAAAGTCGATTTTATTCGGAAAATATTGAAAAGAGTGGAAATGAAATCAATGAACTTTGGTGAGCAAAGTTTGAAAGACACATACGCTTCCATTAATTGAAGAGAAATCCAAGTCATTTCGGGTGAGAATATAAAAGACAAATATCTAATACAATCTCATTCAATCAAAACAACGCGGAAATAATATGAATAATCAATGGAAGACTCCAGAGGTAGTTAAATCCTTACCATTATTAAAGGCCGTTCTCAGAATATAACGCAAATGACTAATTGGTAAAGGGGTTTACGTTACCCTCGCTCGAGCTGCAATTTGGCTTCAATTTTATTCTTGGGGAAAAAACAGGCTGTGATCATTTAGAAAAAGAGAATTACCTTATTTATCCTGCATATTTAGCCAATAATCAACATTAAGAACTAAGGACAAAAAATTATGAGCTAAATATCTAATAAGAGCCAATATGTTACCTCCCGGTTGTTTTTTTATTATGTCCACGAGAAAGAAAACTTCAGAGCGTAATATGCAGGTAATTGCTGCTTCAAGCAGCAATTACCTGCATATAAGGCATTTTGGCACGTAATTTGGGCTTTATCCATGATTGCTTTAACAAATTATCGTCAATTTTTTCAACCAATTTCCATGGCTACGGTAGTCTAATTCTCTAATTTACGATAATTATAACACTTAATATCTCGCTTAATCGGAAGAAATATTGCTTAATTTGATAATCCAAGAATACATTTGCCTTTCATACCGTCATTTCTAATTGCAAAACCAATAATCCATTTCCTAATTATTTTCTTTAATCTAGAAAAAAATTTCAACTTTGAACCCCATTGAATCTAGAATATCGTCGAATCAACTTGAATAGAAGTACATTTTTTTGCTTGCATTTATATTGCGTGTACATGAATTTCAAAGGAAAAATTGCAGATAGTCGACGAAGGAATAGTCTGAATGAAATCAAATTCTAGGAAAGTGAGAAGTTCTATCGAAGTTAAGCACTTTGAATACGCGAAAATAATAATAAATATAATTTTCCCTTCCATAGAAATTCTACATGAAAGACGGGAAGGTAAAATACATAGAAAGTTTGCTCAATGGACGATTTCAAGGTATCAGAAGGTATCGGGAATTGAAGACCAAATGAGGGTGAAAAACTAAGCATGAAAGAAACGGCGGAGGAAATGAGCGAAATAAGAGTCATTACTCTTTCGAATTTCCTTATTCAGTCAAAAGGCGTAAAAATGCGACTCAATCTATAAATTTATATTTGCTCACAAGATCTCCTCTGGCCAAATTAAAACTTTCGAACTATCTTCCAAGTCTTTTTTATTCAGCAGACATAAAAATACTTTTTATCTCAACTCAAAGGGAATATTTCTTCCAAAACTCCAGCTTAAATGAAATCAACTTGTTAGGGCCACAATTTTTTTTACAAAACTTGAACGGAGCCTAACATTTGCGATCCAAAATATATAATATAGCTTTCCCTCCAGGAAAAAATACTATGGCATATACTCCTTCCCGACTCCGGCCACATTATTGCACATTTATAAGATATTGATCAGTAATTACATACAAATACCCCTTGATAGGAAAAGATCCTGATAAACCTGGCACCTGCACTTTAAGTAAAATATAACAATACATAAAATATCCATGACACTATAGTGAATATCTTTCCCATCTTGCAAATAATTTTCTGATTACTACAATAGCAATGTATTTACATTTTTCATTTTCGTTTATAACATTTGTGTGCCATGATCAACTCCTAGTTTCTATAGCACGAGTTCCCCTACAAAATTAATATAATAACAAAAGATAAAATGCATTATCAATGCTTAAAACTCCGAGAAACCTAAGCGAAAAAAATATACGCAGATGCAGCACGAGCCTGCAACTGCTCCCTGCACTATGGGGAATACAGGCGGGATGTCTAACGGAAAAGTGACGGGGAATAAAAAAAAAGAAAACAGTGAACTGAGAGAGGGCAAAAGCGAGAACCAGAACATCGGGGACGACAATGAAAACGTGTCAATCAACTTTGTTTGTGATGCCGCCCTTACGGCCGCTGCAAGCGAGCAGGACAACTGAGCAGTTAACAGTGGTGCTCTCCCTCTCCATCCGCCCGCCTGCCGTGTCTAACCCAAACCATCGCCACGTGAGGAGCTTCCACAGAAATGGAATCGGGGAAAATGTGTTGCTGGAGAAAAACACACTGAAACCCTCCCTCTCATCCAGTTTCATCGGGATGTTCCAAATATGAAGCCGTTTTCCTGTTCCCCGTTATTAATAAAAATCTGAACGGATGCAGTCAGATTATAGTTATTCTTATATCTTCTGTGTCGTGTTCTCATGTATACCAGTTTCGTATGTTCATAGGCATACATTTCTTACAGCATTACCCTATATCGGTATCAAATGACATTCAACAACGACGACAGCCAAAGGTGCACTTGTTTCCTCAGTTACACGAGCACATGGCTGAGCATTGCGATTTTAACGAAATTATAATTCGATAATAATCACACTGAAGCGGTAGAAAAGCGCAGGTGATCATTTATAGATTAGAAATTTAATTTAAAATATTTATTTGTGCTAAATGGTTCAGGTATGTCAAAAGCGTGCGGACATACTGCCCCAAATTGAGGAGGGATAGGAAAGTGAGAGGAAATAAGAACTCGAGCTTATCGTTCATTTTTAGAAGCAGAGAGAAAATAAAAAATAGGGGAAAGCGCATCTTTACTTTTTACCATGGCTGACTTTGTTAATTTATTCTCCAATTAATACGTAAATATAAGATATTTCTACTGCTTGTTAACCTATGTTGACTAAGTTCGTAAGCTGCAACTTTTCAATTTATATATTTATATATATATACATGTATACACACCTCTACCTGAAAAAAATTAGGTTTGCAGGATTAAATTTTAAAATAAATATTTATTCAATATATATTTACTGCAAATTAGTTTTCTTCTAATACGCAATCGGAAAACTTTCAGAATCACTTGGCACTTGGGATGGGATTCTTTTAGTCACTCTCAGAATCATTTATGACCAAAAGAATCTCATAATGTTTAACCTCCGAGTGAATACATTTACTAAATCTATTAAATAAACAAGCCTCACATTAAAAATAGAAAATAAACAAGGCTGCATTGCTGACTCTACAGATTTGGGCTCCACGGACAACTTACCGTCAGCGTCGCCACAAAAATGCGTGTAAAAGTTCTACGCGATCGAATTGTGACATCTCTTTGCAGCACATAGTCTAAGAATATACTAAGAACATTCATTTCCAATATTTTAGTACTTTGGAAACATAACTGCAACCAATAAATTTCTTTTTCCCAGATGTCACCTGCACATTAAAAGTCGCTCACACCCTATCCGACTCCTACAACCTCGCATACCTTCAGCAGCGCCGTGATTATTTTCATTCCAGTAGAATACGGTATGACTTTTAAGCATGGACATCTCAAACTCTCCTACAACTGATCATCGAATACTCGGCTAAAGAAAATATTTCTGAGTTCTACAAAATGAGATGGCGCACATTTGATCGTTCCGCTGAGAGGCGGCGAGGGTAGAGACGTGAGGGCAATGGGTTTGGGCAAATGTGAGAGAAAGCGCCGCACTCTCCTACTTTAAACGTCCGCCCCACCTACACTGCGTACACAACCTTGTCCACCCCCCTCCATACTCCCTTCACCGCCATCCTCTCTCCGAAGGACCGCATCATGCGTGATGGAGGATTTTTCTTTTTTTTCCTACGCCGGCAGCGCCATGCGGATGAAGCCCCGTGTGCGTGTGTTTGTGAGGAGAACCGCGTAACGCACGCACACCCTCACAAAATCGCCCGCCCGCCCACGCATACGCTTCACTGGACCCAGACTGGACGAACCGCCCCGTAGTCTCCGTGTGACATCCCCCGGCTTTTTTTCCTCTCTACAAGCCATCCTTCCCCGCCCCCTTTTACTCCCCTTGACTCCAAGCCTTCCTCCCAACCCATCATTCTTTGCGACCTTTCTCGGTCTACTCTACCCAGCCATCCCCTTCCACTCCCCCGATTCAACCCTCCCACCCTCTCCCCGCCGTCCCCGCGCCTACCACCAGGCTCGCCAATACCGCCGCCACCCTTGCGAATGGAACAATGCTCGGGCCTGCCTTTTGTTCCTGTCTTTCTACTAAGCGCGACAGTTTTTCCGCCTGGGGAGTCACGAGGATAGTGCCAGTTTGATGTTCCCTTTTAGGTGTATTGCCCACAAAAAAAATCGCCCGAGTGCGGTCAGACGAGCGAATATTATTTCGACGGAGAGATTTGCGTCCCTAGGAGACAATGCTGAGAAAAATTAAAACTGCTTTTCCAGGTGTCGCTGATTTTTTTCCATGACATCTTCTGATTAAGTTCACCAGGAGTTTTATTAAAGCCATCATTTCGACCATTCTTATCGATTTTTTGCCTCCAAATCTTTTAACGAAGTGAATATTCAGATGGAATCCGTCAATCTCCCTGGGACCCATGTCGTCCCTTGTCCGCGTTACTTTTTAAAAACAGCAGAGCATCGTTCTCGCCGCGGAAAACTGTACAGCTCGTGAGCGGCTGAGGTCCCATGGGAAACAGAGGAAGGGCAGGAAGGGTGTGGAAGGAAGGAGGGAGGGCGGGGAGGGTGAGTGGATGGGGATGAAACGAGTGAAATTCCATGTTCCCTTTTATTCCCATTCCGTCTCGTCAGCCGAAATCGAAATCCACCCAACGAGCTCAATTTTATCTTTTTTTTGTCTTTTAGCAATTTAATTTTTCTTTTCCTCATTTTCATTTCCGATTCTTTATTTACGAGTTGGAAAAAACCCCATCGCTGCCCTCGAACAGACGCATTGAATAGGACCGATGGCAATTCTTCGTTTTGAAATCCGTTGATGTTACTTAATTTTCGTTAAGATATGCGCCTGTCATTCCTCGGAACGAATAAATGAGAACGACAGACGGAATATCTCTCATAAAAGCTGTCTTACTATGTCAATATAGCGTGTTACCGCATTTTTATTCGTTTTCGGAGCTCCAGGGAATTCATCCGGCCATCAAAATATCTGTTTATTTAAATGATAAATTGGACACTATTGAACTGCTTCAACCAGTATCTCGAATTCAAACACACTGTTTTCCGCTTTCTCACGTATCGGTATCAAACAAATTTAGCGGGTGTGTTAAGATTGTCATTGAGTTCATTTTTAACATTAATGAAAAAGGTTCGGTAAAAAGCTGGTAGACAGTATTTCCTACATCCATAAATTAACTCTCTGCAAATGCTAATTAATTCTTCATAACTCTAATCCAATTTGATCATTAATCAATCAATAATTAAATATTGATAAGCTAGTCTATATGGGCATAATAAAATATCCTTTAAAATCTACGGAGAGAACTCATCACATGCTTTGGTATGAAGTCCAAACGTAGCTAATGCATTGAGAGCAGGCATAGTAATTGGGGTCAATTTTAGTGAATAATTATTATTTTCTGGAGGATAAAACAGAATGTCTCTAAATATTTTCATTTGATTCTAAAATACCTGAAATTCGAGCTCATGTAGCTAAGCGCTTCCGCCACCACCATAAGATCTCGAATTTAAATTTCCTTTGTGGTGGTGGACACCATTTGCAAAAGCCAATATTTTATTATTTTGTTTGTGCCTGATTCCACCTTGAAAATGACTTAAGGAAATCCTCCACTTATCTAATTGTACAATATCACACACCTTTGAACATACAGGAACATACACCTGTATTACGAGGTGGTCTATTCTACGAGTATCGTATCATCTAATAAGCAAGTCTACTAGTTAATAAGTATTGTAGTACCACCTTTGGTTTTTATTGATATCTAGTTTGTATATCACAGACCTGAGTCCTCCTACACTCTTGAATAACTTCAAACGTCAGCAAGGTATGATTGTAAAGTAAGAGAAAGAAACGAATAAAATTTACAATTTTACATTAGCTTAACAAAATATTCCGCTTCCAATTATCCGATTTATTATTATTATTAGCTAAACTCTTCGTTCCCACTACTAAATAAAACAAATGTTTCCATAAAACAAAATTTCAGAAGCAGCAAACTTCTGCATATGCCCTCAGGCCAATGTAGTAGTCATAAAGTACAGTTCTGAACTCGATAGCCATGATGAACGCTAGTCTTCTACTGTTGCAAATATTACCCGAACCTATGAATTGCTTTACTATTGTTACTCAAATCAACCATGTTATGAAAGAAATGTCATGTGTGTATTCTAATAATTAGTATTGCAATAATTGTATAATATACAGAACTTATATAGAGTAGTTATTGATGATTAATTTTTATATTTTATATTGCAATGCTAATTATTGTATTCCGCACATGACATTACATCTTACCTCTGATCTCTTATTTCATATCTTATAGTGAGACAGCTTCTAGAACTAGGAAACTGTCTTTTCTAAAAGAGATTTGCTAAAAATGTATCTAGAGAACAACTATAGACGCCTGCTTTTTATGCATCTTGCGTGGGTACGTATTTGAAATAAAATGCACACGATAAATTTTAAATATCAAAATAAAACCGTCGTGCGGGTGTCCAAATAGGTTTGCAATACCAGGATGAGGAAGTATAATATTTTTTTATCATTTTTTACGCATTAATTGTCATTCTAAACCACATGAGTATCGGATGCCATTTCATCCTAAAAAGAATTACTGAAATGAAGCCTGGAAAAAATATAGCATTGAAAGAGTAGCGCATCCGAAAAAAATCTCGCACGAGTCAAGGAATTCCATTGACACTAGACCCATTTTTTCCATCAAAACAAATATTCAGCTTAATTCCCATAAAAGCCCTTACGCAACATTTATAAAATATTTTTAAAAATATAAAACTAATAGATGTTATCATAGCTGGTTTGATTTTTGATGGGTACATACAAAAAACTATAATAACCCGTGAAACATTATTTTTATGTTTTAAAATTAACGCATCATGAATATTTAAGAATCTAGCCCAAAATCATATAATTAAGAGACAGGCTTCAACGTTATCTATACATGTAATATTATCCGCCGTATTTCCAGGAAAACACTCAAAAAGAGAACGTATGCATCATAAATTAAATTTCTAAATCTTCCTCAGTCGCAAAACTTAATTCATCTAAATATAAATAGAATTCATGATTTCATAAAATTATTTCAAAAGATCCGGCTTTTACCTCCGCTAGACTATCCTCTCGACGGGGTGATTACTAAATAATACGTAAACGAGCATCCCGCGACGTTCTACTACACGCCATAAACTTTCCTCTTCCAGGAAGCAAAGACGTCCTTTGGAGGATGAGATTATATTTAATCACATTATTTCCTATGTGTGCATAAAAAGACATGTTTCATTATTTCATTGTCCATCACTGAAAATATTTTTCACTAAACCACATTTTTATGAATACAAGCAATCAATCAATATTTAATTTTATCAATACAAGCAACAGACACTTTGAAAACTTACGGAAGTGAAATTAAAATTTATATTTTCATCTTCCAAGTGCTCGAAGGTAGGTACGACAGGAGTAGTTTGAGTATTAATTTTCAGTTTAATTAAGATCAAGTGTAATTATTTATTTGAATTCCACTAACTTTATAATGATTTCACCAACTAACTTCGTAACCAGTAACGGTATAATTTGCATATTGAGGATTCGCTCAATCTTTGTGAACATTTTAGGTTTGGGTTGGAAGAGATTGGATGGGTAAAAATAATGCTTTCAACCACCAACATGAATCAAATTAACAAATAAAGGGAAAAGTGATACGTATTCCTTTAAAACATCATTCCTAGACGCGCTGAGGACGCATTGCTTAGCATAAGGTTTCTTGTTTATCACTCCAATAGAAATGAAGATTGGGCAGACGCGTAGAACAGGCCATAGTCTCATAAAATAATACTATTTGACCAAAAGCTAGGTAATTCATGTATACGAAATGGTTTATTTTATATGATTTTTGGGAACAATAATATGCATTATATTAAAGTTAGCCAGAAAGGTGCTCGATTGAAACACACCAGATCTTAATTCTTCTACTAACGATAAGAGACATCCAATATCCGTTTCAAAAAATATAGTGTGCCCTCCAACAGCTATGTTAACCATTGATGTGCACATGAAATTATTCTCGAACCTATTCTCCCAGTTCCCCCCTACACTGCACCACCGAACGCTGTACGCCTCCTTTCTCCTTTTCGGAAGGGATCTTAGGAAGAAGGGGAAATATAAAATTAGAACACCTCTCAAAGAGAGAAAGGGAAGTACCGATTGCCCCGAGACACGGGTCGCAAGACAAGTGAGAGCGAGGGTAAGGGGGAGGAGCATGAAAGAAGGATGCTGCGAGCGTGTTTCAGAAAGGGAAAGGGGCGAGAGTCGCGAGGAAGTGAGCCGAAGTGGAAGAACCGTGTCACTACCGGAGTCCCACTCTCAGCCTCCTCACACACACGCCCTCGCTTCACTCCGACCGCCCCTTCCTCCAAAAAGAAAATCTCCTCCTCCCCACTCGAGCCTCGCAACCGCACTCTCCCCGACCCCCAACACACAGCCGTCAGCGACGTCTTGGGAATTGTAACGCCAGGGGTTTCCGAGGGTACAATGCATGCAACACGTTTCCATCAGTTTCGCTACACCTTTTCTTCCTATCCTCCTCCTCTTCCACTCTCCTCTCCACTCCCCTCCCGCTCCTCCCATCGGTCCAACCCCCCAACCACTCCCTCCCATACGTAACACACGCGCTGCTGCTCCCTCGCGTCCGCCCCGATGCCGCCCCCTCCCCTTTTCGACATGAACCCTCTCCGAAAAACTACAGTTGCGCATTCTCCTTCCCTCATATTCAACACCTATCCGTTTCAGGAAAAAAGTCTCGATGCCGTCCCCTTCCCCTGAGCCACCGTCGCGATTCTCTGAGACTGCTTACAATCTAATCTCGATTAAAGAGTAAGAAACCAAGTAAAATCTGTTATCATCTGAAAAAGACGAAGTTGCCATCATTTGAAGCTCACTTGGAAGCGATTTTGTAATATCTTGCAAGTATTTTTTTTCATTGGAAATACAGTAATTTGCCAATTGAATCTTGAATTCACATTAGTAATTAGCAAAGATACATTAGCAGAACTGTTACTCACTAATTATCTGTTACACAATATTTGGTTTTCACTCTCATAGTGTAATCGGCCACGATACCGTTAGCGTTGTGGACGCATTCTGAATATAAACTCTATATCCACCGAGGAGGTAGGATTCCGCTGAAATGACCTGTCAATCTGGTATAAAATGAGAGAATAGCAGCACTCGGTAAGGTACACCGGCACCATTCCATTTAAGGCAACGAGATATGATAAGTTATTTTCTAATATACCTACATAATCCAATGGTCCTCGAAGACTGAAAACGCTATTTTTCTCGCACATTTGCACTAGTACATCAAAGGATAATTTAAAAATGTTTCCATTAATCCAACTTCTAAGAGACGGCAAAGCTTCATTGATGTAAGAAATATATTATCCTCCAATACGCTAACCATCAGCAATGGACAACGGTCGTCTCCTTAAAAAAATATGCAGCAAAATGTTTGTATTACTGTTCCATCAGTATTCATAATCTTCCAAAGAACAGGCTACCATGATAATCAATGATTGTCTAATACTTCGAAGCGGACCTCTGCTTCGGTAGGTATAATGCTCAAGAGCCTGATATCTAATGATATACTAATGATATGATTCTCTTATAATTTATACAAAGGAAGAAGATTCCCAGCATACAAAATTCTCTAGGATTTTTATCAAGTTCATATGTGCTTTTGAATTACAGACAGACAAAAAGGGCATAAACTCGAGCATACTGTCTCCGCATTCCGGCGCCAAATTATGAAAGCGTCCCTTTTCAAACAGCCGATATTTCGCTGCCTTTCGTTCGTCTGCTAGCACATTGCTTTCACGGCTGCCTTCCGGTATCGCATTTTACGAGTGACGTCATATCACGCCAGCCCTATATTAAGGCAGAGAAGAGAAACAGCGAAGCGTGATACATGAGACAAAAAACAAAGGGAAAGCTACCCATTAACCATCAGCAGCATTAAGGAACGGATAAAAGCAGTCGTATACTCTGAAAAACGCTCTCCTTGCTATCTGGATGCCTTATTATCTGTGAAAGGGAAAAAGGACGGTAGTCGTGGGGATATGAGGCCCATCGGCTAATCGCTCGAACTGAATCGTGTACTTTCCCTCTCCTCCCTTCTTCCCTCTTTCGTAGACGTCTTTCTCCCGAAACCAAATTCATTCCTCGTCGAAGCCATCCCCTAAACGGATGCCCACGCATCCGGCCACCCACGCCACACATTGCTTTGTTTCCTCCATGAATCTCCTCCTTCCTTCCTTCCTGTTTAAAAGCTCCGCATACATCCATATCTCTTCTTAACCACCCTCGGCCTTTCCTCTCTCTCTCTCTATCTATCTCTATCTACCCCTATCTCCACTCCCCTCTGTAGTGCGGCGAGAATCCAGCGGAAGGGCGAGGTGGAATAAAGTGCCCTCACGTCCTTTCTTTCCGGGGTAGGAAGGCTCTCGGGGGAGGCTGTGGGAGGAGGAGGATGAAGACGTCGTGAGGGAGCAGCAAATGAGGAGGGATAAAGAAAAGAGGGTTGGTGGGGAGAGTGGAGAGTAAAGAGTTGAATATGCGAAAGCTTGTGCGATCGTTTTTTTCCACGCGGCTCGGCCCCGGGGGCAGTTAATTACTGGGTCCAGCAGAGAGCAGCAGCAGAAGCGGCACGGGTAAAGAGAAGGGTGAGGTGCAGTTATGGGAAGAAATGTGAGGGTGAGAGCTAATAAGGGCGGTGGGAGGGGCCCGAGTCCTTTTTGAGGGCTATGGAGGGTGAGAGGGGATGGATGGACCTCCTCTCTCTTCCTCCTTGAGTCAGTCGGATGATTTACTACCCTCCCCATCCACGGCGGCCACTCTCTCGCCCATTGTGAGCGATCTGCGGTAGCCATTACCGTCCATCATTTCGTTCCTTTGCGGTCTCATCCCTCTTCCCCTCCCTCGCCACGCGCCGACTAAGCGGCGGGCGGCCGCGCCGCCGCCTCGAGATCGTTTGTTTCTCCACGCCCCTTCTCCCCCCGTCTACCTTCCCCCATCATCTTCGCCCTTCCCGCTCCTCCTCTCTCCCCTCCTTCCCTTCCCGTTACATATTCCTCCTCCGAGCAAGGCGGCCCCTCGACTCATCACGGCCGAATTTCATATTTTTCCCCGCGCGTTTTAGGAGTGAAAATGTGCCCGAACACGGGTCTCCACGATTCCCTTGCGGTGGAGGAAGAGACGGGTGGCCGATGGAAGGGACTCTGCTTCGAATGATCACTAGGGCCACTGCCCGAATTGTGGGATAGACGTATTTAGGCGCTGAAAGGCACAAAACCATGACACCACGCAAAAAGCTGCGGATCTAACAGGGGGCAATCGGGGTCCAAGCCCCACCCGGGTATGGAATCATTTTGATTTTAATAAAAATCAAATTTAATAAAACTTGTATCCCTGACACTAATTGTTAATACCTTTTACCTCAGCATTATATGCAGATTAAAATTATCTATCGTAAGGTGAGTGGATACCTCTAAATTTGTCGGATTAGTTTCAAATATAAAACGATATTATTATTATTATATGTTTCTTCGTGGGAAATGGTATTAAAATTATTTTTTTCATAAATGATAACTGAACCTCTCACCCGTTATAGTTTTTCTATATCCTATAACGTCAAATATCCAACACGCCAAAGAAACCACCAGTGAATTCCTACACTCCGCGGATTCATTGAAGACCATCCGGATCCTTAGAAACTCGAATGGCAGCACTTATGGACGGAAAGTGGCCATTACGGGACTCAAATACCACTCACCCTATTCCATGAAATTGAAGTCTTCGTCATTCCAGTCATCATGTGCTCTTTACCTCCCTTAGAGTTTGCAATTTGCTCGATTTTCAACTAAATATAGCCGCCAGATTGTTTCTTCAATTGCATTTAGAGAAAAGTACATCTTAACCGTACTCTATCAAAATTGTGACAAGATTAGAAATATTACACTCGAATTCACTCTAAACGCTCTCCATATTCACAACTTATGAGCTAATAAAATCAAATTATGTCAACTAGATAAATCACTTTGGGTAAAATTAAATCAAAATATCTTAATTAGATGTCTACCTAAAGAATTAATTTCATTTTAATATCCTTATTAATTATAAAAGTATTCATAATATGCATCTATTTTTAAATTCTATCATACATTTTCAAATGCTATGATTTATAACTACCAATTTAGCAAGTCTAGCACTGCAAGATCAAACGGCCGGTTACTTGTCATACCAGAGTCGATAAATAATAACACCATTAAAGTTGCAGAGTATAATTAAAAGGCGTTCAAGAAGTTGACCATATGCTTGCAGTTGCCAGCTGATGTGCACCTTCTTTCCCCTGCAATAATTTAACGGATAATGCATACCACTGGGGGTAAACGAAGATCCGTTTGATTTTCCCACGCTCCGTGGTAGCCATTCGATATATTCCCATAAGCATCCACATGACCCCACACTTAAAGTTACTTAAACATACGCACGCGGACATATATGCGCTACTGGTGACATCCGCCTTTGTCACGCTACGGAGCGTGATGCGAAAGCTTAAATCAATTCTTTCTTGGAGAAAAACTCATCATAAATCCCTTTTCGATTCGTTCATATTTAGTGATAAATCCTCGTGGTGGTGTCAAACGAGGGTGTTTTATGAGAGGGAGAGGATGATATATGTTATCCCAGACATCCTGAGGCACTTTCACAGACTTCGGCCGCGCGAATACTGAATGCCGGTCACGTAAGATTCGCCCTGAAGAGAGTATCAAGTACACGGCGCTAAATACGTGTTGTCTGCCAGTGGTGTGTATACATACATACACATTTATGGCGTTTAAAAATCTCATGCACATAAGGAGCTTTTTTAGCTAACTTTTTTAAAAACATTTTGCACTCTTTGAAGCATTATGGAGTTTATTTTAAAAAGTGCGACAAAGCACTCTTCGAAAGCACGTTTTCACATTCGTCGAGAAGAAGCTAATTTCCAGTGAGAATTTCAATGGTTTTGAACATGAATACGTGCGTCATCAAATAGTTGGCAGATGAATCCGACACAATTTTATTGGCTTCCAGCTTGACAGCAATTCCTCGATCGTATGGCCATTAATGCGTAAGAATTTTTCCTCTCTTTCAAATATGCAGAAGAAATGCAGCTTGAATCATAATGACAATATTAATACTAAACATAGTAATTGCTTCCACTTAATATCTTCGTGATTTAACTAAATGAATACGTGAAAGCCCTATAAAAAAGGTGTACCATGCTCATAAAGAATATTTCATGTGCGTATTTTTGAAATAATATAATGATAACTAAACAAAACCAGTGCTCAAAAGTACCTAAAGTCATTGATATATTTCTTAGTTTTAAAATAGACCATAATATAAATATAGCCAAAATTTTAATTCGGAAACATCAACTCATCACTACGCTGCCTTTTAAATGCTGATTTTCGTGGCAAAAAGATACCAGTCCATCAAAAGATTTATTCACATGCTTCGGCGATAATATTGGAAAATAAAAAGTAAAACCTACATAAAGTATCATTAAATTGAAATAAACTGAAATATATAATTTTAGGGTTTTTTCTTATCCCACATTCCAACCCACGAGAGCTCTACAGCTATCAAGTACATGTTTGTTTAAGACTACATTCTGAATAGGGAAAAACAAATAAAGTTACACGAGGCCAAGAGACGATAGGTCTCGGTGGCGGCGGGGTAACGTCCTCGTCTGCCAATCCATGGGTCGCGGGTTCGATTCCCGCCTGGGTGGTTTTCTTCCACTTAGGGCTTGGGTGTTTGTAATCGTCTCCATTGTTATTCTTTGTTAATAGTCCGACGTAAAGGCCAGAGTGCTGTTTTCGGACTAAAGCTAAATAAATAAATAAATTTACACAAAAACAAGGGCATTATGCGGAGAAGAGACCAAAAAGGAAATTATTCCCATTTTTGGGGATGAATGTATTCTCAACAGACCATTATTTTATCCATACCACTCACTTATTCCGCGTAAATATGGAGTATTTAATAGCATAGTACTAGGCAAAGAAAATTGGCGAAAAATAATCAAAACGTGGATTGACGCTTTCAAAATCCATTAACACTGGCAACGCCAACTTTCAGGAATCATCTTTGTTTCCCTCAAATGTCAAATACATAATTTTACAATATATTAATATAGGTTTTCCTTGTGCACAATTGCAATTATGAATGCAAATTAAACGTAAGTCAAACGAAGTTTAATTTGTATGCACAAAGAACCTAAATATTTACCGGCAATAGCACAGCTACTGCGGAGGGATGTTTTCATAATTACTCACTGTATTTTCGGTCCTAAGATATAAATTCACATTCAAAAGTATCCCAAGAAATTTTATCTCGAGAATCTAGGGATGTACGAAAATCAGAATCCCTCCGGGATTAGGATGGTGAGGTGAATAACATACTGACTTCCCACCTAGAGGGCCCGGGTTTGAATCCTGGAGACGGCAGATATTTTCAGAGGTATCCCGATCCCTACTTGAGAAGCTTTGTGGAGAGCATTTTCAGTGAGTACGCCGTCCATTGGATGGGACGTTAAACTGCGGACCCCTAGACGCCTTTCGTTATGAGTAGGCTAATACCGACACCGGACACCCTTCCTTCTTTCCCATCCATCCCTAATGACGCAAATGACCTTAGCTGTCGGTCGCCTCCCCTAAAACTACTACTGGAATCCCACATAATAAACGTATTTCAATGTAAGGCTATTATAATATAATATTCGAGTCGGTTTATGTTAACTAAGAAGAAAAAAGAGCAAAAGTAACTGATGGCATAAATCATTGCAAGATTCGACAGTGGAAAGGAATTGATTTGCTTTATGATCTGAGATCCTCTAAAAAATCACTTCGCTCATGCGTTTCTGCTCTTAATACCATCCAACACCGCAAACACTCCCGTTAATTGGAAATAAATCTCGTTCCTTGGGGTTAGTGTAACCGCCTTCATATCGTCCCAATAAACATACCCGAATGGGGGAGGGAGAGAACCGCTATCAGACTGGCCCATCGCCAGTGATAGGGATGCAGATGTGAGGAGAGGGAGTGAGATGTACACAAGCGCGCACACGCCCTCTTGGTCTTATCGTCATGTGGCATCATGAAAACTATCATACCCCATTCCCGGCCAGTCCTCGCACTCGGGAGCCCTCGGGAACCCTCTTGGCCACCACTCGGCAGGCACAGACGGGGGATGACGGACGGGATGGGACGTAGGAGGCGAGAGGGTTGAATCCCATGGAGTATCCCAAGGGAAAACGGCGGGGTAGGGAAAGAGTGAGGGGATTGGAGAGCAGGGACGACTGGGAGAGACCATGTGGGAGAAAGATAGCAGGGATATACGCGGCAACGGAAAATCTTTAAATGAGTGAGTGGGAAGGAGACCGTTTGATGGCTGAAAGGTTACATCGGTGCAAAGAAACAAGAGAGGTCTAAGTAAGCCTGATGGAATCGGAAGCTTTTACCTGTATATGAGAGGGAAGGATACGGGCGTGATCGCGCAAAAACTCAGTACAGGCACTAAGGCCAGGAGGTCAGGGGGCACCTCACCACGAGGAAAAGGGATAGAACCGGAATAGAAAGATCTTGAGGCAAATGCATAAGAGAAGAGTAAGAGGACGTGAAAACACAGCACTAGCGGACCACCAAAACTCACCCCAACCGGAATCAGACCAAATAGACTTGACTTTTACCATACTCTCAAAAGAGCTCTAGGGGATCAGGATGGGTCGAGGGTGTTCGTGGGGGTGAATGGAATCAAAAGAAGAAAGCAACATGGGAGTCAGTATGATCCCCCCAATGTGCCTACCATATTGGAAGGCACCGCGATCGTTGGGTGATAGTGGGGCGTCTAGGGATTGGCGGGAGAGAATAATGGCGTGATAGGGGGGAGGCGGGTAGCGTGAGCAGAAGGGCGGGAGAGTCTCTATATAAGATATGGGGTGCGGGGTTTCCCGAAAGATGGATGGGGAGGATATGTTACGAGTGAGGGCAGGGTGAGAATGCAGCTGAGGAGGAGGGCGAGGGTCTGACTGGGAGACTAGATAAGTGTTAGCGAGAGGGGAGTGAGGAAGCATGGGTTTCGGTAACGGGAGATCCGATGACGAGAATGTATACACGGACAAAAGCAGCGGCTTCATCATCATCATCATGTGCCCTCGTTGTATATAGTTCTTATGGCTCTTTCCGCAACCTATCCCTCTGGCACGCACACACGCACGCATGAATATAATGCCCCTGCTGATGTTGCTATGGTTTTGAAGTATTGCAAAGGGTCCTGATAATTCATTCCTCGAAGTGACTTCGTCAAAAAAATGTATTACGTATCGAAAACCCAGATTTGTTAGTAAAGTTCTCAGTAGTGATTCTTCTGAAAATGATAATTTTCAAGAGATGTAATTGTTTACACCAACTGAATGAGAATTTTAATTCAATATATGACCTCTAATAGCATTATTACAACTTTTACTATTATATCAAAGAAAATCAGCCTTTAAACTTGATTATGGGATAAAAGCGTTGCATTTTATAGCCTTTCAATGAGACTGAAAACGAAAGTTCATTATAAAGAAGAAAGCTTCCGGGTCGTATATTTTACAGCCCTAAATTTCATTCCTTGCATGTCATTTACGATCAATTGGGCCTTAGAATATATTTTTCGAGTAAAGAGGAAAAGAAGACACGAAAGAGACTAGACAATACGAAAGAGAAAAAAGGTGGTGGTTGAAGAGATAATCCGCAGCAGCAAACAAAGCAATTAATTGATGACATCAAGATAATCTCGGGTTCAAGAGCATTTCAAAAACTGAATTACCCCATCACTATTACACCTGAGAAAAGGTTGTTCAACCATATTCGCCATGAAAGATTTTCAATGTTATAATGTTAATTTTTAACATCAAATGTCAATATTGCACCAAATTTACAGATTTTTAACTAATATTGCATTACTAAAATGTAATTATCTGCACGGTGATTTATTTTACCACTGAAATCAGGCTATCGCTATTTCTGGTGTGTAATTTGTTTATTACTTTATTATATTCAAATAAAGCGCTTAAAGAAAATTGCGCGCACAAATCGTAAATTTTGAACTCCACCTAATCACTGCGTCTTATGTAACGGTGCTCAGACTAAGTGAAATTTTCAAAAATGCGCTCAAAATAATCCAGAATGCAAATTAACTGTAGCAATATTAACTTGGGGGTATCTAAATAATCTCTACGCCAGTGCTTAGCCCCCAAAAGTTGGATTACACAGGAGTCGAAATCCAGGGATAAGATCAGGAACACATTTCAAGAAACGCCACCCATCAGTACATATCTTTGAATCGGAAAGGATTTGCGTTTATGATCCGATTTCCTTTATCTCTAGAAAGTAGCTCGAAACCTGCTTTGGTCCGGCCAACCCCTAGCTTCTCATGATGCGAAACTCTTTGTTGGCTCAACTTTTACCATCGCTGCAGATTCCATTAACCAGAAGTCATCGGGGACCTCTCATACTATCGCGATAGCCATCTCTAAGCTCACAGTCCATTGTGAGCTGCCAGATCTCATGACAGTGGTGTTTGCCTGCACCACAACAGGCCCCACGGGTGAGGCTCCCAGCTGTGATAATTCCTCTCCCCCAATACTTGCCTAACGCCTCTTGGCCCAAACAACCAATTCCGTGCCTTGGTGACCGTTCCCGAGGACGATGATGGGTTAGGGTAATTTTCGGAAAATGTAAGCAGAGGTTGTGCACACGTGTTCGTATTTCCCTCAAAAACGGCTTAGTGCAACACGCGACAGTGTCACTGCTTCTAAAACGAACTTGATTCAAATATGTAAA
This sequence comes from Hetaerina americana, assembly GCF_022747635.1. Taxonomy (NCBI): domain Eukaryota; kingdom Metazoa; phylum Arthropoda; class Insecta; order Odonata; family Calopterygidae; genus Hetaerina; species Hetaerina americana. The sequence goes on from NW_027286874.1 coordinate 26,953,255, forward strand.
CATTATACAACACTTTGGAGACAATATGCAAAGAGAAAGCTAATCTACGGAGGTAGGAGAAGTTTATTGGTACCATACAATGCAGCGCTTTATACTATTGAAAATCGTTATCAAATCTTTCTTTACGTCTCTGCTCAGATTGTCTCAGTCTGTGTTTAATTTCTATTTCTTTCTAAAACGATGTTTAATTTCCCGTTTCTAAAAATCGAAGTTTTAGCAAATGCTTCCGTTTTTAATGAGATTATTCTTCTAATGGAATATTTGCTAATTTATTTCCATAAATGTTGCTTTCTAGCGCTTCTCCTTACTTGAGTTTTATAGTTTCACCTAAAAGTGTAATATTTTGTTTTTTCTTCCTATAATTAGAGAATTTCATTACTCTCGATTTCTTACGATGCCTTCAGGCCTGAAAACCTTTCCATCTCTCAGCAAATACTGCAGTAATTTAGGTGTGTGACTGGCTGCAGGCTTATCAACTGAAAATCTCACTACCTCAATCAGAACCCCGCATAATTGCATTTCGACAACCAGCCTCATGGCTCTCACGCTTTTTCTTGGAATGTAGGTTAAAAAATAAGCGATAATGGACCTCATATTCTTCAGACCAGCGATTTCATCCCAATATTACATTAGATACTTATAGTGCAGTTACGTAATTATGTAAAGGTTTCAAATAGACGTATATCCTTCCACCCTTTGGAATTGAAAGAAGCCCAAAAAATCATCAGAATACTAATGTTGACGTAATTATATACACAGGTATGACTCAAACACAACTTTTTTTCTTTTGTGCCTTCTTCTAAACATAATTTCATTGTGTCCGCGCTCATGAAGAATTTGAGTCAGATGATACTTTATCTCATCGCTAAAAAGTCTTGTTCGGAACATTTTTGCCAAAAAAGTTGCGAAATAACGTAAATCAGAAGTTCTGTCGTGGATAATTTGGAAATCAGACTTCCTATTTTCTAAATTAATATGAATGAAAATTATTAAATGCTACAAATTACATTACCATTTAATAAATATGTAAGTACGATTTAAAGTTGGTATGACTTCATAAAAACGAATTTGATATATCCATGTATCAGGTTATAACACAGGTTAATCAAATTTCAATCTGTGGAATGATATCAACCTTCTTGATATAATTACACAGATGGCTATTGTGATAAATGTTTTCCTCGAGGCATATTTATCTAGTATCTACTGTATCTTAATATACAAACTGAAAGGGAAGATAAATAAATATTTTTGGATACATCTAAAAAGTTCAAGAACTGTTCCGCATCTCATTGATAAAAATGGTTGATTATGAAAACAAATCTTTGGCAGAATTTAATCAATATCTATCAAAGTAATTTACAAGTCAAATAAGTAATTTACTTTCATTTGAAGTTAATACTATGCATATTAATATCCAGATCAGTTAATAAGAATATTCAAAACATTATTCTAGGTGCTATTCTAGGATTAATTCCTTCTTTGGCACTTAAAATTCCGCGGACTTAAGCTTTTTATTTCTTTCTGATTGAAATATATCTTCTTCTAAACTTTCATTCCTATACAAGCCTTCAACTCAATTGGTACGGTGAGTTTTTTGTTTAGATATTCAGACCGACTCTTGGTGATTATTTGAAATATGTGTCGCTGAATAATGAAGTTTCATCACAAAGCATATGCACTCTCTCTCTCTTCAGCTATTGAAAGGAGAATTATTTTGCTTAGAATGAATTTCAAAAAAGGTTGGGATGCAAACGTTACTTGACGCGTTTTATCAGATATTAACAACAAAAATTGCCAAACTTTCTTTTTTCAATCGGCTCTTTGCAGCTTCACAAGAGATAGCTGCAAATAGCGCAATCACTTCGTTTTATTTTGTTATAAGGCCTTATATGGTGTAGATATAAACGAAAAATGCCCCATCATTGAAAAAATCATGAAAATTTCAACATTCGCGTAAGAAGGCAGAAAACAAAGGCAGCAGTTAAAAGAAGAATGAAGTTCCTTTGACATATTTCAAGACACCACAGTTAGCTCAAGAAAATTCCTGAAGGAAAGGTCTTGGCACAAAGAGGGCTAAATACCACGGAATGGTCAACATAAAAATAGTCAGTAAGGTGAAGGACGATTTGTATGCTGATTTGAAGAGGCTCATAGATGAGATTAAAGGGAGATGTGGCAGCACGGAATGAGGGGGATCATTGAAAATAACTAAAATTACGCTGTTTTTAATAACGATTACCCACCAAAAACACTGTTTCAGCTCAGTAGATTAAACTGCGAACAATCATCACGATATTTAACCACGTTTTTTACGGAAGGTTTTCAATGTTATATCTGCGATTATAAACTTAGTTTTAGGATTATATTTTCAAAACTGTAGTAATTACTGATTAAAAATTTAAATATTGTTTGCGTATAGTCCACACCACAGATCTCTTCCTAGAGCACAGACGGGTTAGGTGTTTACCCAAATAGGTTTGCCTAGTACTACGCAGGAAACTCGCTACGCTAGCACTGACAAGTGGTGGTGGTGATTTTGAGGAAACTAGTGGTGATTTTGAGGACCTTTCAAAATACCCTCGCACATTTTTGACTTAAACAATCCCTGCAGGTACTATTTTAACATTATATAACTATAATTCACTAAATTCAAGTCTGTGAATATGATGGTAATTACCTTGATCCGAAATATAATGTAAATAAAAGTAAATGCATCTTTATCGTAGGTGTGGTAGTCCAGTAGGTTCGGAAACTGAGTGAAGGGTCCCGGGATGAAATCTGGACGTCTTTGAAAAGCATTCATATAAACCTAATCAGTGTATTTTTCCCGGTGGCACCTTTATCAGGGAGGTCACCGGTGAATCGGGGAAGGGAAATGACATTCCACCCTTTTATTTGATATCCACACATTATGTGGCTTATGACGAAGTAAATTCGTTTAAAAGATGCCAAAACAATAAAAGAGTGCGTATTTTTATTAGGCTTGAACTGGAGCAACTTAATTCCATCAGAAGAAATTTAAATCACTTGGGGTAAATGATAGTTTGAATGGTATGGACGTATCTCTTATCAAGTCACCTTTGATCCATATTTGTTCGAAGGAAATATTTTGTCTTCTAACGCACTCAAAAAAAGAAATATTGCACCACATTTGTTTGCACCGACCTCTTTTATTTTTATAAGTTTGAAAATGAGATTATTCGCAGTAGCAAAATTATCCCTCAGTGTTATTTATTTGCTTTGTATTCTCCTACTAGCATGGTTATTTTGCAACGCAAGCATTAACTAAGGAAAAACAATGCAACTATACATCTATATTTTATTGTACTGCCTTTATTGGTGTCTTAAGGCACACACGGCATTAGTCTTTATCAACATAGATGGTCCAAGTTCCTTTATTTCTCAGTTTTTAAAAAGACGAACTATATATAGTACAAAAAAGTGGTGTTACTTTAAGAGTTGTCTATCTTCATTCATTACATTCGGATAAGTAAAAGTAAGGGTGACCAGACTACCAGGAGCTGTAATATGGGAGATATAAGGGCTTGTCCATCACAGACACCTTGTACCAAATCCTCCCTAAGCACAGAGATCTCAGTACGGTCGAGATTGTGACCTATACTTTTAATGCCATTCGTCCAACTTGGCAGCCGTCCATCTCCAACCCGATCCCGAAGTATCCTCCTGGCTACGGCTAAACACACCCGCAGCAATCGCGGCCTCTGCCTGAATATCATCCCTTTCTCATTTAGACATTGATGCATGGACTTCTTTGACTCGGGATAAATGACTCCCGTAAATAGAATACCATTTAATGGAAAAAAGATGAGAAATATCGGAAATACGAAGCCGTAAATCTTTCTTAATGGTTATCTAGAAGCATTCAATTAAATAACAATATACTCGACTACATTCCCACATGACGTCATAAGTCGTAAAATCGAAGTAATAATTATATATGAATCCATTAAGCATACTAAAATATATTAATTCAATAGTCTTAGATATTTCTGAGTAATTCAAAGACAGAAGCAATAAATGAAAGTTATCTTATGTAGTCAAACAAATGCCTTTTAGAAATGACCCAGTAGAACCGGTTTCATTAGAACACTCTAAGTACCTGATCGTCAATAGAACCAAAATAAATTCAATACTCGGATTCAAAAGAGAAATAATTATACTAAGCTAAATGAAACAGGCACAAAAACATGAAAAAATCTTGAAATACCAAAGGCAAAACGAAAGATTTTTCTCCTAACTTTCTTTTATTGGAATAGTAAACTGCGCTTAGAAAATAGAACCTAATCTTCAATGAAGCAGTTCGCTATTTCGGTTATTACTACGTCGTAGTGCTTACCTGTATTGCACTGGAGAAAATATTACGTTAGTTCCCGACATAAAATATAATTATGGACAAATTTTAAATATGTTTTCAGGAGATTCATTGCATTTGTATTCTTCGTTTATACATAGACCAACAATGACCGTAATGCTACCTTCAGCTTGCTCATTTCAACTTTTTAAGCTGTATTTCTGTACGTGATAATTGTGCATGCATCAATTTCATATTTTAATTAAAAATATATACGTAATGTTAATACTGAAGTATTAGAAAATTCCGAAAAATAGCTAAACCTTTCTAGTAGGAACGATTTAGCAAGAGAAAAATTCATGAAATAAATGGATAAACTGAGCTCTCTTAGTTTTTGCAACCACTTAATGCTATTAATAGACTGAGTAGAACTTTAAATCTCTTTGCATTATTTTGGGCCATTAGTGGGTCACGGTAGTCCAGGGATCGAGCGTTAGACTACTGCCCGGAAGGCCCGGGTTCGATTTCCGGGCAAGCCACTCAGGGCACCTGCAACTCCACCCAAGCTATGTGGTTTTTCGGCTACCAAATATTCTTGGGAAACCATAGCCAGCACAGGGAAAGGAACTGCCCCCCTTCCATGTGTGAATTTCACACGCCGTCGGGCTTAGTACTGGGTGAACTATACCATTACGTGCCAAACCGACCTTTGGGTTGATTACTATGTTTATGGTTTTTATCTCTCCTGGGTACACAGAATCATGGTTTTTAATAGTTCATTTTATTCTTCAGCCTTCACGAAAATATGAAGGTGTTAATAATTAAGAAATGAAGGTTTGTTGCCCGACCAAAATGCAACAAATTTTTCTTTTAGAGAAGAATTTGGAATTTTATACTCGAAAAGAAAAAATAAAAAGCAGTATTTAAATATTTTTCTTTCTATGAGTGATATCTCCGTTGATCCATTATTTTGATCATTCACATCATATATGCATAAGTATATGCTCTCTACGCAATTTCCCATGCATCATTGAGGCATTTTTATTTTTTCAATTATAAGCCCTAAAACACACTATCAGAGTCTTTGATCATGAATGATCGGGATATAATTTCCATCGTGGATTGACATGAAGTTTATTTACTCCTCATAATGAAGGGCTTCTACGAAGTTTTCTTTGGATTTTCTTGGATTTCTGCCAGTGAGATCGTCCATGGAATTTGATCATGCGAAAACAATCTTTCTATTTGGTTTACAGACATTCGGAATGGAGTTTAGTTATACATGCTGTTGCGGGAGTGTATAAATGGGATTTTTGCTGCCAGAATGAAACATCGAAAGCTTTCGCCTTCTTCCCAAAAGAGCCGCGCGATCAATTCCTATTCTCTCTCTTTCTGCCATCTCCTCACGTTCATGCACCCTCCCATGTTCCACGACCCTATTCCTCCTCCCTTTGCCCCTTATGTCCTTTTCGCCCCCTTACTCAGTCTTTCCCCATCCGTCTCAACGCGGTCTTATCACGCGACCAGAGAAAAGAGGCTCCAAAACACTCCTTTTCGGTTTCTCGGCCCCTCGCCTTCTTCCCTGACCTTTCATCATTGTTCCTCCCCACACCCTCTTTTCCTCCCTTCCCTTCTGATAGCCCCCCTCCCAAAACGCCAACTCTGCCTATCTTCTCCCCTCATAAGATTCATTCCCTCGCAGCGCATTGGCATCACCCTTACAACGCCTCCACACAGTTCTTTCAGTCTCATCCATGTCTACCGTGGTTCCAGTGTTTCCGTACCACCTTCATTGTTTTCGCCCTCATTGATCTACCAGTGAAACATACCCCAACCTTTCGTCCTTCCTACCCCCCTCACCACACTCTCCTCCGCTCCCTATCGCCTCTCAAACTTCCCTCCCTCTCCTTTTCCCCTGTCTCTTATTTTCCATCCAGGCTCCTCCCACATATTTCCCATCCCACCATCGTCGAAACCATTCCTTTCTCTGACATCTCACCGCAATATTTCCTTCTTCGTCGTCATTCTTCGGTTATCCGCCTCCACAATCCTACCCTCCCCTTCGCCGCCAAGAACCGCCCCAACAAACTCCCACCCTCCCCTTTCCTGTCTTCTTCTCCTTCTCCTCGTCAGGGACTTATAGGTTCGCCCCTTTGCCTGAACCTCCCCTTTCCCTCCTCTCCCTTATCAGTCCCATTATCTTTTTTTCCATTCTCTCTGCATTTTTATTCACAAAAATATCCATCCTATCCCATCGCTGCCCCCTTCCTCCCACCCATGCATCTTCGACAATTCAAGTCATCTCACTCCCATGCTTACTTCTTCCATATTTTTTCTTGACGGCCGCCCTGAGCCTCCACCTCCGCTTCCTCAGACCCTGCCCCTCCACTGCAAAGTCTGGAGAGAAGCGAATGTTCGTCAATAGAGTAAAAGAAGAGAGTCTTAACACGCGCCCTTCCTTCTCATAAATATATTCCAATCGAATGCATCGCTCAAAGAAATCAGATCCAACCTCTAGTCGACATTTCTTGTATGAAAAATCGAGGAGTAAAACTGTTGGAGGGGAATACAGAAAAGAAGAGATGGGAGTGACGATTTTCCAGTCGCTTAACCAAAATTAAAAGGTCTCTCCCTTCGGTCATTGCTTACGATCGGAAAAAATATTCCTTACCTTTCCATGAATGGTTAGTCGATTATTTTCCTTGGCAAGAGGGCGTGGTTCCTTTTTGCAAACACCCCATTCCAACATCTAAAATCGTGCCAAACAAAAGGGAAAATTTATTTCAAAAAGGTCCATGCAACCGAAACTAGAGTAACTTCATCAAGCCGGTCTCACACAATTCCCTTGCTGTGGCTGTTTTCTTTTACTTTTGCCTGACAAGTCTCGTGTTCCGTCTCAACCCACTTTCTGTTGCTTTCTAGTATCTAATAATGCTATTGATCGCCACCTTGTCCCTTGCATATTGATTAAAACTTTCATAGACGAGTGAATTTCTGATTGAGGAAGATTTACCAGCCAACCCTTCCGATTCTCTTTCCTCCTGCCCTTCCTCCCCTATAAGAAAACGATAGAAATAAATTTCGAATGGAAATGTAAATCGGCAAATCATAAATAAAGATAGGAAAAAGGGATATCAGTAGGTAGCCAAATAAAAATTTATGGATGAACTCCAATTGACGCGCGCCTAGGGTTGTCATTTCTACATGATTATCAAAGCTAAAAACTAAACATTTTCCCAAGGCACACGCGTCAAACACTTCGAATTGGATTATGTCTCAAACTAGAGACTTTTCTTTAGTGATCCCTCATCACTATCTTTCTCCAGACAATTCTCCTCTCCAAACCTCTCGCCACCTCCACAATTTCTTTTTACATTTCCTTCCACTTGATTTTTTTCTAGTGGAATTTTCATGGCTCCACACGTGCGTGCCCCTTGGTTCCGTCCATCATTTCTTTGTTTCCCACTTTCTTTTCACCTTTCTTGCATCTCACCAACGCCTCTTCCAGGCGAAATCTCGTCTTCTCCCCGTAACTTCTATCACTAACTGCCCCCCCCCCTCGGTTGCTCCTCCGAGTAATGGTGGCAAGACTTCGCTTTTTCACAAAACTTGGATTTTTAAGGGCCTGCTTCCAAATACAAAGGTCAATCCATTATTTAACGCACCCTTGTAATGCACCCATTATTTAACGCCAAAAAATTTTAAAATACCGAAAGCTCTGAGGGAATTAGTTTTACTGGAAATTGCGTGGATAAAAGAAACATCTTTCAATAGTCATCTTTCAATCATGTTAGGGATAAAATTGCTTCGGGATTTTCCTTTGCTTTCGATTGAATTACTACCGATAAAACTGAAGAGGTTTCATTCAATGAGCACATCATAATAAAGTTGGTAAATGGGTTGATTAGTTCAACCCTAGACTTTTGTACCTTTTGAGAGAGGACTTTTGTTTGAGTATTACAGCTAACATCTAGAAATATAACGTGAAGGCACTAAAAAAATACGCATGGGAAAATGCCTGCTGATTAAAATCATGTTTATAAGCAAATTATTCCTCACTGTAAATAATTTTTACTTAGTTGTAACAATATGATCCACAAGAGTTCATAAGAATCCACAAGAATATTTTCAGTTATATTATTCACGCCTCGATAACTATTATAAATACTTCGGCATTATTCTGGATACCATTCAGCAGATGTGTACGTATTACAATTTTAAAACAAAAATGACTAGTGTTATTTAAAATAAATTTTGGCCTAATACATAGAGCAAACTGACTTTCAACTAGAAACGAAATTAGCAGTCTCTGTTTCGATTCAAAAACTTAGAATCCACATTTCTCCATATCATAGCCTTCGTATTAATACTGCTTTATAAAAGGTTGCAAAATGTACTATGGCGATTGTAAAAAATACTAAAAGTAAGAAATCTGTGTGACTTTACTACTTGTTACATGAATAAACACGTGTGCCGTTATTTTTTAAGGAAAACGACGTCCATCTCTCCACATGAAAATAAACTATATGAAGTTAGGTTTAGATACACAAATACGGATTATCAAAAGTAAAAATAGTGCTTACTACTATAACCGACTACATATAAATTATAAGTTATAAAATGCCAAATTTCTTGCTGCTATTCACACCGCCTTAATTAATGGATACGATACAAATATAATGGAATTTATGAAATTTTTGTCATAATAAAAACCGTTGCATGGAAGTGACGGAAAGAAAAAAGTAAACGTTTTAAATGATTCAACCCAAAAACTTGGAGCAAAGCTTCTTTTTGTCTCCTGTTAGTCCGCCTCCCTCCTCCCGAAAATCACACCCATTCCTCGATTTACGCAAATCTCTCTCTCTCTTTCTCATCCCTCAAGGGTAAAACTCTTCCCTCGCCGCCCCTTCCAATTCTCCTCCCTCGTGCCCCTTCTCCCGAATCCAAAGGACTTCACACCCTATCTCCTTACCTCCCCCATCTGGGTTTCACTCGCTTTAGCCCCTCCCTACACCCATCCCTCTATCTCCCTCTCCCCATAGCCATCTCCCCGCCTCCCACACTCCCGTGTTATTGCGAAGCGCGAATATTCTCACGTCTCAGGGTGCTGTGAGCTGGATGGGGGAGAGTAGACAAAGTGCTTTTTCGTTTCCAGGAGGTGTGGAATGGGGACATTGGGAGTTGAGAGAGGGAGAGGACCCAGCAGAATGAAGAGGTAGGGGTAAAAAGGGAAGAAAACCAGAGAAGGGGTTGGGGGGAGGAAAGTCTACGGGAAGGACAACTCCTTCGAATCCGATGGAGAGAAAGGTTTTGGGGTGGGGGGGTTGGAAAGGTTGAAGGAAGGGTGGAGAGAAAGGGAGAAGATTTTGAAGGAGAGTAGGGGACCAAGGGGGTTGGCTGCTGAGATTATATAATTGAAATAAGAACGGAGGACGTTTATGTTATGGGAACTTCCCCGGGCACTTGTTCCTTCCATAAGTACCAAGTTGTGCTCTTCCCCTCGCACCCTTTCCCTCTCCGCCCACCCACCCCCCCAGCGCCTTGCTCGGTAGAGGCAGTTCCTCCCTTCTTTCCTCTTTGCTCTCCCCTCTCCCTCCATCTCCTCAAAGACTTCTTCTGCCACGTCCCTTCTAAAGACCAAATTATTCCTCAGTCATCGTCCCTCATTCCCAAAACTTTGGAATTCGCATTTCGCAGCCGAAAGGATCTTTTTAGAATGTTTCCACATACAACCTCCCACCTCCACTCTCCATCTCCACCTCCCACATCTCTCTCCCCTTCGCTACCTAGTCTACACCGCTTGGGAGACTGAATGTTGAAGCAAAAACATCTTGAGATTCTTTGCTCCAACTAAAACAATAACCAATTTTTCCTCGAAAAAGACGCGAAAATATCCACCTATGCAAAGATATTCCAATACTCGTCTCGATTGCTCATTCTCCCAAATTTCTGCAGGAGTATTACAATAGGGTAAATACTCAAACAATAAAACTCAAATAAAATATGTATTGTGATTTAGTGCATTGAAATTATCGTCATATGAATCACATAGACACCTACTCGACTCCCTAAAATTATAAATTTAACAGTAGGACCGGTTGTCAAGATAACCACCACGTGGGAAACCGTGAAAGTTAAGTAATCCGACCGTTGGATGTGCTGCTATAATTTAAGCCCATTACGGCAACTAGGATGATACCGGTACTGAGTTTTCCTTTATCTTCGTAACTTTCCTATATTTTCTGTCAATCGTAAATAGTACCAATGACTTTAGAAGACTAAACCATTGCATAATAACGATCTCATATTCTCAAATCAATATTTATACACAGCCATTTGCGAGAATCTTCAATAAGAAAATTATTGATTCACACCATTCACTATTCTGGCCCAGTGATGTTTCAATTATCCCATTAATACTGCATCAGTTTCGAACCTTATCGAAACTGATGCAGCGACAGTACTTTTAAATGTCTTCATTGGACAAGACGTAGTTGTCATTAGCATTCAAAATATAGTTATTATAGCGGAGTCTGTAAACATTCAAGGAACTTAAATCATTGCTAATAAAATATCGTTAATTTTACATTAAACATTCAGTGAAAATATTCCTTAGCCCCACAAAATTACTCAAGGTCCCCTACCATGAGGGCTATCAGAATCTCGCAGAATGGAAAGCGTTAAATTCTGATGAACCTTCTCTCTTGTTCGAAAATTCACAAAAGCAAGATTATTTAAATGAACTTCGATAAAAATCGCCAATTTTCCTGTTGAAAACATCCACCAGGAAAGCGCTGTCACCACAGAAAATGAGGAAATGTCTTAATGTTAAGTTGAGAATCGCGTCGTGCACATACCGCATGAAACGCTATTAACAGAAAAATGTTATCGCGGCCCTTCCTGCAGATATTTCCCGACCTGCTATCGCATTACCAATTTGCCATGCCCGCGCACCTGTCGCCCATCCTCCAGTGCCCCCTAACTCGCCTCCCCCCCCCGCCACCACTTCCCCCACCCGCAGCACGTGCACTACCCCCACCCTGTGTCCGCCATTCCCCCATTGCTAATTCTCCACCCCTTTTCCTCCACCCAATAACTCTGTCGTTAAGAACTCAAGAGGAAGAAGTTTGTGAGTTCACCCTATTGAGCGCAACAATCCTCCGCGCTTAACTGCCTTCCTTCCCCCCTTTGAACCCCCTCTCTTCGCCCCGCAACCCTCTCAAACTCATATTCTCACCCCGTGCTATATTTCTCCTTATTTCTTCTTCGTTCTTCTCTCCCTCCTCTCCCCCTGCGTCATATCATCGCCTTCTACACCACCTTCCTCCCACCCACTCCGCAAGATTACGTGTTTCGCATCCATCTCGAGGAAAAGTTCCACACAGCATGTGGATCAGCTCATTCCAAACAACAGCTCACCCACCCACTTCAACTCGTCCCTCCCTTCCTTCTCCTTCCCCCCTCCTCCTCAACCCTCTTCATCGCACCACATCCTACTACGTCTTCCCTCCCGCTTGGCTAAGGAGCGAGCGAGGGGTGTGAGGGGAAGAGAAACACAATATCTAAAAACCCCCTGCCGCTCCATATAATCTTCGCTCACGCCCATCATCATCTAGTCCCCCTCCCAACCTGCCATGCATCGCCCGAGGTCTCTTCCTATCCAATCATAAATTTCATATTAATCAGGTTTTCCTTTTCCCTCGGCTCGTGATTCTAATTATGCGCGGAAAACGTTGAAATTCCCCGCGTCACGCTCTTCCTCCATATACTTCATGTTCTCTCTCTCTCTCTCTCTTTCAAACCTATATTTTCACCAAAGAAACCTTATCTCCTCGTAACTCTCTTCTACTCTAGCAATGGAAAAAAATCTTTCCCGACTTTCCCTTAGACGCTCCTTCTTTGCAGCACATTGAACCACAAGTGTTAAGATCATATTAAGACGACCAGAGGTGCAAACCTCATTGACTGAGTGCCGGTTTCTCAAAGCACCGTGCGCGCATTAATTAGTCTGAGGGAGTTGTTTCACAATTGCTGTAGGGTGACTTTATGCTCGTTTTAAACCTTAACTCTCCATCATTCATTACATTACGGCTTGCTAATGGCTATCACTTTTTTCTTATTTATTTCTCCATCACACTTGTCTTCTTTGTGATAGGGTTTGGTTACTACAGCAATTTTAATAATTTAACGAAGTGTGAACCATCAAAGCGAGTAGTTTTGCCACTCGGAAAACGTACCTCACCCAAAACAAGTTGATACTAATAAATGTTTATTCTCCTTAGATGAATAATTTATGGCATCTTTTTCAATAATAAATATCTTTTGGGTAATGTTACTGTTTTCTGAAACTGTCATTTAAATTAGATACCACGCCGTATGGGAGGGAAGACTGTTGAGGAGTCGGAAAAAATTAAATGTAATAAAGATAAACTTCAGAAAATACCTTATTATCATAGCTTGAAATCCGATTGCCCATCCCTATTATTAGATTGCTGCCTAATATAGTTGTCCATTTAGATGCCACCACAGAAGCACATTTGTTTTCCTTAATTAGAACTACAAGTACAAGCAATCATGGCTATTGCTTTATTTATTTAGCATATTAGTTGCTCTAAAACACCATGAAATCTCTTTTTTCCACCATTAATATTTTCTGCGTGTATAATAAAGTCGAATATTGAAGGAAATAAATTATAAATAGATAATTCGTCTGGTACTATGACTACTAAAATGAAATCCATAATCAAGAAAGCACTCCAAAAAACTTCCGTAAAAATTTACGTATTCTAAGTCATACAATTCCATATCGGTGCATTTAATTAATTTATGTTAGGCAAAATGTAATAATAAATATGTGAATCGGAGAACTATAAAATCTATAAATGAAAGAAAAGAGAATAATATAAATTATAGAAGGAACTAGTGACACAGATGTATTAGAATATAATAGGAAGATGAAATAAAAAGACAATTTGGTTTTCATAAGTGGCCCCGACGCTGGATGAGTGATTATTCTTAATCGACAAAAGCGTATTGAAATATTATGAAATAATCCAGACATTTTCTTTCAATAAGGTGTTTAAGGAATAAAATATTCCCTATAAACGTCCTTTACGAGGAAATTCGGCGTCAATTATTGATGCACGAATGAGGAAATAATCTCCGCAACGAATGTCTAAAAGCTGAAACTAACTCCTGTGAAGAATACAACCATTTTTTAAATGAGCCTTCTAGGGATTTTATGCCCGATTGCTTTGTATGGCTTATATAGGAAAAGTAGAAAAAGACTAATTCACACGGACTAATAGAAATAAATATGATAAAATCAACTGAATGTAAATTATATCATTGTTTGACAGATATTTTTAATTAAGTGCGGTGATAAATCACGTTAACTGTTCGATGGTCGTATACCTTCCCAGTTTCATTAAATATTTAGTACCATGCTCAGTTAGGTTTGCAGGCCCAATAAATTTTACGAAACTCCTTTTCCAATTGCTCAAAATGTAATTTCATCCAGAAATTGTGCTGAGAAGACAGAAAAGGGAAAAGATAAATTTGATTAAGTAGCGAGAAAAACTTAACAACTTTAAAACGATAATCTGAACATGGCTCAATACACTAAAACCAACAAATAAAAATTTGAGTACACTTCAAAATCAAAGTTTTGGCGATTTGGATGACTAAAACGAAATAGAGGGAATCAGTTTTAATTTTATTATATAAACAAATAATTTAGACTTAGTTCTCATTTACACTTTTCTACTAGGGTACTTTCTTTTTATTAATTGTCATATCACCATTACCTTGGTGATGACGCCAACTGTCCAATAATCAACTATTTATTTCCATTTTAAGAAAAATGGAATTGGAGAAGTCAACAGAGACAAACGGAGAAATTAAGAATTGCAGTGCAGTAAGATTCGAGAATGAAGAAGTTAGCTTGAGAGATGGATGCATAAGTTTCATAAGCAGCCTACGTTTATAATATGAATGAATTGGAAAATAAATTAAAAGTACAAAAATAACAAGCCTTTATTAATATTAAGAGTAGGAGTAAATAAGTCTCAAAACGATATTCTCTACGCGATCAGTGGTTTACTTCTCATATCATTTAAATCTGAAAAGGTCTCCAAATGATATTTGAAACAGTTCACATCAATCGATAAATTGTTCTCCGTTTGCATTAAAATTATATTAGAAATGTGATCAAGCCCCAAACTCATTTAAATTCTTGAGGATAATTACGTATTTTTTTCATTTTAAAATGCAATATATTTCAATAAGTGGATTGACAACATTACAAATCACAAATCCAGGTTTCCAGTTTTCCGTGCATTTTGAACAGAGGAATGTTTTCGTATGCTCTTCCAATCGACGACTCTAACTTGAGTCCTAAAGCTAGCCCTAATTAAGACTGTAGGTAGTCGAACTTCTCAATCTCCGCCGCAGCCTGACCTACTCTTATTCCTCACTTCCTCTCTATAAGCTATCTTTTCTTTTCAACCCTTCTTCCTTTGTCATACAACCGCCATTACCATGCTTACTCCTACCTCCAACTCTTCTCTCTCTCTCACACACCCTTTTCTCTCTTGCTACTTTAGCAAAGCAAATCCCTCCCACCGCCAGCAGACCCATCCCTGCCCCCATCTCGCCACACCGCCTATTTTCTCCCTCTCAAGCCCACCCAATTCCTTTCTTCCTCAATTTCGCCGCTAAAAGCTCTAATTCGGACGGAATTTAATTAACTTTGGGGCCTTTTCCAGGGTGAAGTCTCCTGGCTGGCCGATCCCCTCCCATCACTTCCCATCCCCCGCCACCCCCCCCCCTCGGAACGAGCCCACTCTTTTGCTATCCCTTCTCCTCACGTCGTCGCCTCCCACCCTCTCCAATACTGCCTCCTTTCGCTGTTTACCCTTATCTCGTCACTCCCGCTACTCCCTTCCCGAAATTGTCTCCTCTGTTTTTTTGTGTCCAATTATTTGCCTTTCTTGCGGATGACCTGTGTTTGGCACTCGAGAGAGGGAGTGGATGGGAGTTCTTTTTTGCGAGAAGATTGAAATTCGCTCCTTACTTTATCTCCATTTCCTTCGCCTGACGACTCTCCGCGAGTAAACAACGTTGAGCTTATCCCACCTCAATGCCGTCACTAAGCTCCATTTCTCTGTTTATTGAAGGCCATTAGTGAAAAATAGGCAATATACCACCGCATTATTCGACTCATTTCCCAATATGAACGGCCCTGAAAAATGTACATGACACAGAATTGGTCATCAGTATCCAAAGACTTGCAGAGTGCAATCGAAAAGATTTTTTCATACAATAACTTATTAATTATTTTACAATAATTTTTTGGAAGAGGCTTGTATAACATATTAATTTTTACGGAAACATTAAAAACCATATTTTAAGGATATTCCTAGAAATGAGACGAATTAGTGATCCAAAAATAATTATTTTTAATAAACTAATTTGGTCATCCCTATATCATGAAATTTGATGGTAAAATTATTAAATTAGGTAAATATTTAATCAGTTTATAGTAATATTATTCTTTGGGAAGCATAGCTAAGCGACTGTAAGTTCCACATAAAAGATAACGTTTAAGTAATATGATAACTTATAAAACAAAGATTGTAGAGGAAAAATTTTCTTAAAGATTTTTTTCTTTTTGTAACACGACACTTTCAGGAATTATTTTTTTTCGCCCACGATCCGCGCAGTATCCATCAACTGACCGCGTTCTTCTAATGCTTTTTAAATCATTAATTTCAGACCCCGGGAAGGAGAAAAACTTCATAAGCACTCAACTTGAAGGACGAAGGAGTAGGGAGAGAGGCAGAAAGACATATCAGCTTTGAGGGGACAATGCGAGGAAGGGGACATTCCATCGACTTAAAACATTGTTCAGCCAAATTAATTAAAAAATATAAAAATGCGATGAAACAGGAGAGGGAGAAAAACCCCTTTTTTCATTTCCCTAGAGTAATAAAATCCCTCCTGGTCTATCACACCGCAGTGGCGTTCGTAAGGCAAAAGGACTTCAATTAAATAATTTTTTGCCACCGTCAGGGGCTTACAAGTCTGTGAGATGAATCTCACTCCTCGATCTCACAAGAGAGAACTGTAGACTCAATGTTGAATATGTATGCTCCATTCCTAATGGTGAATATGAATGCTCCATACCTTCTTCCTCAAAACCACATTTTTTCGCCGTCATTCCCTATTTGTGGTTTTCATTTAATACCTAACCTCTTCATTCCAATCAGATTTTACTTTTAAGTAAACTTTACAGTTGGCCTTTAACCCTTTTGGTCTTCACATCTACCATCCTAATGATAAACCTCAACACTGCCCTATTTATCAGATCGGTACCCTCTTCCCCCTGTCCTCGAGTTACTCCACCCCCGTTACTCATCCCTTCATTTTCATACTGTCCTCATCAACTTCTATTTCCTCATTCTCTCTCCCTTCTTCCTTTTGATCGCATTATCTACCTCGCCCTCTCTTCCTCTACATCCTCTGGCTTTCAATCTTATTCTTCCGTTTCAATTTCATCCCACCGTCCATTTCGGCAACCTCCCCCACCCTCTCCTTCCCCTTTTTCAGGCAACCCGACATTCCTTCCCTCCCCTTTGTTTCATTATTTTTATACCCTCAATGGATTTCACTCACTCCTCCCCAAAACCTCTCTCAACTCAATTCCTTTCGCCCTCTCCCCGCCCCTCGCCCTGGTTTA
Organism: Hetaerina americana; assembly: GCF_022747635.1. NCBI lineage: Eukaryota > Metazoa > Arthropoda > Insecta > Odonata > Calopterygidae > Hetaerina > Hetaerina americana. Next base: position 26,970,309 of record NW_027286874.1, read on the forward strand.
TCCCTCTGCCAGAAGAGTGGGAGTTTACCAAAATTAGGAAAAACCCGGATGAATTTACGTCGTAACTCCGTTGAGGCAGAGCGGAGCTCGTCTTTCAAATACAAGTGTGCCATCGAATCGTCCTGGCTTATACTCAGCCTATCTTCTCACAACACCGGCTCACTCACTCTCTTTCCCCAACCTTTCGTTCGGAAAAGCAGAGGAAAAGTGTTAATCAGAAATCCCTTTCACTTCTCAGGATGAACATTTTCCATGATAAAGGTCCGTTTCCTTTGGGGAGAAGGAGGTATGGTGAGGGCGTTAGGAAGGGGGTTTGAGAGACGGGTGAGGAGAGGGTGAGAACTGTTGGGGAAGGCAAAAAAGGGAGATGGCAGAAGGGAGGGTGGAGTGAATTTCGTCGGGAGACAATATATCGGAATGGAGGTGCTTATTCAGAATTAATTTCAATCTCACTGAATGGGGAAATACGCCCGGCCTACCACAATGGAGAAGTTTGGAGAATATTTATATTTCCCCCTTTGTCTAAGAAACCCCAGAGACGTAGAGAGATTTAAGCCAGGAGACGACATAATTTTCTAATACAAAAGGAGTATCATTCACAGCATAGAAAATTAAGTTGAACCACCTACTACGCGTCACATATACGTTAGTTTCTAAAAATTTAAACTTCAAACCTTCGTTGGCCAACAAGCTCGGAGAGCATACAATGCAATCATAAACCAATAGGTGGTTACGCAGAAATTATTTGCTAATATCAAATTCATTTTAAATAATAAATGCTAATAATCAATCAAATTAGACTACATAAGAATATAATTACCAGCATAAAATACTCGGCTTCTTTCAATTTAAAAGAGGAAATCCTGACTATTTGTTTAAATATATGCTCATGTCACGATTCACATGAAGTCGTCGTAGAATCAACATCGTAAAAAATACCGGAAGGAAATTTCCTCCAAATGATATTAAATCTTCACAAGAAAAGTCTTTCAATAGATAAAACAAAAGTAAAATGTTTTGTTGCATCTGTATTGAAAGCTTGTATAAAAGAATCATAGGAGTTATAAGCTTCAACTCACGTATTAAATTTTGGAAATCAAAAACCTATAACATTTTTATGATTGCCTTATAGTAATAAAATGATTTATCAATATAAAAATTTAAATTATATGATATGGCTAATTCAGATAACGAATCATTCATCATTTATATTCTAGAGCAATAACAAATGCAAGAAATCTAATTTCATTTAGTCATATATTTTTCTCCGGAAATTACTCCCGTTTTCCTCAGAAGTACCACAAATATACAGCCCACATAAACACTAAACTTGTTAAGTTGAAACCATACAGTAATTCATTACATCAGGCGCACAAGGAAGTAAAATATGCTATGGCCCCAAGAGAAATAACGGACAAATGGAAGAACAAAAATAAAGCAGTCGGGCGACGCTCTTCAAGAAAATACGACAAAACACTGCAGCAAAAGGCAAATGAGGCATAAGAAAAACACGCCCATCACAGACGGGTCCAGACAATTGCTCGGAGCTGTCAACGCCTGTCCAATAAAGAGTTGATGTCTCCAACATCCGCCCGCCTATCCTCACCCCATCCCTCGAGCGCCCACCGCCTGCAAACTCCCTTCCCACATCCCAGCCCTTCACTCCTGCAACGTCTCATCTCTCCCTTTTTTGAGACGCTACCGTGTTTATCTCTGCTTTAAATGATGCATTATTAGCTTTTTCTCCTAAAACACAAACTTCTATTTCACACTGCATTTTTCATTTCCTTAATTTATTTCTTCGCGCTTAAAATATTTGAAAAATAATATTCCATAACTTTAATTCGGACATAGTATATCCATTCGAGCTCATTAATTATTTATAAAATTTCATTCACCTTCCATTATGAACTGTGAAACAATGAGGCTCGTTCATGACAGAAAAGAAGTCTTGTCACAAGGAAAAGTAACTTTTTGGAAAATGTCACAGAAGAAAATTAGGGTTGAAATCTGAATATTAAGATATTATATCAAATAGGTAGCTATGACTGTAAACAATGTTTTGTTAATGGTGTTAAATATCGTCATATATTAGACGATTACATTAAGCCAATAGCTCAATTTATGCATAGAAGTAAAAAAACAGCGACGCTGGATTCAGATATTCAATTAGACTGGAAATCGGATTTATAAAAAAAACATTTTCGGTTAGAAATTTGTCATTTTCTCAGTCCTTAAGTAAGCAATTAGAATGCTTAATTTCCTTCTTGGCCCAATTATGAGAAATATTAATGATCAAACTGTTTCTACCACCTCCCCCATCTCTCGTCCCTTTTCACCCTTCATTCCTTGTTCACTCTTTCGTGCCACGCACCTCGCATTTCACTTTTCTGACGCCTTTCCCTTCCGAACGCCTCATTTCTCTCCTCTGCCTTCTAAGACGGCTGCTCCTGCCTGTCAGATATTCCCTTGAGCTCGTCGGACACCAAGTATTAAATCCTTTCCATGCAGTCACAGCTGACGGCTAAAAATTCATGCGCGTGTTATATTGAGGATTTCGACTTTGTTTGTCGCTTTACATCCGTCCCTGGATTTTCCAAAAAAGTTTCCTTTAAGAGAAAAATAATCAAGTTTTAAGCTTCAAAATTCTAAAAGAATATATTATTCTCAACAGGATGCCTGAACGGATAATATGAAAGCATCAAAGTCAAATAAAAGGCATTGCCTGGGAATTATTTATGTATGCGACCTAAATCACATTATCGGTGAAACATTAAGTGAATATAAACCACTGAAAAGTACCTATAGCAGTGTATTAATTGTGTTGTATAAAGATGTATGGAAAATAAGCTATGTCGAATTCGAAGCATGAAGAATAGTTTTATCTTTTTCTAGAAATCATACATGGAATCAAATAAAAAAAGCTTATTCAAAAAATGTATACCAATGTTTGAAAATGAACATAACATAAGCTAAGAAATTATTAGGTAAAGATAAATTTAAAAACTTGAATTACTTATCGAGTTACAAGGGAAAGGAAAATAACAATGGCTGGAAACTTCAAACAAAATGGCTATCGTGAATAGTTTTTCAAAATCTAAGCTTAAACTTTTACTTATTCCCTCAAAAACTTTACTCGTAATATCTCACTACTCTTAAATCCTTTTACACAGGCGACATCGCATCTCCAGTCACTGAATTTTCTTTCCTTCGCCCTTTCCCACCTTCCACTTTGATGCTCCAAACGAGTGTAAAGAGATTATCTCCTATGTGCTCCATTCTTATCTCCTCCGGACTCTTGCCTAATCCCATAAGTCCTCTCTATGTCCAACTACCCCACCATTTTCCCACCCCTATCCTCGTCCCACCCTTTCTCTCACCAAAAAACTTTCGATGATTCTCCCCTAGCGAAAGAAAAAAAACAGCACCCTTGGTTGTCTGAGACTACGAAAACCTTTTCCCTCCTTTTGATGCCAAATTCTATCCACGAAAATCTCTCCTTACGGGCATAAACCAATCAAAACAACGTTCGCCTCTCCCCTTTCGTCACTATCCATGCACTCACACAAACACGCACACTGCACAAGCCCTTGCTCATACCCTTCTAACCTCCCCTTCTCACCCCCATGGCCAATCCCTCTTTTATCGCCTCTACCTTCCGTCGTCCTGGCCCTGTAAAACTGCTTCCCCTCATCCAGGAATAAAGCGACAGCTACAGAATGCCCACTCCCCAAAACCCGATTGCCTCACTATCCCTTTTTCCCTCTCTTTTCCTCGTCCCCTCCCGTACATCCACCCCTCGCCCAAAGCATGCTAGTCCCCAGTGCACATACACTGTGTCAGACGATAATGCGACGTGCTGCACGGAGCAGAAAAGTAAAGCAAACATACGCACGCACCGCACCCACATCCCCTCTTCCCCGTCTCCCAAAACCTGAACCTATTCAATGTGCCGCATGATCCCACATCCAGGACATCTTTGCCCTAAAAAAAGCGCCACACACAAACACGAGCACACACCCCAGGAGTGCCGCTCCTTCTCCCTGTCGCCTCCGCTTCAGGGAAAATGAGTATTCACAGGTTGGGATGGGAAGAGAAAGAGTTTTATCATCAGGTCGGTTGCGCAAAGAGATGTTGCGTGGTGCATAAGTATTTCATTATTTAGTACTTTGGAGAATATTAGGGTCTGTAAGATTTAAACGTGGCCGAATGCGAATTAACTCTGTCTATTGTGGTATATGTTCCTTCAATTAGTCAAGCCATTTAAATGACAAACGAGATATTCTCCTACATTATGAAATGGGCAAATACTCTTCAGTTACTCCAGTATCTGCATTCACAATTTACCCTTCAAACCACCGGGTCATTATAATTTTTGATGAATTTACGATTTGATGATCAAATGTATGAGAAGGTAAGTATCATCTCATTTTTGAATCGTTTGATTGTTTTCTTTTACTTTTTCTTCAGTAGTGATCTTTAGCTGTGCGTGAGATATTGGATATGTTTTGTGCGACAGACTCTTTCGCTTTACCTAGCAAGACAGCGAAAAGAGCAATGATTAGCTATATTCCTACGAATCAAAAACTTTGCACCAAGATTATCTTCAGATTTTAGGCAGGATAATAGATCAAATATAAATTCTGGACATAACACAAATTCAGACATTTACACAGTATAAAAAATATATCACCCTCTTTTATCCTTCATGTAATCTTCGTACTTCGAATAGCTCCCATCTCAGACTATCCTATAATAATGTGACACTCTTTTCTAGTTGCTTAAAATTTAAAACGAATTGATCAATAATTCTTCCTTTTTGGTTAACTCAACAAACGCAATGTTTACTTTTAGTGCTTTGGGTCCATAATCTTGGAGGCGTTATGAAAACAAATTATAAATAAAGAGAAAATACCTACTGCTTAGTTATAACACATGAATACCATTTTCTAAAAATAAATGACGATAAAGATCTAACACATTCATTGTAAACACTCAAGTACTATGTTAATCATATTTTTTTTACATTTATTTCAATTACAGAATTACTTTGTCAAAATGCCGGCGACCTGCAGTCAGCATCGTACGTAAGCGGCATCTAAATCGCTCGCAAACTGGATATATTACATTCTAATCAGTAATTAATGTAGTTTTGAAAATATAATCCTAAAGCTAAGTTTATAATCACTGAATTATTATTAAAAATCTTCTGTAAAACATGGCTCGAAATCGTGATGATCGTGCAAGTTTGGAGCTAAACGAACTGAGCTGAAACAGTATTTTTTATCACTACTCGTTATGAATAACGTCGTCCTTTGCTTTATTTCTAAAGATCCCCCTAATTCCCTGCTGCCATATTTTCCTTTAATCTCTTCCACGAGCCTCTTCACATCAGCATGCGAAGCGTACTTCATCTTAGTGATCAATTTATTTATGTAGGCCATTCTCGATTACTCCCTTTATCTTTTTCCAAAGAACTTGCCTTCAGAAATTTTCTTGAGAAAGCTGTCGTGTCTTAAAATGTATCAAAAGAGTTTCATTCTTCTTTTTGCTGCTGTCTTCAATAGTTCTCTGCCTTCTTAATTTCTTTCCGAGTTTCTTGAATCCTTCTCTTGTCAATCCGACATGTTCGAGTCAGCTTTCGCCAAAACCACATTTCTGCTGCTTCCGGTCTTCTTTTCTTGTTTCCCTATATCCAGGTCTTGCATCCATAAGTCAGAGCGCTCCAAAGGTTTTCAAAATATTTTTATATATATCCTCTATAATGATAGCAATTTAACATTAGCCTCTTCTTATTTTGAAAATCTTGTTTTGAATCCACTATTACTTTTTTATTTCAGAAAGGTACGGGTTTTATGAATTCATTAATTACCATAATAGCTTAATGCTGTGGTTTTTTCCTCATCTTTTTTATTTACTTTTACATTTGTCTTAATAGTTCATTTTTCTTCATTTATTACTATGGTTTAATCCTTATTTCTATTTATTTTCAATAAAGTGTTTGGCTCAGTATTTCTTGAAGTGTGTTTATTTTGTGTTCACAGTGTTATTTTTCATGAATTTCATCTACTAAGTGTATACGTACATTCCCAAACTTTGTAGTAGTCCTATCCATGTGACCAACACAACATTTTATAACCCAAAGAAAAATATTTTCAATGGATTCAACGCAATTTTTCATATTACGAATGCATCCTACTCGAGAAATTGTGCCCCAAAAATTATAGCATTGTCAATATAATAAAATGGAGTAACAATAAATAATATAAAATCCGTAAATCATGTGTTGGATGTAGTGGGACAGCGAAAACATCCCACATCTTTTTGATATATCCCATATCGTAATTCCCCCTACGTACGCGGGTGGTTCAATAAGTACCCGAGTTTGACGACAAAGGGCGTTCCTGAGGGAAGTTTATATTATCATCGTGTGCTGCCATCTTTTAAACGACGGTGAAACAAATTTCAGACTGATTTAAATGTTAGTTTGGATTTGGCAGCCATTCGAGTAAGACGTGTTTCGTGATTTTCGCTAAGAAGGAAAAAGAGCAGTATCGTTCGGTAATTCGCTTTTTGTTTTTGGATGGGAAGAAATGCGAGGAGATAAAAGCAAAGTTGGATGCTGTTTATGGGGACACTTCACCATCTATGACCACAGTTAGATATTGGTTCAACGAATTTAAATGTGGGTGAACATCTGTTTTTGATGAGGAGCGACCAGGACGACCAGCAGACGTGGTTACCGAGGAAATCATTCATTAAGTCCACACCACGATTCTCGCTGATCGACGGACGAAAGTGCGCGAAGTAGCAGAGGCCGTCGATGTGTCGGCAATTAATATTTTACACGATAAGTTGGCGATGAAAAAACCGTCGGCCCAATGGGTGCCGCGATTGCTCATGGTGGACAACAAGCTGATTCGGCTGTCAACTTCGAACTGGCCGCCAAACTGCATGAAATACGTTATGAATTGCTGACGCACCCCCCGTATTCACCCGATCTGGCTCCCTGCGACTTTTTCTTTTCCCTATCATGAAGAAATGACTCGCGGGAAAAAAATTTAGCTCAAACAAGGAAGTTATCGCGGAGACAGAGGCGTATTTTGGAGAGCTCGATAAATCCTATTTTTTGGAGGGGTTAAAAAATGGTCGGAACGTTGGAAGAAGTGTATCTGTCTAAAAGGGGACTATGTTGAAAATTTATAAAAAAAAATGCTTTTGAAAAAATGGTTTCTTCACTTCTAACACGGGTACTTATTGAACCGCCCTCGTATGTATGTTAATCTATTATTCTGAGTTATAAAAAACACCGGCAAAATTTGTCAATAGAACCGCAAGGACTAGAATGTTAAGTGCAAACGGATTTAAAACAGTGTATAGCCCCGCTTCAAAAATATTTGAATTGCACTTCGTCCGCAGTCGGTAGACTAGCAAGCGCACTATAAGCGAAAGGACCGTCCGAGTTAACAGAATCCCATATCACCAATCATGCGCAACCATTGCATCAATAGAACGCTAACACGCACTTGTCAGGGGTGCCGACAAGGAAGACTGCGGATCGCCACGTGATGCTAACAGATCCATTATTAAAAAAAAACCAACCGCTGTGCTCCCACAGCCCCGCTCCATTGACGATAACTCCCTACTCCCATGTGCCTAGTTTCTCCCGTAACCCCCACTCGCTCAGAATTCACACCAAACGGGGAAGGTATCGGCACCCTTTATACCGTACAGCCCCCTTAGTCCCGTGGTGGTAGTATAACCAAGAGCCAATGAGGGGTTCGCATTTAGCCTTTTCGTCTCCAAATAATGAAGGCGAATTAGAAGGGTTGTGATTATGATGCAGGCCCACGGAACGATTTGGGAATGAACGTGAAGTGGCTCCCAAACACCGGAATAGATTATTTTTGGAAGGTAAAGAGGAAAGGACAATTGACCCTGGAAAACTTGTAATCGGTCATTGACTTCCAGCGACGCGACGGAAGGAGTTTCAAATGTGATGGTGGCCGTTGACTGAAAAGCATGGTTTCATAGTAAATGTTAGGCATATATCGTGATCGGAATCATATTATATTATGCCACAAATGAAAATCTGTAAATCTTGCCATCACAAACAAAATCTAGGATAACAATCGGACTTGTGAAAGTCAAAATAAAATCTAGAAAAAAACAACTAAAGATTCCCAAGACGCTCGGTGGTGGGACAAATGAAAATTCTCAAGTCATACGTAGCAATCGTAAGTTAAGTATTCGCCCAACTTTCGTATTATTTAGTTACTAAGTTACTATATGCTATTAAATTACTGTTTGGTTAAAAATTCGTATAAATTTCATATTTTCATAAATAATAACAACAGAAATGCATAATTTATTGCCTCTTTGTGCTAAGAATCGTTTTAAGTCCATCCTGTAGTACACGCACCTACATAAAAAAGGTCCTAGTTTTGAGTATCTCTCCAGCAAGAGTGTTCTTTAGACCTTAGATTCTTCAGCCTCTGAAAAATGTGATAAAGAGAGAAAACTTTAGATTTTCCATGAGTGTTTAGACCTAGAAACCAAAGAGTACCCCTTTTTGGGTAATACAGAGAAACTAAAGACGACTGACGCGGATATCGATTAAGCTAATTATAATTGAAACACGAAGCAGATTTCATTTCAGAGTTAAAGTAAACCATTTAATATTACAAATTATTTAAAAAATTAATGTTCGTTACTTTGCCAAATATTGGACAAAACCGAATTTTTACGAATTGAAAAAGAATAAATTTTTAAAAGACTTTCTCCACTCCTTTTTTGAACTCTGAAACGCTTACTTTTCTCTCAAACATTTTTTGCAAATCAAAAGGATCTTTGGTAATCTAGATGATATTACACCCTTCTCGATGCATCCTAAATACCTAATAACCAGTCCAAACATAGCAAAAAATGCGCAATATTAACTATTCCCCTTCTCTTCCAAACCATTTTCTCAGAGTTAAGTCGCTTAATGAAGTCAAGTCTTGGGCGAAACCAAAACCATAGTAGAATGGAGGTAAAAGTGGCACATTAAATAATCAGATAATTAATTAACTAAATTCGATCCCGCCGACTTTAAATATAATTCCGTCTCCCCCATTTGTTTTTCTAAATAAGTTCTCTTTTGCGTATTTTTTTAGATTTAATGCTGACCTTGTCTTTGTTTCGCTAATCCCAAATATTATCCTAATCGCAACAGAATAGTTAGAGCTTTATTTTTAATATCACTCTGCTGCCAGCATATGTTCTACCAGCTTTTAGTCTACCAGGATGTGTCATTGTCAACCAACCATATGTGAGCTATGGGAGCAAACTTCCAATCTTCCCTATAATGCGTGGATACTGTTTTCTTCCGTGGTTTTCATTGGTTTGTATTCCCATAGAAAATATCTTTGTAAGTTCTGTTACCGTCAAGTTCTTCAAAGCCCATGACAAACATTAAGATTCCGAATATAATTCTTCCTCAAATACATGATTAAACTACTTCTCTTAATAAACGAATCTGCCAAATAGTATAAGTAAAGAAAAATTAAAGCAGTGATCGTTTTTCTCCATCTTGTCTTAACAAAAGCTTTACCAATAAAAGTCGGATTTCTCACTTCTCCAGCGAATAGTTTTAAGGGGAGTGAAACTCGGAAACTATGTTTCCTATTCAATGGGTCAGACTATACATCTTATTTATACAAAAAATAATGATTGAAATTAAATGAAATTATTGGCTTTGTAATTCCACACACGTAAGGCAAAACACGACCCAGTATTTGACGTCAAATCTCACATCATTACATCTGACATTACATTTTACGTCAAATCAAACATCATTAGGTCTTCGACCCAAGTTTCGACGTTGAACATCAAAACCTGAGTCGCGTTTTTAAATAAAGTTAGGAATTACAAATCCAATAATTTCATTTAATTTCAATATATTATGCAAATTCCATTAAGTTACGCCGGAGACAACAAATTTCAAGAATAGTGAGTTCAATTGAAGATAAAATGGTACACATGCATAATACCATGCCATACATACTGCAAACAAACGTTTCCATATTTTGGAAACGTTTCTAACCAAGATTATTTTTCAGAATGGTGAAATCTCAAATGAAGGCACCCGTTATAAATGAAAAATAATTAATATTTGCACTCAAGCAAATCAATCTGGTGAGTACCACGCTATAAGGCTATCAAGGCATACAATTTGTGGACCAAGGAATAAGCAAATCAATGAAATACAGAAGACTAGAATCGGTGGAGAATGTCTTCCATGGGATGATCGAAATGGTACGGTGGCTATCGTACTGGCTTCCCACTCAGCTGTCGGTCGCTTCCCCTAAATACTACCATGACATTTCTTCCTAAATTACGTCTTGGAGCTTTCATCATAAATATATGACTTTATTGGTAACGTACGTATAAGGTGCAGCACTAAAGAAACCTCACTTGAAAAGAAATTGTAACCGCTAATTCATTGGCAGTAGCTCCCCATTTGATATGGAGGGAAGATTTCCTCTCGTCGTCCTCGACTCCAATGAAAATTTCCAAAGAGTTCATTTAGAGCCCAATAGAGTGCCCTGTTTCTGATTACGAAGTATCAAAGAAGTAGCCGTGGCGCAAGGAATAGAAAAATTCCACATGTAAGCAATCGTAACCTAATTGCCATCGTCAATATCTTTAATAATTGTCATCCATCTACGTAGATGCATTCATTAAAGCTTAAAAAAAATCCTTAAGCATGAAGAGTGAAAATAATTGAATCGTTCGGGCGCAAAAAAGTCTTGCTGCATCAGTAGTATATTAGCTGAATAGTAAGTTTTAAAAATTAGTTTCCTTACCTTCGACCATCGAATGTGAAAGAGAGGTGATTCTCCTGAAAGGATTAGCCGGGCGTTCCTCGCATCCTCACCCCATTCTTCTCCACTCAACGTTTGCACCCTATGCCCTCGTCCCCATCGTAAACTCCAACCCTGCAAAATTCCTGATCGGCCAAGGCCTCCCCCCTTTCAACCAGCCCTCCGCCCAGCGTCTCCCATAACATTCGAACAACGGATTTCTCCCCTCCTCCTCCCGCATTCAGCTTGGTCTTAGATTATAGGGGAAGATATGCGGGGGCATATGGAACTCTAATCCCCCCTGTCCTTTTTCGTCCGTCCGCCACACGACGCCTCCAAGTCCCACCGATTCAATTTCCACTGAGCTATAAATCAAGCATCGCTCATGACGTACACAGAGGGTCGAAATTGATTGACGGAAATAAACTGGCTGAGTATTAATGTCTAGAGGGTCAGCTGTTAGAGAATTATAAGCATAGAAAGTTTCTTGAGTAATATTTGGTAATTTTGGAATGTATCAACAAGATATGCATACGCTATGTCATACATAGAAAATATTTTTCAATGTTTTTCTAACCACCAGACTACGAAAGTACTACCTTCTGACGCGGGAGTTTTATTAGACTTTTGAATTACAAAATAGCCGTTAACTTTAAGGGAGCCTTACCTATGACCACTTTGGGTGCACTATAATATTACCTTGTTACTACTCCATCTATTTTTCATATTTATCTATTTTATCTTTCCATTACTACCGTAGGCTTTTAATAGACTTTTCAGTGGGTGCTCATATACGATGTCTGTTCAAAAAGTTTCGCAAATTTCGAATTGTTCGTATATTTAATTTTCAATTTTTTGTGGCATTATGTTGGTACTTATATCTCTCACTTATGCCGAAAAGTTCGACCATTTTGAATATTCAGTTAATTACTGACAGCTGTTTTGCTTGGACGTATTTTGGCTTGTCTTCGAATTTTGCCTGTTCCAAAAAATGGATCAATGAATCTGTATCAAATTTTGCGTAAAAAACCAAATTAAATGCGCTAGTGCATTCCGAATGCTGACTGTGGCATATGAAGAAGCTACCTTGGACCGAAGCAACACTTATTGGTGGTACAAAATGATCTCAGAGGGTCGAGAAGATGTGAATGACGAAGAGCGTGCCGGACGACTGAGCACGTCAACAACAGACGAAAACATTGATGAAGTGAAGATAATAGTATTGGCTAATCGCCAAATCACCGTTAGAGAAATTGCTGAGGACCTAAGCATATCGATTGGCTCGTACCATTCGATTTTTACCAATGATTTGGGTATGACACGGGTCGCCGCGAAATTCGTACCAAAATTGCTAAACTGCGACCAAAAATAGCACCGCATTAACATTGCTAATGAGGTGTTGGACTCTCACCGCGACGACCCAAATTTGCTCCAGAGGGTCATAACTGGTGATGAATCATGGGTTTATGGTTATGACGTGGAAACTAAAGCTCAATCATCCCAATGGAAGCTGCAGCACGAGCCAATACCGAAAAAAGTGCGCCATGTTCGGTCGAATGTGAAAGTTTTGTTTGCAGTTTTCTTCGATTACAGGGGCATAGTGCATCATGAGTTCTAGCCACAGGGTGGAACGGTAAATGATGAATATAGCCTGCAAGTTATGTGCAATTCGCGCGTACCAATCCGCCACAAACGCCCGGATTTGTGGAAGAACAAAAGGTGGCTTCTGCACCATGAGAACACTCCTGCTCACACATCGTTACTTGTGTGAATTTTTGGCCAAAAAAACACACTAATAAATAAATAAATATATAAATAAATATATATATATATTTATATATACATATACATATATGTATATATATATATATATATATATATATATATATATATATATATATATATATACATATATGTATATGTATATATAAATATATATATATTTATTTATTTATATATTTATTTATTTGTGTGTTTTTTTGGCCAAAAATTCACACAAGTAACGATGTGTGAGCAGGAGTGTTCTCATGGTGCAGAAGCCACCTTCCCCTATATATATATATATATATATATATATATATATATATATATATATATATATATATATATGTGTGTATATATATATATATATATATATTATGTGTGTGTGTGTGTGTGTGTGGGTCGCGGTAGTCCAGTATCCAAGTCCAAACACAGTAATCAACCCGAAGGTCGGTTTAGTAGGTGATGGTAGAGTTCACCCAGTACTAAGCCCTATACGGCGTGTGAAATTCATACATCAGGGTAGGGGGGCCAGTTCCTTTCCCTGTGCCGGTTATGGTTTCCCAGGAAGACCTGGTACCCGAAAAATTACATAGCTTGGGTGGAGCTGCAGGTGCCCAGAGTATTCCTTACCCGGGAATCGAACCTGGGACCCTCCGGTCAGCAGTCCAACGCTCTACCCACTGGACTACCGCGACCCACAGACATATATATATATATATATATATATATATATATATATATATATACATACAAATATATAAAAACACAGATGTAGATTTTTAGAATATAGAGACAAAGAAAGGACACTCACAATTTGTTATTTTACGTTTCGACAGCACGGCTGTCGTCTTCAGAATCAGATTCTGAAGAGTATTAGAGTAGTAGTAGTCCATGTAGCATACAAGATGACGGGGACATTTAATATGCACTTCAGAGTAAATATTAATATTATAAATCGGAAACGTCTTGGATATGCAAAGTCAAACAATGTTCAGCCGGAGATCCGAAACTACACTGAAATTAGCGTTGTATATCAGCGCCGTTTACTTATTTCACAATGCGCATGGCAATGCTGATCATCATTTCGACGATGGAGAAAATAAAATTCTATTAGCAATTACAATATGAGGCTAGTCAAATAATGGTTTGGCTATTCACAAGGGTTATCGATAATCGCATTATAAAATCCTGCGTGGGGTTTCTAAGCAACACGGGAGTTGCGAATAACCACTCTGAAGGACGGGCTGCGCAAAGATCTTTCTTCCTCATTCCCTCCTCTAAACCTTCACATCACCGCCTACCCTTTCTTACTGCACCCCGTCTATACCCCCCACCACTCCCCCTCGGGCCGCTTCAAAGTCCTTTCATCCCCTTCCTACAAAAAGAGCCCTTGCTACCCTTGGGGTTCCCACTTAACAGTCTACCCCATTCTGTCGTTGCCCGCCCAGCGTAACCGCACGCCGCATTATAGTACCCATTCCTCGACCCTTCATTCCCCTCTCTCTAACTCGCCCCTTACCCTCACACCCCTACCACAGTCCCCTTGGAATTCCTTTCCCCTATCCTTAACCCCTCCTACACTCATTCCCTCACTCATTCTATTCTCTATATCCACCACTCCCTCCTCCCCTCAATTCTGACAGCACACGTTATTGTTTAGCGATACGCTCACTTCATCCATCCAGGGTCGAAGAACACCAATTCCCACCATTAGGAAACTCTTTGCCGAGCAGCCCCGTGGGTTTGAAGGGCCATTACCCCATTATCTTTTTGAGTTCGTGCAAGGAAAAAATCAAGATGGTCGGGATCGCGTGTAGGTAAAGGAAACATCGCTCGAGATTTGGCGTAATAAATGCAACATTTTAAGAATAAAAAAGTTGCGAACTTTGGCTCAGAGGTCGTCAATCACGCTCTTTATTAAAAATTCAGAATGGCTCCCTTAGCGAATTAGTTACAATGCGAGAAATTTCAATGACGCATGGCTTAATCAACAACTCTGCGACGAAAAAAAGGTCACGCGTGTTCTACAGTCTGTGTTGTGAGTCAATAAATGCATCATTTCCTACTTTCTATCTCTTCAAATTCAATTATTTTAAGCCGTTAACCCGAAGATAATGGGCGAAAGTGTTGAAATTTAATAACATCTAGTTTTTAACAAAGTCTAGCTAGGATCCATAAAAAAATTATAACGATTGAACAGTAAATCGCTAGGTCAATTATTAACTTCATGAAAAACAAATTTATTGTCTTGATTTGGTATGAAAACATCTTTGATATAACTATGTCAGGATTTACTTGATGGAACTTTTCCTTACCGAGGAATGATATGAAGACCACCAAGATTTTTCACTCCGCATCCACAACGTAGGCGTCAAAAAATAGTGTCACTTCTGTCTCACCCGATGGTAAAAAAATTTGTCGAAACATAAGTCGGTGGTGTGGAATAAAATTTCTTGGTGTAACTGTCTTCTTATTAGTATTCGGTATCTTGTAGTATAATTCCCAACATAAATGATTCTAGTCCACCTTTAAACTAAGCCACTACACATACTGATAAGGTGAGTGAGATTGGGTCACACAGAGAGCACAAGATCTACCAACTTCACACCAATAGAATCGAGGTTCAGCCAGCCAAGCCTATACCGACGAATTCTCAATAGGGAAATATACTTCAGCTCACATCTTCCCACCGCCATTTCATTCAGGGAGAACTCGCCACCTTCTACCGCTCAAATTTACACTTAGACGGCGTCCGCTCAATGGCGATCGTTCCAAAATCCCTTCACACTTTCCAGAAAATCCAAAACCCATACCATCGTAAAAGTAGCCTCCCCATTCTGTTTCCTTACTCCGGGACACAGTCAAGCACGACCCCCCCTCGGGTATTCAGGCTTCCGTCCGGAATGCATCTATTCAAGGCATAAGTACGTGAGATGCGTACTTGAGGAATATCGAGGAGTAAGGGGAGATGGACCGAAGAGACATGACCAAGTGGGTCTCTATCCAAATAGATTTAGCGAAGTCCATAGAGGAATAGTAAGGGATGGAACGATTGGGGAGAGAGAGAAGGAGTGTAAATAAAATCGCAGGAATGATAAAGGTAGTGTTCCGCCGCGGCATGAGGACTTGATAGTTGTTCTTAAAACATTAACTAAACTTATTTTCATTGGTTAATTCGGATATATTTCAAATCTTTATTACCTATGGTGGCTGAATAGGAATGGAAAGGAGGAAAAACAAAGGAATCACTAGATTTGCAACGGAATTTCATGTATGCTTAAGAAGTACTTGAATAATGAAGATAACCCGGGTTTTGAATGTTCAAAACATATGACACATTTTTCTGCTCTGCCTTTATATCTTAGGAGGCTAAAATAAAAAACTGGACCAGTTTCAAGACTTACTAGTAGGTATAAAACCAATGAATCTATTAAGTAAAACTAAAACAAAAATGCGGAATGATATGGTGAAAATTTTAAAAAGAATAATGATAGCCTCATTTATCCTGCTAAATTAATTCTTGTGGTGGAATGTACCATAGGTAAAATTAATTCAAATCATAAAATGCGCGAAAATCGAATCAAAGGATTAATTAGTTCATATCTCCATATGAGCAGAGAATTCTCACGCAGTAAAATACAAAAAAGGTGTTTTTTTTATTTGCAGCATTTTAAGTGATTTCGAATAATGTTTTCTTGGTTGTGCAAATTATGTTCTATCGCAGAATATGGTGAATTCATTGCATACAAAAAGGGAGAACAAAAAACACCCTTGTCCTATACGAAGAATAAATAACATTGCTGGTATTGAATGCACGACCAATGAAAAAGCAATTCTTACCACACCGTAACAGAAGATGGCAGTTGAAAGGATTTTGCAGGTTTTCTACTTATATTATTTTAAATTGCGATCGTAAATATATTTAAAATTTAAATACAGCGCCATGTCTACTGTACGTTATTTTGGACCAATCAAAGTTTTTGTCCATTCATGCATGTGTCTACCCAAATAGTAAAACGTTACAACAAGTTTCTGTAGAAGTCTTTCCCATAATTTAAATAGCAGATTTTGGATTTTTGGGCTCTGCTGCGTTGTTCCATGTTTTATTGTTATTACATTTTATGCAGGATACATTATTTAGTCATTGATCTGATGATGCAATCCATGATCCATGATGCAATGGACAAGAAACAACCTTCTGAACATTGGAACAACGAAATAGAACCAAAATATCCAAGCTCTGCAAATGTACACCAAATTCTTTGGGCTTTTTCGTTGATTTAATCATTTCTCCCTTTGAAAATTCCAAGGTTATTAAGAAAATATTACATATTCGAGCCACAGAAGAGGATCTTGAGCCGAAAATGGCTACATTTATTTTAAATGATCCTGGCACAAAGGTTCCCAGAAAAATATTCAAAGTCAATATAATTATAACGAAAAATACAGTCATGTCTTCAACAGTAATGAAACACATGGTTTAGTCCATATAATGTTCTGACTTAAGGTCATATCATCAGCAAAATAAATCACTGAAGTACTCGGATGATTTTACTATATATTATTACAATCTCGTATATTACTACAGATATCACATTGTATCTTGAATGGTGATAGTTATTTATTGCTCTGCTGTCTAATTTCTAATAGAATTCCTCATCCCAACTATTCACCTCGGACCATATTTCCTCTGAGCACCAAAGCAATGTTAGAAATATTTTAATTCTTTTTTTCCTAACCTCCGCAGAAAGAATAAGGTATTATTTTATATTTTCGATGAAACTGTTTCATATTAATCATGAATTTATTCAGTGCCTTCAAATTCGTTTAATAATAATATTACAGCCCACTAGCTCTACAATCCAACTTACCCACTACGGTTCTGGTAGTCATAAAGCTTTAATCATTCGCTAAAAATTCAATCATTGGAACAAATACAAATACATGTTTACGCAAAATGCGCGCCATAATTTCCTGACAACACTAACTAATATTGCAGAAATAAGATTTGAGTTTCATTGTGTTACAATTTTTAATCAATTACAAATATAAATTATAATTTATGCATGCCTGTACTTGTCTTCTTCGCCCAATGATCAGACGCCCACCTAATACTCCTATAGGTCTTCTGCATGGAATGCGCGATTTTCATATCACAATTTCATAAAAAAAACAAACACCAGCACGAAGTGTCCTTTCTTCACTTTTTAGGGCACCTTCTACATACGTGATACTGCGATTGTGGGTGAATTAGTGCTACGTTTACAGGTAGAATAAGGACTTTAGGAATAAGTGACTGATGCATTAACCACTAACTTCAAGTCTCTTTACATCCGCGTTATACCCGTAGAGCTTTCAATAAGCAGTGTGAGAGATAGTATTTGGACAGCGTGGCAGGTGAAAATATGATTTAACGACAAAATCTTTTGCAGGTACATCCTTTGTTTTGTTGTGATCGCAAATTGTGAGGCCGTATAAAAAGAGTCCCTATTAGATATATCAACGGTAGTGTCTATTTCTGGCTTGATACGGGTTGCATTATTTGATGATAAAAATTGTCGCAGGTAAATGACAGTGCCTTTTTAAAATATTAGTGACGTCTTTGTGTCTTAAGGGAAATGGCAGTCGTTCCTAATTTCTCCAATTACGCAGTCAGAAAATTCTTTTCATAACTACTTTCCGCAAATAGAGTTTTTCTTTTTCAAACTTTATAAAATCTCGCCATGAAATCTCCAATAACTCCAAAATGTTAGCGGAGTTTTCTGAAATTTATCAACATAATAAGTCACCTCTCCTTGACTTGATAATCATCAAATTTTCTATAACTCATCTCATCAAGCCAAATTCCTTTAAAACAGGTCTGCATGTTCTTGTATTGTATATGTCTTATGAGAGTTCCCAGAGAGTACGTCCGACGACAAAGTACGTGGCTTTGTCCAAATTACTTAATTCAATAATGTCCATTTTAACTGATGTAATGTCGCTTTTCATAATTTACCACACCATAACTATAGTACTCCACCCAAGCAATATTACTTGAAGTTTAACTTTAAGCTGTGGGTCGTTACTCTTGCCTTCATAATAAATAATTCAATTTCATTATTTCGTTTAATCCATCCCCTCACTGTTCAATATCGTAGAATAGGCCACATTTGAATTAATAGTTGATGAATACATGAGATTTACGGGGTCTCTTTTATTTTTGAAACTGCCAAACTTCAAGAAAATCCTATGAGTGCTGTGATATCATTTAAATCTCGTCTCTATGCTTAAAAGCATGAACTTAAAGTGAAGAGTTTTGCGCATGAAAAAAATTCATGAAGCCGCTTGGTTATGGATATTATTTCGTAAATTATCCAAAACAGCATTCGATTGTTAATGCAGGGAAATTTTAGAGACGAGATCCGTCTTTTCGCGTGGCTATCTTATATGAGATACTTACGCAGTGAAATAATGATACTGAAATGAATTGCTACGAGTGCTGCTGCCTTACGATCCTTGGCATACTATATGCGCCTGAAGAGTAAGCGTGCGACCATTCGACCTGAATCAACTGAGCCCAGCATGAATGAGTCCCAACTAATTGGGAACAGAGATGTTTGATGTCATTCATTTACAGTTTTGGAGTGCTTACAATTATTTTAAACGGTATCATGTAACTTAAATAGGCCAACGTAGAATAATCCAGTGGAAGTTTAACATTGTCATATTCAACGAAGAGCTTTGTTCAGTCATATTATTCAACTTGAATAAAACATTAGCAAGATTTATCAATTGGAAACCTTTTAATTAGGGATCAAGCAGTTCACTTGATAAAATTCTAAGTTTTCAAAACTAAATTAAGAACCGGGCGTTTCACTTACCACGGATCTCTCACCCGAGAATAACTTACTCAATCCCAATCATGTTTCCAATACTTCTTCACTACCAAACGTTGAACAGCCAAGTTTCTTTCAAGAACGAGATTTCACAAATTTATTACTTAGTCACACGAGCAAGAAAAATTTGATAAACACCTCCTCGTCCTCGGTTACTTGAGATCAACCGATTATTTGGGGCATTTTGAGAGCAGCAAGAGGGAAAATATATCTACCTACAGGACAGTGAACAACGCAGCCACTTTCTAAGGTCCTGATTCACTTCATTTAAGTAAAACCTTGATCGTAAACTATCCTCTCTCCTCCTTCCACCTCGCCACCCCCCCCCCCCCGCCCACTCTCTCGTTCTCCCACTCCGGATGGTAAAAAATAGAAAAAAAGAGCGTCGAAAAAGGACCAAAAAATCAGAAGGATAAACATTCAACCTATACTTACCGAAAGTGATCTAACGCATGTTTCGAATTTTTCCCTAATGCAAAATGCTTGTTCTCACCACTTAAGGACCTCGCCGCACACCGTCCGAAAAAGATCCTCCTTATCCCCTCCTGTAGTAAATCCATGCATCACGATGGGGTGAGAGTTACATAATGGTGGCCAGGCTGTTATAGATGAGCGCGGGAGGTCCGACGCGTGGGAAAAGAAGCTGGGCACAGATAACAAATTGGAAAAATACCGGAGGGGCAATTTGAGATTCCTCTTGGAGTGCGTTGTTCCTGCGAAAAAAACGGTAGAAGAGTAACCAACAGCTTGTACTAAAGCGAAGGGAACTGGCACTTCCGACTTCTCTCTCTACGCCATATACCAATTGGGATAGGTATCTGGGATGGCCGTTTTGTTTTGAAATGAGAATGCACAAGCATCTCTAAAGATGTGCCCGGACTAGAGGAATTCTGCCATCTGCAGCGGAGCAGGGAAGAAGCGCTCTCCACCGATAAGAATCGGGGAAGCCCTCGGCCGTCTACTAATAAGGGCCTGCAGAATCCAAACTGATCGGAATTCCGAGTTGTTTGTTATGGGGTGAGGATTGATCGAGGAGGGGAGCGCGGGTTAAGAGGGGCCGCGGAGGAAGCCGGCCGTCCGCCCGCCAACGGAACTCCCCGTCGTCGCCGCGCGGCAGAATTTTCAATGGGCGAAACGGGGAACCGATCTAGTTGACGATAAGCTACTCAGCCAGGAGAGAAACAAGGAGGCTGCTGGGATGAAATTCACAGGTTTTATTCATAGGTAACACAAATCCCTAACTTTGCACAGCTGATACACTACCCAAAAGAGTCTCATTGCTAGAAGTGGATTTCAAATGGACACGGAAATTCCTTCCGCAGTACTTTTTTGTGTACAAATATGGTAATTTGTAACGCATGTGCAGCGTATAAAGCATTTATATTAAAATTTGCAAAAACAGATATTGGCACATAAGTTAATTAAACACAGGGAGAAGAGTCCTATTGAGAATTGGTGTCTCTTAAATAGAGGAGCAGGAATTCTGCATGTTACTGGTAAATGTTAGTTTTTAACATTCAAAACCGTAGCCGCGAATATGGTTAGCTAAATTTAGGAAAACTGCGAAAGTTGAATAGTATATTGAGATGATTAAATGGTGATACGAAAACAAAGAATGCTTCACAAATATTTCTATAGAAGAGGAGTTGATCTGCTCCACTCTTGCCATTATTCTTCAAAATTTTCATCCTCCATGAATTATTTCATAACATTATTTCGTAATCATGTCAAATTTTAAATAATTTTATTGCAGAAAATATCTCAAATCTCAAATCTTAAAAATATCTCAATATCTCTATCATGACGTAAAAATTAAACTCAGAAAATCAAATATCACAATCGTAAGTATTAGTGTGGCCTCCTACTGGAAGGTTGCATGATAAATTCCTTTGCCAGCTCATTATTTGTGGACAATAACTTAATTCGTGTCATTTCAGAAACATTTCTCTCGTTGCTGGTTAACTTCCGAATTTAAACCAAGAGGAAATTTTGAATTTGATACAGAAAGGAATTAATATTTTTGTTTTACCCCCTTGTTTTAATTCAGAATGTTAGCTTGTGTAGGTTTAATTATTTTCCAAAAAAACATCTTCGATAATTCGGATTCCACAAGTCAAATAGCTCATTGTTTTAAGCGCATTTTTTCATTTTTTGCATGATAAAATTAAACGGTCAATTGTAACTTCTTCTAGTAAATTAAAAGAAAAAGCCTTGCCAGTCACTATTTTATGGGCCAGAAGAATCATATAAGTCTACTAAAAGGTAATATATCACTAAATTAGGTAGCTCTTAGACTTTCGCTATTTATCATTTTCAGACATGCTTCTGATACTTGGAAAGTTAAAGATTAAAGATTGTTTAATAAACTCGATAATGATTCTCTTAGTACTATACATGATACTTGTACCACTGACAACTTCTATTTATAAAATGTTATCAGTAACATACAATCTGACAAATGGCATAGAAAAATTTTACTTTTTACTTCTAATTATAATTTTCAACTAATATCTTTACTCTATCCTTCAAGGAACTGCTTTTAGATATTTCTCCATTCTATTTGCATCTTCTTTAACAACAGATATCCTGTAACGTGTTTTGTACCATAATACATTAACTCCATTGACCAAAGCTAAGACTCCAAAATTATTAAATTTAAAATCAACGAAAACTTCCATAAAACTGAAAAATTATTTACCTCAATGTGCTCCCTCATGCGGCATAGTAACAAATTTAAAAATAGCATTTAATCCAGCTCTAAAATTAAATACATATAACAATTTCAAATCACATTCCTAATATGGTTTCCATTTTTTTAATCTCCTCTAGGTGAAACAATGAAATAATAACCAAAATTACATTAGATATGGATGAACTAATGGTAGCACTTCGGATAGTGATGCAAAAATGTTATTAACTCAAATTATATTTTCCTTATTTACATATGGTTCAATTACTAAGTCATATTCTTTTGTCAAAAAATTGAATGCATGTTGAAATGCCTCTCGAATTTTTCATATTCTTGAAAACACTGCGGGTAAAACTGTAATATCTACAAACGTGGGAATAAATATAGGTGAAAAGCTTAATTTAACGCTTCCTGCATCAAACATAACGCACTGCATCGAAACATCACGTTAAAACATGAGAACACCTAATTACCGACAAGTCCTCAAAAAAAGAAGGGATTAAACACCATCATCACCTCTCAGATAGCCAATCATAATGCCCAAACCGTGCTATTAGTGGCATGGCGAAACAAAGATTGAGACAAAAACTCGACACGTAGACGGAGTCAAGAAGAGTGTGCCTGCCGAAGAGGCGGATAAACGGGCCGACGGCTTCCTAGAAGTAACCGATGATTACCGATAGGTTTTTTCTTACAAACGTTCAACTTTTCATTACCACTCTAACCCTCCCTTCCTTTAAAAAAAATGCCATCACGAAAAGTAGCTTTAGTCAAGCGCCTCGAGGATTTCCAGAGGTCAGGGAAGGCAAGGAGTGA
This sequence comes from Hetaerina americana, assembly GCF_022747635.1. Taxonomy (NCBI): domain Eukaryota; kingdom Metazoa; phylum Arthropoda; class Insecta; order Odonata; family Calopterygidae; genus Hetaerina; species Hetaerina americana. The sequence goes on from NW_027286874.1 coordinate 26,993,300, forward strand.
GAAAAACCTTGGGCTGTTGCCGAGAGGTGGACAGCGTGTTCGCCGAGAGGGAAGAGTTGGGAAAAAGAGGCAAAACACACCCTAAGGATATTTGAGGATGAGGGACCTCGTGTGAGAATAACTAAAGCCATTTGGGAGCATTATAATATACATCCGGAATGGAAACTTAGCTCCCTAACAACACAGACACGATCACCTGTCCAAAGAAAGTGAAATGCTTCATTTCCATTTACGAAGGGGAAAAACCTAACGATAAGAAAGGGGTGATCTGAGAGGAAGAAGAAAAGTGAAAGAGAGAGGAAGTGGAATGAAGCGGAGTATAAAAGTCCTATTAAGGGTAGACGATGGCGCATGAATGCATAAATTGGGCCTCCTCTTCCCATCTAGAGAGTATATAAGGTTTAAGCGAAGCGTTAAAGCCATATTATTGGAATGACAAACAAACAACGAAAGTACAAGGGCAGATGCCGGTCACATTTCAATAGGAGAGATAAAGATGCCGCAGAGATGATTATCTAACAGGCTGTATAAGCATCAAATTTACTTTAGCGAGAGCCATGATGAAAGTGACTTTACAATGTCGGCAGACAAAATTATCCATCGTGGAAAATCAAATTAGAAATAATTTCTTAGACATGCATAAGCAATGGAGTAATCGAAGTAATCCATATTTTTCCAAATAAAAACAAAAAGACTTGAAAGTCAAACATGGACTATCATCATTTCATAATTGTCATTTGATGGCAAACACGCTCCATAGTTATCAAATAACGATAAAATACCCTCAGCTTTAAAAAAGGGTAATCATCATTGTAGCTGTAACATCCTGTCCCATAAACGATTTTACACCCGCTGGTTGATCGTGGCAATGTATCACTATTTCTATAGCTATGGCAAGCACTGAAACAATTTCTTTCGAGTGCTTAGAATAAAATTTTGAAACTCCGATTTAGCTTTGCATTTAGAATTTACCACGAGTTTCAATGAGTAATTTATTTTCGAAAAAATTCGCTTTCTAAGAATCCATATTCTATAGCTCAAGTCACCAATATTTTTTGTTCGCTTTCTTGTGAATTACTGTGTATGTTTCTCTTTTAATACAGTCTCTAGCACCTCTGAATACAACTTATTCACTTAGTTACTTGCCCGCATTTCATGCATGCATGTGAATTTAGCCAGTTTTAATAGCACATAATACATAATTATTTACTTATAACATGAAGAAATTATTCATTTCATTCAAATATCAACTTTTTTCGAAATGATGTCATTACACTTTTTACGTGCAATCGGTAATCATCACATGCAATGGTACATTATAATTGTAATGGTATATGGTACATTGCAATGGTAAAATTGCACTTAGTCACCTAAAAAATCTTTCTCAATGATGTTAAGGAGCTTCAGTTTCATAATATCATCTCCATGTTACATAAAAACACCGAATATTGTGAGAAATATAAAACCATTCCCTCAAAAAAAAAGTCTAAAAGATGTATATAGTAAATTTCATGGCTAAACTGCTGATATCTCATTTTACAAGTGATTAAAGAGTCAGACTTATGAAAAAGTCAGACTTTAATTTTTCTGGGAAATTGCGCTATTTTATCGATTACTACAGTGATGAAAAGAACAGGCAAGACTTAGACCTTTAGAAAGATACAGTACACCTTAGTTTACTTGCGATGCCGAGAAAAATTTTACCACTCCAAATTATATCGGCAGAATTGGCCACCGAGGCAAAATAATAAAAATAGATATCGTCACCGACAGATGCAAGCACTCACTCCTCCCTCATATGATACGCAATCATAACTAAATCGAACCTAATTACCCAAACAGATATACTTAAGGACACACATTTCATGATATATTCAATTACTGCATGCTATATATAGGTATGCATATGTGTGCGTGTACGTGTATATACATGCGTATATATTCGACTGTATGTATGAACTAATAGTTGTGCATTCTTGGCTAGTGCCCTACCATCCTCCGCCACACACTCTTGTGGCCGCTTGCGGGGTTTCGGGTAGAGGCAGATAGATGCACAATAGTAAAATACCAAATAGTAGTTAACAGACTATATTACATCCAATACGACTAAGAGCTAATTTTTTTAGAAACGCTACGGGAATAAGAACGGTTTTATCACACCCAAGTTTAGTGTACCTTGTGCGCATTTTTGGTGGATATGCACAAAATTTCTACGTTAAGAATTAGACCCAGCTGATTTTAACTTTCAATCCGCCGAGTCAAATACAAGTGCTCACAGTTACACGACAGATATAATGAGAGAGCAATTATAAATCTGTTTATAAATAACGGAAAGTGATGAAAATGGAAAAAAAAAACAAATTCAAATGACGTTCCGGGAAGGAAAGGGATAAGGGATATTATAGCGAAAGAAGGGCGGGGAAGTGGGAGTCGAGATAGGCGGACAGGATAGCTGCCGGCCTTCCATTTTTCCGGACACGGCTCAACCACAGCTGCCGCCACCGACTGTCCGCCAGTCTTTTCACCTCTCCGACCTCTTCACTCCTCCACCTCACTAAAACTCTATATATATTCCCTAATTCTTAACTTCCAAAAAGCCCCTCTCGCGTCTCCGGCGCCAACAACCCACCTATACTGACATCTGACGACAGTTTACTTTTTCATGCCTGCGGAGGAGAGAGAGGATGTTTAGCGAGGAGGACGGATGAAGGAAAGCGCCGCGCCATTTTCTCCCCAGACCTCATCCACGGAGCTCAATTAGGAAAATATGGGATGAGGTAGGAGGAAAATGGGATGGGATGGAAAGGTGTCCCGGCACCCATGAGAGCAGGGGAAATTAAAAAAAAAAGATGACGGGAGTGAGACTGGGAAGAAGGACAGAGCGGACCGAAGAATTAAAGACTATGACTGCGAAAAGGAAACCACTCTGAATGCGAAAAAGATATGTGTTCCATTGGGCAAACATAATTTATCTCTCAAAGACATTGCGTCAAAGGGGAATTAAGAAGCAATTAATTTCGACAGGAAGGAGATACAGATGACGTTATTTTTTGACTCATTGCATGGTGGACGGTTTCTCTCCTCTAAAAAAAATGTTAAAAATACCCCGTTAATTCAATATCCCAAAAGAAGAAATCCGGGATGGTCGAAATAAAAAAAAAATGAGAAGCATTTCGAAAATAACTCCTTTTTCTTCCTTACGAATACTCTTCGTCTTTATATTTCCTTCCCTTCTTCGGTTTTCGGTTTTCTCTCTTTCTCTCTCCCCTCTCGCGAAATCTTTACCCGGGTCTCTCTTATGCTCCGGCCTCTCCAGGACTGTGCCCGCCATTCCTACCGAAAACATAAAGCCGTCCAGCCCGGCCTATACCAGGCTCCTTCTCCGATCGGGTCCTCGGGCTGCGTGAGTTCGGAAAAGGTATACCTAATTAGTGGAGACCGGCTGACGGCGAAAAAACTGTGGGCTGGACGGGGAGGAGTCCGGGGGGAAGGGATGGAGAAAAAGGAGACTAAGGTTGAGGGGGCGCGGATGAGAAAGAGGAGGAGGAGGAGGTGGAGAATGGTGAAAGATCGAAGGAGTGAGGTTATCGGAAAAAGGGAGATTGATAAACGGCCCATCAGGGTGACCAGTGGAGTGGGGAGGTGTCGCCGGACCGATAGGACAAAAAGTCTCCCATTGCTCTTTTTTTCTTTTGCCTTTCCCTCACCCCCCCCCCCAACCCCTTTCCACTACTTCTTCATCTCTGTCCAGTCGACTACTTAACCCATTTGTTTTATTTCATTACCGCTTCACCTCTCTCTCTCCCACTCTTTTTCCTTCCCTCCATTCATCTGCTCCCCAGTCACCTTCTCTTCCTCCAATGCCCAGCGTAACCCAAAGGTCGGAAAGTCCAATTTTCCCGAAATCCCGTCCATCCGCGATTTTCTTTCCCTGCTCTTCCACGCACACACAAACTGCCTTTATAAACCTTCCTCCCCACACAGTGCTCCCTCGTCTTCGCCGTCTCCTCCCACTCCTTTCCACGCCCCACGTACGCCCTTCGTGTCTTACCCTATCCGTGCCATCGTCGTCATTTCCCCCAAAAAGACTACTCAATCTCTCTTCACTATCGATCTTTCTCCAGTCACTGCACCGATCCCTTAAAGGAGGCAAAAAGACCCAGAGAGCCGAAATATACCAAAGGGAGGCGAGGGAAGGAGAGGGGAGAAGTGGACGGGACGGGGAAGCGACAGCAGTGCCGAAAAGCACACATACCTCCATGTGCTGATTATCCGAAAGGATACAGGGCGGTGGAAAGAGGCGAGTTGTGGGAGAGCTTTTCCCTTCGTTTGTATGTACTTCGAGAGAAGGGTGGGCAGAAGAAGAGAAAATGGGAGTGGATGGAGAGGAAAGGAAGAGGGAAGTAAAGGAACGTGCGCACCGACTAACATCAGGTTTTAAAACTTGCCAAGCCGGGTTACTTGTTTTAACTTCTGCACCATCCCCACTCTCTCCCTACGCAAACTACCCGCACGCACACAAGAGCGCGGTCACAGAGCCCAGCCAACCCTTTTCTTCCAAATTCCTCCCTCTCTCGCTCTCTACCTCCTCTCTCCCTCACTCCCTCTCTCAGATTCTACTCTTTCCTGCCGTCATTAAAATTCCTTGAACGATCAAGGAAGGGTAAGATATAGGAGAGGGGTGAGGAGTAAAGTAAATAATAGGAAAAAAGGAGGAGAAGGATTGTCCTCGGAAGAAAGATGCGAACGGGGAAGGAGTGGAAAGAAAACGAGCATAGGACGCATGCCTCCGAGGGAAAGAAACGTGTAGAAGAGTAGGAGAGGGAGATGGGGTGGGCTAGAGGAAAGGGGGAAAAAGCATGATGGGAAGGTAGCTGTTTAAGGGGTGTAGAGAGTTTAGGCTGAGGTAAGGTGAGGGGAGGGAGAGGGCGGGCGAGGTGGGTGGACGAAAGGGTTGAAAGGTGAAAGAAATAATGGGGTGGAGGAGGTAGGAAATCGGAGGAGTGGGGAGCTTATCTTTGGCGGGATATTTTGTAGAGCCCTCAGAGTAAGGTTGGGAAGGAATGGGTTACCGCTCTTGAATGTTACCGAAGCAAGGAATGAGATAAAGTGAGAAAGTGGTATGGGAAGAGAGGCAGGCAAAGTCGATGAGTGGGAGCTAGGAAGGAGGAGATGGCCGGGAGGTTGGTTGTTTTTGGTGGCTACGGCCGAGGAGTGCGACTGAGGATGAGGGATATGGAGGGGATGGGAGTGGAGAGAGGCAAGATAGTGGAGGTATCGCGTGGGTCCTCCTTAATGGTACCTTTAAAGGATTGGAATAATGGCAGGGCGTTTTCGGACCTATGGGACCACGAGGAAAAAAGAAAGAAGAAGGGTGAGTGGGGAATAATATGTTGAAGGACTATCCCAGTTGAAGCAGGTTGAAGGAGGCGTTTCCCTCTAAAAAGAGGATGAGGCCAAATAAAAAAGAGAGAGAAGGAGAGAGGCGGTTATAAGAGGTATAAAGCGGGGAAAGATAGTGAGAGGTGAAGGTGAGGGGTGGGAGGAGGTTGGTAGGTGTGTGGGGTAGGGGGGAACATGTATCGGTAGGGAGTTTTGGAAGGGTTGGTGGAAGCGGAGGAGGAGGTGGAGGATCTACTGGGAGGAGGACTCAAGAGAGCCAGAGAGGATCGAGAGGTGGTCGGAATGAAGGAACCAGCCTGAAATTGGTGCACTCACTCACTCTGAGTTAGGTCCTGGTGTAGTTGGACCAACTCCACGCACAACACAAACTCAAGGAGAATCCGTTTATTAGACCGAGGAGGGAAATCACCATTGTGCTCAAATTCTTTTTTTGACGTTTCCACGTCGAGTTTTGGATGTTGATAGTGACGGAGGAGTAATTTTGACCGGAATATTACGTGTGGTGCAAGAAAAGGTTCTAAAAATAGTGGAATCTAATCGCCGTTGAGAAAGAGGAAGTGACGGAAGAGGAACGCGGAGAAAGGAATCTCCGATGATCTCGAGAGGACTTCATACCAAAGGTGGCCACCCCGATGGAAGAGCGGATGAGGTATGGTGAAAACATCTGAAAACTATATTACCGCCAACGACAGTTACTACTGCCGCCGTATCCGCCACCGTCACCAGGAGTACTATTAAGTTTTTGGCTTATTGCGCCTTCCGCTTCGCAGTGGTTTCTCTTCTGTTGTTTCTGCTTGGATTACACATCTTCCCGCCAGGGGGATTGGTGCTGTGCAGGTTGATCATGGAGCTGGATGGGAGAGGAGGTGGAGGAGGGCGAGGAAGTAGGAGGGAGGAAGGAAGTCTGTTCAGAAAAAAATAAGGGAGGTAAGCGAAGGATTGGAGACAATAATAGCTAATTTCCATGGCCTAATATCCCAAACCTCTCCCACACACTTAAATTTTAGTTAGTGGCTCAATCGAGGTAATTCCAGCTTTCCAGGGCCATTTTGTTTTATTTTTAACATGGCTATCAAATACGTGAATAGGGACTTCAAATATCTTAATCATCATCGAAAATTATGTTGAAACAGAGAGCACGCTGAAAATCAGTAAATAGGTTTAGAATTGCTCTATTTTGTATAATTTGCTAATCCGTTTCAATAATATTGGTGTAAACTTTTAAAAAACCACCACAAAATAAGGAACAAATACCATCAATGAGTTGTTATTTAGTTATTTGGTGGCGCTGTCAATATCTCCACCAATAGTTTATCGAGTTATAATTTCTATTGTATTTAGTTCTTTTTAGCGTCTTACAGCACGAGCTTTACAAGTTCAAATTTATTCCATTAACGACGTAATTCAAAACAATAACCTATTTTAAATATTTAGATAAAAGTCGGTATTCACTCTCTTCGTCAGAATACTTCATCTCTTATTTATATTTGTTACATAGATACAATGAAACATATATTCTCATGCTCAAGTTAATAATCGTAAAGTATCTCTGGCACTGTTTAAAATCACAATTCAAACGAGGTCCAAATGGAATGCTTACAAATGGCAACTTATTTGCGTACAAATTTTTAAATCTACTCTCTTAACTTTCTTTTCATTATTTTAATATATAGTAAACCAGTATTACTAAATATCCCAAACTATTCCCCCACATTAAAACAATGTCATTCATCCACGTATATCACTTATAAACCTCATATTCATACAAAACGTTTACAACTAATAACAAGGTTTAAGAAGATTAATGACATTTTATTAATTGATTTTATCCTATTCAACACTTTTGAAGCTTCAGGCATTGAGTACAACATCCAATGAGATTACGAAACCCCGAATGAAGAGAAGCTGCAAATGGACGAGGAGGGAATGTACGGGAGGAATTTTGGGTGCATTTCACCAGTCTGGATGTGGCAACATAGATTGCCCATGCGTAAAAGATTAAAATATTATCACCAGAAACTTGTTCAAGTTCTAGTAGACTTCCTTGGTTTGTAGAAAATATAAAGTACGAATGCATCCCAAAAATAAGTTGTTATATCCGAAATTGGTATTTATAAAGGAATTCATTCAGATCAATTGGTTAAGTTCTAAGTTCAGCTTTTATATACCTAACTGGAAAATTCAGCTGACAATTTGCAGTCTAGTTTATAATTTTTATTGAGTTTTAAGACCATTCATGATTTTACAAAGAATAAATACCCATGGGTATTGCATATTAGTTTAAATGAGATTACCATTATGTTTTATGCCAACTGAAAGTTTAATCTGCCTCTCCTCTACCCTATATTAATCTCGTTAGTTCCCAAATGTAACAAGTTAATTATTCAGTTCTCTAGAAATTACCAAGCTCCCCTAAATAATTCATAAAAATAAAACTCCATGGTCATAGAAATAGTGAAACAATTTGGTCTTCCGTTAGGAGCTTCGAAATTGTCTATACTGCAAACCTTAACAAACCACGTGAAGGGTCTCTTGTAACCAACCCACATAGAAATGACAATTCAATGCATGAAAGTGTAATTCAACAACTTCTTCGTATTCAATCAAATAAATCCCCCGAACCGGATGAGATTCCGGTAAGAGATTCCACAGGTGGAGGATGTTTCCACGTCAGAAAGCATATTTACACAAGGAGGGGAAATAACTAATGCCTAACATATCCTTCTGAGTAAAAATAAACGAGACCCTAACATCAATTGCCTAGATTCATGGTTGATGTTGTGGAACGAGAACATGAGTGCTTGGTAAATAATCACACTGTTTCACTATTAATAATATACTACGACCATGGTCTCAAAGTTACTTCGTCATCTTCAAGTCTGCATATGCTAAGTAACGGCGAAACTATGGTCTTAATAATTCAACATTATCTGTAGAGTAATAATGAGTCTATCAATAGAGTAATAATGTACCATACTATCGACCCCTAAGCAGTAAATTACTCCCTAATTCCATTAAAATATTTATCCTACATTGTACGAGAACTAAACATCTAAGTAAATTCACGAAAACCCTCTGCCTTCATTACTTGAATTTCTCTTCGTCCGCAAAAAATGGGGTTGTGATAGACGATTAGAGTTGCATTTATGTCACAGTGTTCTCTGGTGTATTTCAGGAAAATATAAAAGACCACTTACTGGTGCTTGTATATGTAGATGAACTGTGTCGATTCAAAAAACAATAAAAAGGCAATTCACTAATTATCTGTAAATTACAGCAAATAACTAGCAACACACATCACGAAACACAAGCGATTCACGATGGATTTTCGAATAGTGTAATGAATTTATTCTTCGGGTAAATTCCAAAAAACGTAGCATAACTTATTTTTTTAAATGAGAATAGATGGACAAGTATACTATATTCCTTCATACTACTCTAAAAAAATCAAATAAGTGGTTCCCACCACACAAAATACTTGGGTGCGGCTATCAAAAACGAATCTAATTTGGGGAACTAAGACTAATTTTTGCAATCCCTTCCGGGTAAAGACTTCCCAGCATACGATATAAATTATTATTAAATCTTTGTTTTATAATTTTCTATATCGTTCACAAAATAGCCAACGAATATTTTATTAACTTAAATCGTGTTATTGTGAACTATCGTATTCGCAAAATGTTTTCCTACATCGCTCCTCTCAATTTCAACTCCCTCATCTGAGAGGAAACACGCGCACAAGGAGCACGACAATACTGACGATTTTCCGATAGCACCAACTAAAGGGACCGGTGGTCACATAAGAAGGTGCCGGACCAAATCATTGGAGCACGGAAAACCGGATGTTGAAATGGTGCACACCAGTGCATACGCATAAAAGGGACCCCCAATAGCGATCTTGTGGAGGGGGACGTTGACGAGCCTCTCTATACAATTGGTTGTTCCTCCGCCCCATCCTCCCAAAACCCGCTCTTGTCGACTTCTATTCTCCCGATGTCTTTCCCATGGTTCTCGGACATAGGAAGTGTCACTCCTGATTCTTGAGCACCCTCAATTATTCTGCTTCCAAATCCATATTTGAGGATAAAATAAAATTGTTCTGAGGAAAAATCGTGTGAGAAAAAGTAATAAAAAAACTGATCCGATTTCCCATTCGCCTTACTTACGATATATGGCACCCCTCCTCTATCACTCCGTCATAGCTTTCACGTGTGAACTTTTTGCCAAGCATATTTTTTTTTTTGCTTTAACGCCCAGGACACTTATTCGTTAGGGTAGTCTGGGTATATCTCAAGTTTGTTGCGGGGTGTTGAAAATGGCGACAGGTTAGCGCTTTGGTTATAGATGCAGCCCACCAACCGTACCCCTTGCCGTAGGGAATCCAACTGAGAGAAAGAGACACGCGAACACAAAAGGTGTTATTCCTTTCATCAGTCACCATTGACGGACAGGAGATGCTGGACGGATGCTAGCCCGTAAGGAAGGCAGGGGTGGGGAGGGAATACGGGAAGAGAGGAGGAGAGCCATGGAAGGAGGCATTTGGGAGCAGCAAAGGCAGGAGAAAGGGAAGGTTTGTAGTTTGTTCTTGGAGCCGCAGGAAAAGAATCGGGAGGAGGAGCTGGCAGGGCACTGCGAGGAAAGCTCGAGGGAATAGTGACGTGAGAGGGATTTTGGAGAATGAGAGGGGAGAGTGAGTGGGGGGGGAGGAGGTTTGCTCTTGTAAGGGCGGACAATGGGGGTCTTCAAGAGTAGCCGTGAGACGTGAAAGGAGGAGCATGAATGACGAGACAGGAATTTCATGGTTGGAGAGATTTGAGAGAGGTAGAAATAACGAGAGTGGAATATTTTCTTCTGTCCTCATCCAGCCCTCTTAGACGGTGTAGAAAAAAACAGCCGGTTTTCACCTTCTTTGCTTTCTGCGCGCGGTACTGGGATAAAATACTGATTTTCAATTGTCCACTTTAAGTGTCCATATAAGAGGATCGATGTGAATATGGGTAACCGTGCGCTCGAAGTCAGTAATTCGCACGCCGAGTAGTTCCCTAAAACTACGATTTTAGGTATTTCCCATCGTGAAGTATATTTGATGAAGAGAAATTAATTTGCGTATATTTGATCCCAATCAAAAGAAAATTAATCCGAGTGTCTCAACAATTTTCAAAATAATAACAATACCGGTACATGTAATGGTTGTATATATTTTCAAATTATTAACTAAATGAAATAGCTGAACCCTACAGTGAAATTTGTTCATTTTGCATACACTGTATAGATGCCAATATATTTTATTCATGTTACAACCTTAAAGAATTTAATGAGGGTCGATGGCCTTCAATGATCTGATATTTCCATTTCAGCTATTTCATCAGAGGTTTTCAAGAGAGTATTAGACTCCATATTGAAGTTATCATAGACAACTTGCTCATTTTTACGAGTGGTGACCTAACACCCCCACCCGGCCACACGCCATTGCGGCGGTTTGCGGGATATATGTAGATGTAGACTCAATTCTAAGCTCAATTTAACTTACTTTTGGTTGCTTAAGAGCTAAAAAGAAATATAAACACATATATGAGGTTGTACATAAATTGCAAACATAGCCAACTGAAACACAATTCAAAATATCTAATAAAATATTAATGCAAAAATAATAAAAAGAGACATTGAAAATTTTAAATCTAATACAAGAAAGACGGCAATAAAAATTAAAACCACGGCCTTGACCGAGTTCTACCCGAAATCCTCTCAAAGACGAAAATTTTCTGGATCATCTCAGCGGACTTACATAAATATCACTCAATGAAATATCCTGCGTTTCATTGTCGGATGTTAATGTTCCGGCATTTTCTTTCATTTTTTAGTAAAAAGCATAAACACCTATCAATGATTCTATTTTATTTTACGTTAACCGAATTTGTCTTTGGGTATTCACCAGGTTTCCTATTTCTCGATTATCTCTTGATTTTTATCGATTATTACCAATTGATTTGATTAATGGCTGCGCCCAGATAACTGTATTATTTACACTTAAAAACTGCTTGAATTAAATTACCCTAATATCTCACCAAATGTCTTTCATTCGTTATATTTATCATGCCTTACGACTATCAGATCTCGCCACCGGAATCAAAATAAATAATTAAAACAGACGTTTGGCAATCTGCATAAACAAATCACCAATAAATGCAAAAACAAATTCACTGGCTACATTTTTTGTGCTCTACTTATTACTTTAATCATATTTTCACTTTATACTGCATTAAAGGTGCTGTAAATTTTAACTTCCCCTTTTCGCTTATCGTACTCAATTCGGTAAATGATGTGGGTACCCAAATGCCAAGATAAAGCTTTAATCTAATTGCAAACTAGTAACTGAGTGTCGCCCACAATTCATACGGTTGGAGAAAAGGAGAGGGGATTCAAAATAACATCAGCGTGAATCGTTAAACCATCAGGTGAAGACTAAATTAGAGTGGCTGGCGTTGAAAATGGCGGGTTCATGAGTCCGAGAGTGGGAAGACGTTTACAGCCCATTCTATCCCTCCACTCCGAGAGCAAGTATCTTGTCGTACAGAGCCATAAGAGAGTAGGGGATGCTCTTGGAGTAAGATCACGGCACGGTTGGACGAGGGGGGAGGTATGAAGGAATAAAAAGGAGGAACGTTAAAGAGTGAGGGCATTAGTTGGTAAGTGAGTGAGCAGGCTGCCAGGGGAAAGGAGGAAGCAGGAATGAGCCCAAGACGGTGGAGGAAACAAAAGGCACCCAGTGAGATAGAGGGAAGGAAGATGTGGGAATGGGCGGGAGGGAGCGTTGTATGTAGCCGAGGCGGGATGAGGGAGGAGCGCCCTTGTAACAACCCTCTCATTAGCCACACCAAGCCGAGGTAATTACCACAACGCTCTCTCCTTCTCTCTCTCTGCGCCATCTCCCCAACTTCCCACACTCCCGCCCCTGTACAAGTCAGTCAGCCTTTCCTACAGCCGTCTTATTCCATTTCCCCCACCCCACCCCCAGCAACCCTCCCCTCGCGACCCCCCAACATCGCTTCCCGTCCCATTACTCTCCTTATCCTGCCTACCAGAACTCTCCTCTTCCTTAAGACAACTATTCTCTCTCATTTACTCCACCTAATCTATCCGACTCACACTTTCACCTATACGTCTCCCCCTACTTAACGCTTTTAACCGTAAAACGCATTACATTTCTGCTAATTGTCCGACATGGTTTTAATGCTGAAGACGCCAAAATATGACTTAGGCACCCGCTCACTGTATCCTCTGGTAACAGGCTCTCAAACATAAACTTAAACTCTGGTTTAAGTGCAGAAACAAGCCAAATATTTCAAAAAACCGAGTGGGCTATAAAACGTTCTTTCTCAAGAATAAAATATCATACCTCTACTAATAAAATCAAGCATTCTAAACTACGGTTCTGTTATTGGCTTCGCTTTCCGCACTCCCATGCTTGAATTCGTCTGTCTGAGTCATAAATACAATTACATCCAGTCGTCCTTGACAAACAACGTGCATCCTTGAAGTTGATATAAAGACGAATTCTTCACGTCTCTGAGCACATCACGTACACGCACTCATTAACCAGCTCATACTCAGATTTCCGTTCCGTTTGAAAGTTCAAAGGGTCGAGGTATCGTAAAAAAGCGAAGGTGAAATTTCTTACTGATTATACTAACAAGTTTGTTAAGAATACATTTATGTTAATCCAACTTTGGACTGATAGGTAAAATAAAACCTGAGCTGCAGATAAAATCAAAAACTTTGAAAAATTACGTTTTGAAAGTTATTTCCTTCCAAATCCATGGGATAAGATCGGAACACCTCAGTCTCGCCCCCATTTTCATATATAGTATTTTCTTTCTTCCCTCGACTTATCACGTGCGTTTCCCACCGTAAGCCCCTGGCATGTCCCGGACTCATACACATCCGGATAAGCAGATAATTAAAACAAGAACGAGAATTAAATAGCAGTAGTAATAAGTGAGAGAAAGGGAGGAAGGAACAAGACGAGAAGTGAATCACGAAAACAAACTTTGGCTTCAGTCCTAAAACCTTCACACTAATCCAGAAACCCGTAACCTATGGTGATTATCATACTCCTTCCTATTTCTTTTTGCCGAAGGAATAGAAATTAATAATCGACTTAAGTTAATTGACTATGGGTATCCAGTTTCAAATCAATCTTCACTGATATTATTACAATTTCCTTTTTATTAATTCACTTTTCCCGAACTGGAAAACGTTAATATTGGTAAAATTCAACATTTAGCTTAATCAGGAAATCGAATCCACATTCACGCCGTAGTAGTCAGACCCGGTAATCCAGAGATCGTGGATTCGGATCTCACCAATTAAACCTATCTACTGATTAGCCTCTTTTGTTAGATGGAGCGATAACTTTAAGCACTAGGGCACCCCACACTATTTGAGCTCACGTAGTATGACGTGCGAGAACGCAGCAAGAGTTTTATCCATCCAACTGAATCCTAATTATTTCTTCTGTTCAAGAAACCTATCAAATATATCGATGAAGTTTTACGTACATTACCAGATGAGCACATACTCGATGCGACTCAAGTCTAACCACATTAAATGCTCAAATACATTGGATATATAATGCGGACACCTATGTTGCCAAGGATTTTATTATAAATAGGTACGGTAAGAGGGATTTTAGATAAAAGGTACACGCTCCATCAATGACCTCGCCATTATGTCCACCATAAATATTACTGAATGTTTCCTTTCTTTAACGATGTTGTAAGAGTTTCAATAATTACCCTTTGATGGCTGGTGTCCTTCAACGCTCTACATCATCACTATAGTGGCCTGCGGTGCAGTGCTTCTAAAGGGAGTCTAAAGAAAAGGCAGAATTGAGACTCAAAAACCTCCACGTTTTCAATTATATAATACTCGCGACTCATGGCATGAGAGAGATACTTCATGCGGCTTGATTGAACGTTCCAGTGATGCATAATGTTGTCCGAAGTTTACTAATCTCACATGTCCGTAGCTCATCCGCTTGCCTGTAGCGGATTAGTGTCACACTGCGGGAATGAATTTTTATTTTCATAGGATGGTCTATTGAATCGTGTTTTCCGTTAGATTTGTATGATAAATTTAAGATCTCCATATACCAACCTATACAAATTCCCTGACGCAGGTTATTCATTTTTCTTTATTGTTATATAGCAGTTGTATACTTTTACTTCTGCTACAAATACTTTAAAAAATTCAAGAAATGCAAGGGAATCATATATGTAATTGTTTCTAACAAGATTTTATTGCGGTATCAGAATAAACCAAGCTTTTCCATCAGCACGCCTTGAAAAGCTTCTGATTAATTTTCAAATCTCTTTCTTTCTACAATCTAAACTTTATTCTTCCAAATTAATTCCTTTTCTAAAAACTTGCATACAATAGTCATAAAAAAAACAGTTGATTTATTCCAACTCCTTCGCCCACAGTTAATTAAATGATGAATATAGGATGACAAATATATATAATTCGATATTTTATCTAGTAAGAGGGGCAATTTTATTCCGAAGAAAGCATTATAAGTTGAAAATAAAGCTGTAAGATCGATGATAACACGCAAGAATAGAATGTTCCGTCCCGTACTAGGAAATGTTTCAGATGAATCCAAGTGATTGACAATAATCTCCGAATTTAAGAATGAAACTCATTATTAAACATTTCGAAGTATAATCATCCTTTTCTATCCTTCTACGTCTTCAAGTTGACGAAAATTCCTGTAATTCCAGGATTTAACATCTGAGTATAAATCTCCAGACTTCTACTCTTCTACTTCTACTCTTTAAAATATACCATTGGAATTTAAAATTGGCGGAGTTCTTGAATTTCTTACTGCAGCGTTCTTACTGTTCTCTTACATTTTTTTGCTCCATAATTATATCAATCCTCTAATATACTTTGCACCAAAATATTTTTCATGGATTAAAAATTGCTTCAGGTCAAGTGATTCGAGGTTAATTATTTTTCCAAATCATTCCCATGCCTAAATTTAAAATGGATATGACAAAACTCTCAGCTCTACGATCACATCTACCAACCCTTGTGGCTTACTCACGGTCACTTCTTCCATTATTTGCCTAGGATAGTATTCTGCCTATGAGTTTGTTTCAGAGTGCCAGTACAGACAGACCAATACTGCCCCTTTCCGGAAAGCGGCTGTGCTACAGAAGAATTCATACGGTGCATTATTAATGTTATTTTTTCAATTTACACCTTTTTTAAGTGTCCTGCATTTCCCCAATGTGATCTTCTGCAAGCAAGAATTAATATTTTATACAGCATGCTTCCAATTAAATTCTATTTTCTTTGTTTAAGGTACAGAGAAAAACTACTTGGCTCGAATTTTATACTTTATTTTCACATTATGACAATATGTCCATGCCTAGAATGATTACTTTATGCACACAATAATTATTTATGTGAAAATTGGAATTATTTTCTTATTATGTAGCTGACATGTTTATCGTGAATGGGTCTACCTCTCTACTTTTTACCTATGTAGTGTATGAATGATGCACGCCTTACGTGAAGATCACGAGTTATATATCTGGATATATTAAATCCGCGTAGTGAATGTTTTCAAGTTAAGTTAATAGAGCGTTAAAACCATAGGCACCATGAGTCTGAACAAAGCAATATTTCCAACGAAGCAATCCCTTTCATTATGCTTTATTAAAATATGACAGAATTTATAGAATCATTCAAGTAACAATACCCTAATAACAAACCCTATTACCACTGTAAAAGGCAAAATATAGATGTTGACCATACACTAGCATTGGGAAAGGTATAAATTCATCATCAACTTCCTTTTGTGTATGAGCGAGAATTCATATCTAATTGGACCTCAGTAAAATGTTTCAAAGACAATTACTTTATTCTAAATGCCTCTAAGTAATACCTACATTCCGAGACGTGCATTGTGGAAACTACAAGAGAGTAAGATTTACTACGGAGAAATGATTACTGCCAGTAAATTAAACCAAATTCAGTGCTTTATAACATCAGATAAGAAATAAATAATGATTTTAATGAAATAAAATGTATCTGAATATTTGCCTACGTAATTTCCTGAGAGATAATATTTTCTAACCACTAAAATATGTTTTACCATCAATTTGGTATGAGAACAAACATATGTCCGGCGTAGTTTGGACACCAGGCTTATTAATTTTCTGTAAATTTCCAGTTATTTGATAGAAATTGTTTTCGTGCTTTCCATGATTTTAGTGGAGATTGCGATCCAGTCTATGAAAATTGAATATTTAGATCCTTTGATATAGGAGTCATCTTCTCGTATTTTATCCTGGTTATATAATTCTACACTACCCTATGGAATGAGCCCTTACAATTCCATTAGAGTCAAAAATGTTTAAACGGGTACCCACGCATTCTTCTAATGTTTGTTTCCCACGAATCGTTGGAAGTGAGACATAATTCTTAAGAACTTGGTCAGATCCAAGTTATTTCATTGCTTTCCGTCTTTTTTTTAAAGCTATGTTTCCCATTTCATATCTTCCACAAGTGCATTACAATATTTTGTTAAGATCTAAATCTAATCCCCATTCCATACACCGATCATAAATATTGCCTACCTCTCGACAAAGAGTACCTCGCTCTCAGCTGAGGTATTTGTAGGTCAAATGGCGGTTGGCAAATAATATGATTTTTCTCTTTACGTGGGAAAAATTACCGAAATTTGTAGGGAAAAAAGTTGAGGTCTCATCGCAAATCTAAAGAGGCAAGCCGGATATCTCTTACCTTGTATTATACGAGTTCATGCCATCAATTGCCATATTTTGCTGGCGGTAAGGTAAGAAATTCTGAAGTCAAATTCACTTTTAGATTAAAACAATAAAATATAACTGAGTATCGTCAAACTTTGAGGTCTCAGTTGAAGACGTTTCAATTATTCAAAATTAATTTAAGAGATCTCCGTGGTTTAAATACAGAATACCTATATACACTTTTTTTAAATAATGGAAAAAATCCAATAGAAAATCGCCAGAACAAGTCATTGGGGACATATATGTATACCCCTTCATCAGATAAATTTCCGCACGAATCAAACACCTTTACACATTAAATTTTGTTTTTCTTTTGAATGCAATGCATACGCTATGTTCAATGAGAAACATTACGATATTTATCATGTTTACTGGGATGAAGATTAACTTTTTACGTTGCCACATCTGATTCCACTGGTACCATTATTTATATATTCAAGATGGGAGCACATATATTTCAGAATTACTAGAATATAGTATACATGAATTATTATAATTTAATGGGATTCTTATATCTGGGAGGAAAAACATTATATAGATATAATATATATTACCCGCAACGCTCAATTATACTACATAAACACTAAACATGAGTTTCAAGGGTTTAACCCAAGCATTAGCTAAATCATACCAAATTTATATGCAATGAAAAGAGGGGTCTGTAATTGTTTAGTGATGTTAAAAATAAACTTTCATTTAATGCAAAAGATGCTTCAATAATAGATACAGCCAATGCACGATGTTTTTTTTATTTTATCGAATCGAGCCTGCTATTAATGAATTGATAAATCGTCAATACTTAACACTCAAGAAAACTGTCTATCTAAATACTAACTATAATAAGAGTGAAGCCGTTTATTGTGCAAACATTCTTGCAGATATATACTGCATAGTATCAGCGTACACTTGGGAAATTAATCAGTCTGTACTAACATTAGCGTATACTAGCATTACTCTAGCACCACCCCTGTAATAAATGGTAATTATTTTGTTATAAATGCCTCTAGCAGATGATATCCTGAACATTTCGAAATTTTAATCAAAAAAGCATCAGTAAGCCTTAAATTACTTAATTTCTAGAATACGGAAAGAAGAACCTCATTTTCACGTACTAAAGTAATAACTCCTCTTAAACAATTCACACCTTGACAAACATGAATCCATGCACGACAGCAATTCAGTAAACTTTTTCTGCGCAGCAATGCAGAACTGAGAGGAAGTCTCTTTCAAAGTTTATTTATCAAAAGAATAATAGAGTTAATTGAAGATCGGAACAATTAATGTGTGTGACAGGTATTGTGCCAAGAGTATAAAATGCTTAGATATTCCAACTGGCTCCTTGCAAGGCAGCATTTAGCACGCAAGCTTATAAGAAATATTCCTCTTTGCTGGCTCATTCATAAACGACAAAGGTTGAGTCCGCCTACAGGGTACGAAACGTCCCGAAGGAAAAGAAGAAAAGGAGAATTCAAAGCCTTGAAATGGGTATAAACACGAATGATGTCGTTTCCTATTGCGAGAGAAAGAGATAGACGTCCTTGGGGAGATGACTTGGGATTTATCTCTGCATAGATTAATTATTAGAAGAGCGAGGCGTCAACTGCAGAAGGCGCCCTCGTCGTGCGTCTATTTATACACGAATGTTTGAGAAGAGGGGTGGGTATGCCAAGCGGAGAGGTAAGACTCAACTTCGCCACCGAAAAATAAAACTGGGGGCACACATCAGTCGAGGAGAAAGGCCGTAACGAAAGAGTGACGAAGCTAGCTCGTGCACGCCTGGAAAATTTTAAAAACGCCCCATTCACCACGCACAAGGAGATATTAGTATAGAAACCATCATCTCACGAAATCCCTTCTAGAAAAACGGGCACGGGATGATTAATGACTTAGCCCGTAAAATGTGATCAACCACCTTTAGAGCTCCATGAGTAAACATCGTCCCCTCATAAAAAGAAAAGTACTTCTTACTGCTACTACCATTCTACCTTTTACAATCTCTGGGTTAGAGGTTTTTATCTCACCGTGAGAACGTGAATGACCTATGAAAAGAAGAGGTTATAGGGATGGGGGTGTACATGTATGTATGGACAGCATATTATTCTGAAAAGAAGTGCCATGCTAACGAGGTTTTCCCACCACTAAACTTGGGAAAGGGATTCCAATTGACAATTCACAAAAGCTAACTCAAGTTCCGTTCCTCATGCTTCAGTGTTAAAACTCATACATAAACGCCAAAAGACTATCGGCTGACATGTAAGATTAGCGTGGGAAACTCCTGCCCCCATATTAGTCTGTTTATTGATATTGACTGTAATACATTACATCCATGTTGGTAGATAGTTTAAAACTTGAAGATGTCATGGAATAAATTATACTTATTATTTGTATCGGAGAAAAATATTCCTAAGACAATTTAACCACTGAATACAGAATGCCTGTATTTACGTAAACATAGATATATTTAGGATCGAAATATTTTGGCAATAATACTGCTTCAACCAGACACACCAAGTTAATCTGGCGTAGTTCTACTGTCCAAGGACTTTCCACATAGTACAAGTAGTACTTCATGGAATGAAGAACGCAATGTATTTTTCCATTGTTCTTTATTTTGGTACTACTAGTTTCAACGCTTAGGCGTTATCTTCAGGTACGTAATGGTTACACCTAAGCGTTGGAACTAGTAGCACCAAAATAAAGAAGAGTGTAAAAATACATTATGTTCTTCATTTCATGGACATGAACTTCCACAAGTTGAGCCATAAACCAGCAAATACTCAAGTGGTACTACTCACAAAATATTGCTGATTTTGGTCAAAGTAGTTAAATTAAAGGATGAAGATGACGAACGTAATGTACTTCATTCATATCAATAATTTTAAGTATAAGTAAAAACTGTTAAATATACACATATCTATGCAAGCAATTTTAGTGTATACAAGCGCCAATAAATAAAGGTTCTTTACTTTATATTCCTTTCATTTTATAGGGCAGGGTGATTTGCCTTATTAAAAAATACAACAATTACACCGAGAGAAACTGTTATCACTAATCACGGAAACTGACCATCTAATAACTCATAAATGTGCACTGTCTTTTTCACTTTTCAAACAAAATATTCAATTGTATAAACTTGAATGTAAAGCCCAACTTTGGTTTACTGAGCATGAACGATGGTAATCTTTCAATAAAACGACGCGAACTAGTCCATTTTATTAGTCATATAATGTATAACTGAGCATATTATAACAAATCTAAGGCAATGAATTCTAGCTGTAATATTCATTTTCATAGAACGGAAATAGATCCATGGTTGAAGACGCCATCTTCGTAGACAAGGTATAATTAAAACTGTATAAATATTAGCAATGACTTTCCACATAAACTCCAACGATCACATTATAATAACTAAAGCTTTTTAATTCTGCAATTTAGGGTAGAATATGATGAAAAACAAAAATGATTTGAAGAATCAAATCACAACGCGCTTATTTGTTAAATTACTAAATTACTGAAGTGAAAAACTTTACGGTTGAGAGAATAATTCAAATGCATCATAACGTCTAAATTAAAATTGAGTATAGAGCGTTTTTTCAGTGGGCTGAAATTAATTTACACTTGGGATATTACGTAACCATTTTCTAATTAATGACTTACTGATTTCATATTATTGAAAAGGACTTCAGGATTTAAACATAAAAAATACGCAATTCGCATTACAATTATTTCATATTGTTTTATCTTCTACAGAGAATGTAATTCAGGGTTGAATGGGTGTCAGTTCAAGGGCAATAGCTATTAAAATGCCACTTTCAATTTCAAAGACCTCTTCGGAAGCCGTAGTATTCCAATTATGTATTTTGTACTCGGAGCCTTTCCATACTTAGAAGAGAGTCCAGTATCTATTTGAACAGGTATTTCACACAAAAATATTTTCGGAAAGTAAAACTCAATGAAACTTTTAATTAGTAAAAAATAAACTATTAAAATATCTTAGCTTCATATAAATTAATGATTTTGAGAATAAATTAAATTTACTCTCAATAACTATCGAGGAAATTGTGAAACTTTGCATTAAATATTCCAATGGATGAAGAATTCTGCATGTCCGGGTTTTCACCGCGTTGTTGTTTGAAGCCGACAACAGTTTCGCCGAAGTTTCATCCGGCGTCTTCAGGTCGAAGATGACCATCTTCCATCCATCCATCTTCGACCTGAAGACGCCGGATGAAACTTCGGCGAAACTGTTGTCGGCTTCAAACAACAACGCGGTGAAAACCCGGACATGCAGAATTCTTCAAGCCACCGCCGCGAAAATCTACGCAGCCATTCCAATGGATGTTCTTCATTTAGTACTAGTAAAACCAAGAGTCGTAGTTCCCTCGAAACAAAAGTCGCTTGTGATATACCAAACAAAATTGAGCCTTTATCCATAATAGCAGTTCAGTATCCATCCACTGCCTCAGGTAGAGGAACTAGGACTCCGGTTCACTATTCCCTTCAGTATTATTTCGAATAAATACCGTTTGCCACAAACGAAAACCTATCATAGTATCCCTGACAGCAAAGTTAGGAGTTCATGCATTTATATAAACTTATTTTTAAAATGCATTAAGATAATCATTTAAATACTATGAAATCATTCATTCGGTTGCCATTAATCATGGCTAGGTGGGGCATTGAAAATGGCATTTCTTCGAACATTCTCTGCATTCAAACATTCTGAGCATTTTGATTTTCATGCCAAAATTTTCAGGCGGAAAGACCAATATTTAATACATTTAAAAAATTAACTGTCGATATACAAACTATTAATACAATATTCAAAACAGTTGTTTAAATATTTTCATTTTAAAATTATTATAAAATTACTATTTAAATTTCAAATTCTCTTACCACCAAAATTCTTTTCTAATTTGAGCCGTTTTTTACAACTCACATTAATATATCAGGAATGCTGCAAACTGTATAATGTATTCTACTCGTAATTCGGGAAGATTCTATCTTTATAAGATCACAAACAAATTTTCTTCTCCTTTAAAACCATTTCCAGGGAAAGAGACGAAACGGGAATTATAACTATCTGCCTAAAACCAAATGATTTTTCACGATTACAGAAATTTATTTTCTGAATTTTACAGACAATACGAGTAAGTTATTTTTGGAAAATTCTTAACTGTTCCTTAAAAATAAACTAATGCTTCGTGCAAGGTATAAAATAAAAATTTTGAATAAACGTCATTCCCTATGACTATTGTCCTCAAAAATATAAAATCTTTCACATGAAAGCATGCGCTTTTGAAATTACTGCACTCCTTCAAAGTTTTCTCATTTTTAATATATCCTCTAGGTAACGAACCTTCGAAGTGAACTAAAAATTAGGAAAATAAATCCTGGCAACTCCGATCCATTTCTTAAATATCTCAAACACGTACGGAGCCCTGTGAAATTATCCCTTCTTAGCTACAGCAGCCACACGAAGCTATGCAACAAGCACAAGGCTCGAGAGAAAGAATAGTTAGAGACAGTAGTTACCGGTATCGTCCATACGCAGGTGAATTCGTTCCTCGTTTGACGCTCGTTTAGCCAAGTCTAATATTTACTTCCAGTGAAATTAACGGAGCAAATTATTATTGTCACTTCGCAAATTATAAATTATCACCCCGACGACGACAACAATTCTTGTCCAGCAAGCTGGGGAGGAGAGGTCGTGAGATGAATTGCCAGAGAGACCCTTTAACTGCCTCACGACCGCAACCTAAAGCAATCATTATACATTGGACACGCCTCATACACATTGAGACGCCTTGCATAACGCCATGTCTCTTTACCTCCTCACCCCCCCTCGTGTCATAGCCACGCCCAACGCCGCCATCCCTTTCTAATTCTTACCACCCCCTTCTCAACCCTTGCCTCCCCTTCGCAGCTACCTTTATTACTCTCACTCACTCCACCCCACTTTCCCCACGACCCCCGCCCTTTTTACCACCACCAGATATTTCATAGGGTTCCTTAAGAGTGGCGAAGCTCTCCCCGCGCCGTATAAGCTGCCCGAGGACTCCCGCCCAATACTTCCTTTCAGTCGGTTCGCCGTCGGTGCGGTTCCCGGACGGTGAGTGAAGCTCCTTTTAAGAAACTCCGTTTCGACCGGGCCTTTTTTGAGTGCGGGCGAGAACCCCCACCAGGTCCATCCCCAGATCCCCCATCTGGCTGGACAGGTGGGGAAAGAGCGAGGGAGAGGGCGGGAGGGGCACCAGGGCATGGGAGGGAGGGCACAAGGTAGGGAGGAGGGGAAGGGGGAAAGGTCTGCATGGAGGAAGTTAAAAGGCAAGGCAATAGGCAGTAGAGACACGGTGGCTGGCTAGCGTGTACGTACTTCGGGGAACTTTTTGTTTTCCTGTGAGCACTCGGAAAACAGGAATATTCGATTATGTCCGGGTACGTGTTCGGCCAAATCAAATTAAAGGTTTTAACAACGGACACGTGCAATGTACAAGCACAAAAATGAAATCCGGCCTTCAGGGTGAGCACTTTTTCGTGTGATGTCCACTTTTGTTTGCTAATGTAGGACAGTTTTTGTTCCGTTGTAGTGAATGCCTTGCCCCCGACGGCGGCCTCCAGCACTCTTGAGCTGCACGGCAAATTTAGACTCGAGTGCCTACGTCAGGAAACGGCTATTTCGAGACCTTCGATCCAATAGAGTGAGGGACCTCGATTTAGTCAACTGGTGTTTGCCTAAACTCTACTTTTATGTGCATACTATCAGAGTAAACAGGTTTCATAAGAAAGTGCCGCTATTACTAACTTCGTTAGCTTTTTTCCCATTGACTTAGACCTTCACTTACTTTCCAACTCCGCTGTATCAGAGACTAGGGATAGATCTCTGGTTTCATTTCATTAATTATTCAAATAAAATCATCTTTTCACAATATTTTCAGCCTTTAAAAGCAATGACATTTTTCAGCCAAATTAGCATTAATTAAAATTGTTCCATTGTTTATTTTCTAATCATTTAGGAATTTTATTAGCTTAGATAGGCTTAAAATCATCTTGTAAAGGAAAATACTAACACTTAATTCTATATATAACTGGTTTTGGTGTCATCAAACTTATGTATGCACAGATTTCTATAGCTTACAAAGTCGGGGCGAGAAATTTATCGGCAAAAGGTTTCTCTCGTTCCAATTCTTCCCATTTCAATACCTTTATTTGAATCTTTAAAACAAGTTATGATTAGGGAAGGGATATAAATAAGTCAAAACAATCTCTCCCAGGAAAACATTCGCAAGGAATGGGTATTTTCCACAAACATAATAAATACGCATTAGCAATAAGAGCAATTTTATTTTGCCTTGACCATTCTTTTATTTAGTTGAACGGAAGAAAGTTGGTATTTCGTATTTAACTATTTTAAGACCTAGAGCTACTTTAAAGCATGATTGAATTGCTAATTTTCCATGATCCAGAGCTTTGATTGTAAATTTAAACACATAGGCTTTTAAATCCGATATTGACGCATTAACTAGCATAAAAATCCAATTACCAACCAATTCCGCCTCAATGTGTCGTATACTCGCTCCCTTCCCTAAACCTCATCATCCCCTTTCCATCGCACATTCACCGGTGGAGATTCACAATTAAGAATGAGATGTGAAAGACAGGTAACGCAAAAATTAATTTAAAGACTAAGAAGCAGTGTCTCTGAATGAAACGAGAATGCGGAAAATCCTTTAAAATATTATGTATATTCATAGAAGCTCTAAAGCTCTTCCACATAGCATTACGTACAATTCTCCCCTACACAGTCATCCTCTCAGTTCATTCTGTTTATCACCATCATATACTTCAAAATCCCTATTATTTTCCTCCATCCTCTTCTCATATAATACTTTCCCTTATTTTACGACCTTAAATAACTCACCTCTCTATATCTCGTCCATCCAATTTTCCTGCCTTCCTTAAATATTTCCGAGTAACTTCCTTCTTACTCCGTCATGCCCTATGCTTTTTTATTTATTTTCCTTACCATCTACATGGTTATATACATGTTCACTTTTAAAAAGCCAAATAGGTGGAAATGAAGTTATAAAAAAGTAAATTGGATACCAGAGGAAAATCACAAATTGAGGAGTAGACAATGATAGCCAAGCTTCCATTTCTTTATAAGGGAATATTAACAGTTACTAATAATAAATCCGTTCTCCAAGTCCTCAGAACTGTTTAATAAACCGAAATTCCCGCAGGGAATAAGTAACAGCGGCGACTAACCTTTTGGCGAAATAATAATAGTAGTTCGTCCAATTTAGCGGACGAGGTACGAATGTTATGAGTGAAAACTTTGAAGGGCATGCAGCGATATTTTTCGCCGGGTGGGCAATTTTGTGACGCAGTCGCAGAACGGAGCAAGTAATCGACGGTTCTTTTCCGGCCAGCGAACATAATTTCCGTATCTGAATGTGTTTAATATATTCTGTCTGCAGAGATCATAACTCAATAACCAACACAATCGAACATATACCCGATTATCAAAACTAAAATCTTCGAGCTGCGAAACAGTGATATCAGATTTTACTGCCGAGCGCAATCCCGACAGGTAAAAATTAGCGGTCTACAACAAGAGTCTGTTATCTCAGGATGGGTCATTCACAGTTAATTATGGTGTTTTAAAACAAATTAATGTTTAATTAGAGTGAATTAGCATTTGCTAAGCTTTCCATTAATCTAATGAGCACTTTATATTATATTGGATCGCCTTCTTTCTCCGTAGATCTATGTATTTCTTATACAATTGCCGAATACTGTATATCTACTATATAAGTAGCTCTTCCTCGAAATAAAAGTTTTAGTAATTTTTTAAAATGTATCATATTTTACAATTCCATTGAATTTATCTCTAATTAGTTTCATCAAAATGTAAATTAGCATACATTCGTAGATATCTACCACCACATCACTTCTTTTTAGTAAGAACCATGGCAACGACAAAACAAAAAAGAATCATGGTGCTGATTTTTATTTAAAGAAAAGAGTTATTGAAACTATTCGCAGGAAAGAGGAAATAAATATCTGAATTACAATAGTCAGAGAGCGTGCGTTCACTCCTCTAGGAATGAAATGTACATGAAAATCAAGGGCAAATGTCTTTCCGCTTAACCCACCCAAAAAGAATTTTTGCACCACTTCAATATTATTACGCTGGCATACGGACTTTTCCATGAAGAAAACGGATATCAACAATTTACCGACTTACTGTTGAGTAACTGTAGATTATATGAATAGGAATGAATTATGACTATGAATGAAGAGCAAAAACTCAAGCTTTTCCTGCGTAATAAAGGAAATTACAGCCATTTCTGCCGAAATATTCACCAGAAATAGCAATTTAAACTGAAAAGGTCAACAAAGAGGTCAAATCTTACCATCTTACATCTTTATCCCATTTGGTAACATCTTACCTAATGGGATAAAGAGATACATTCGATACAAACAACCCTAGCCGTAAATAACAAGGGGAGTATGAGAAGGAAGTAAGTTATGACGGCATTAAGTCGGAAAATAATTTTACATTCCGAGTTAAACAACAGTTTAATATATAATGAAGGAAATCCAGAGAAAAGATTTAAAAAACGTACTGAATGTCAAACAGTAGCAAAAAGAAAATGCCGAAAGTTGACTGTAAAAACAAAATACCTGGTCATTACTTAGAAAAGACCCAAAATCATTCTAACCAGACGTTAAAAAAACACGGAAACTATAGAAATTAAGATGGGAAAGCACCTCAAAGTTTCTACACACAGCATAAACGAGACCAAAATTCGAAACAATACTTATAAAAACTATAACTCACCAATATAAATACGGCAAACATTTGATGAGCCAACAATCGATGTAAATTAAAATTAAAACAAGAAAGGAATTGTTTTAAATTAGCTTAAAAACCTTCGTAAAACATTGTCAATAACAGAAGAGCCAGTGCCCTACGGCTGGGCAATCATATGTCAGTTCTATCCGCGAATGAGGTAATAATGTACGTTCAAGTAATGACATATCGATATTTTTAGCCATGATATCATACATAGCCTAAGATAATATTTAAATTCCATAAGAATATTTTAAACCGACATCAGTTCTCAACAGAAAGAGTGAGAAAACATCATGTTGCTGACTCAAATGCTGGAGAAACTGCTGCCCAAAGAAATTGATCAACACAGGCGGGATCACGAAGAGTAATCAAACCAAAGCCAATGTAAATTTAGGGAAATAATCTGTGGGATCTTCCTGCTCTAAATGTCAACCACTTAATGACACTATTAGATGTTTTATTCACAAAAAATTAGGAAAAGAGAATAATCAAATGACTAAAGTGTGTGTGTGTGTGTGTATATATATTAAGAAACAATTACACAAGGTTTCCAAAAAGAAGTCACTGATGGAATGGGGCCAAAAAAGGCAGAATTGATATCCAGCAAATACTAAAATCTAAGATGAATATCATGAAAACCTTAAAAATGTGATACAAAATGAAATAGTACCAGTTTTCAGCAGTAATGTTCAAGATTTTAAGAATGGCCCATATCACAATGCCAGAACACAGCACCATAGCTCAACAATAGTGTAGAGATAGCAGCTCCACTTGCAATATGCATCACAATGGCGTTCGGTCCTTTGTTTTTTCGACTAGTGAAAGGTTGAAACCAGTCGGTATTAATCGATGAATGAACAAACGGTATGCTGACCAAGGTCAATCACCCCAAAAACTATACGTGAGCATCAGGAAATTCTTGAACTCCTGTCATAGACTCCCCCCGATCAGGTTAATCAAGCGGTGTAGTGACGGTAAAAGCCAGCCAGTTAAAGCCATAGTTTTTTTCATGTATCCATGCACTACTGAAGAACTGGAATGCATTTACCTACTGCACGCTACGGAGACTGCACGAAAAAAATGAATTAGGTATGCGTACCTCTTGTATTCGATTCCTTTCAGGGGAGAAATGTTTAATGTTTTTATTTGGTTCACTCTCATAGTACGAAGGAATCTTTATGCTCCCTATCATATACTTATGAATGCTTCATGCTCCCAATATTTAAACGGCATCTGCTGTCGTATAAACCTATACATTTCCTATTAATTATATCAGTTTAATGCATGTAAACTGCATTCATTATTCGAGAATTTGAAATTTATAATTATATAGAAAAATAAAGAGTCCAGTGAGAGAAGACACGAAATATCTCATCTCATGCTATTTTGATTTTTCGGAATTCTTTAAATGACAGGAATGGAATTATACCTTAATAAAGATGCATTGATAATTCTTCCGATTTAAAGAAACAAGATACAAGAAATCACACTAAAATAAAGGGAACCAGCTAAATAATTCGGAAAAATTCATACTCTGAAGGATAACTCTTTTTTCCATCCTAAAATGGAGATTAGGTATGGCTGCTATTTCTGCTGATATAAACTACCATAATACAAGAATTAGCCTTGGTACAGAAATGTTTTCATAAGGAGCAATTTTGGAAAATGAAAGGAATATATATATATATATACTACCTTGATCAAAAATTTCCCGGAATTTATTCAGAAAATTAAAAATACAAGTTTATTCATCTAAATCTATATTGTCCCCTTCAAAGTAATCCCCATCGACTGCAACACACTTATGCCAGCGCTTGATCCAATCCTCGAAACATTTTTTATATTCGGTTTTCGGTATGTCCATCAGTGCTTCCTGCGATTTTTCCATTACTTCCTCTCGGCTGCTAAAACGCGTTCCCCGTAATGGTTTTTTAACTCGATTGAACAGAAAGAAGTCACAGGGAGCCAAATCAGGTGAATTCGGTGGCTGTTGGATGGTATTTGTTGCATTTTTCGTCAAAAAATTACGAATAATGATAGCACTGTGCGACGGTGCGTTATCATGGTGCAAAATCCACGAGTTTTCTGCCCACATTTCTGGTCTCTTTCGGCGAATTGCTTCACGCAAACGTCTCATAACGCCCAAATAGTACTCTTTGTTTACTGTCTGGCCTTCTGGCAAAAATTCATGATGCACTACACCGTTGTAATCCATGAAAACCGTCAGCATTGCCTTCTTTTTTGACTGAAAACGACGTGGTTTTTTGGTCTCGGCTCATTTTGTGAACGCCATTCACTTGCCTGATGTCTGGATTGCGTGTCGTACTCATAAACCCACGTCTCGTCTCCAGTAATGATCCTTTTGATGAATGTGGGATCGGATTCAGCCTCGCAAATCATGTCTTTTGCGACGTCAACACGGTCTCTTTTTGCATGAAATTGAGGTCTTTTGGCTCTGCTACACGACGGAAACCCAAATCATTAACCACAATGTCTTGGGCGGATCCATAGGCAATGTTCAAGTCCTCCGCTATTTCTCTGATGGTTAATTTGCGGTTATTGACCAACATTTCTTTTACTTTATCAATTTTTTCACCGACTTTCGATGTCGATGGTCTGCCACTGCGTTCATCATCTTCGATTGACTCACGACCACTTCTGAACCGCTCGTGCCACTGGTAAACGACCGTTTTTTTTAGAGAATCGTTGCCGAAACACTTTTCCAACATTTCCAACGTCCGTGCGCCACTAAATCCGTTTTTTACGCAAAATTTAATACAAGTTCGTTGTTGCAAATTTAAATCCATTTCTGCAATTGTAAAAAATCGCCAACACACACAGAGATAGATGTACTCTTGGCTACGTAACTTTTGCAAATGTCAAGTTATGACACTAAGATTTAAAGGGAATATCAACAACAGATGTACCAATTTAACAAAAAAAAACAGAACTCAAATCGGAACGATGGGAGCGGCACACGGTGGTTATTCCGGGAACTTTTTGATCAAGGTAGTATATGTACTATTTGACCTAAAAGTCTTTTTACCTTAAGTTACAGGCCAGGTTCCCTTAAATCCAAGCTTAAATACAAAATCTATCTTACAAAAATATGTGCCTCAACCTTAAAAGAATTCGGCTTCACTAAATGGGTCGTAGGCAAGTGTAGGCAATAGATGAAGCATTGGAGTTATTCCATGGCAGATTTTTTTTACTTAAAATATGCGAAAAGCAACAGACACAACAAAGAGTGGTTCCATTAAGAAAATTAGCGAAAATAAAATAAAAAATGATACGCTAGATTTTTCAAAAACTAAGGAGATTAAAAAAAAAGTTGAAAAATATTGCAAAGTCTAGGTTTATAGTTCCTCCAGGTACGATGAAAGCAAGCGAGTCCAAGGTTTTCGGAAAGGTAAAGTAGGTCTCACGGTATCGAGTTTATTCGTGAGACCGAAGGGATAATTACGACCCATCAAGTCATCAAAAACTAGACCGCCCGAATAAAATTAGAGGAATGGGCTCCAGTAAACCGTCATTAATTTCGGAACCACCTAATTATTTCCCAATCTAGACATAACGTTTCCTATGATTTTGGTATCATTTATCACCGTAACTATGACTATTGAAAATAGCAAAATCATAAACAGCTGAACGACATACTGAAAACGGATATGAATCCTAAATTCTGGGAGAGGTGTGTTATAAGCACTGGGTATTTGATAACGAGCCAAGGCTTATCAGGATCACTTTTTATGTCCCAAATTACCATTAGGAAGTTTATCTAGGGAATTAACTGCATCAGTTTACCACATTTTACGTATTTTTGGGCAAAATCAGCTTTCTTGCAGGAGCAATCATATGAATCTCCGGAATAGGAATATATATTCCTAAAAATAACTAAATACTTGTCCTATCATATTTTTTCTACTTAATATGTGACATGATGAATACTGAAGATGATGTAAGTTTTTCATTAGATTTATTTTCCTAAAGAATAAATAATAGATTTTAAAAAATTGGCAATTAAAAAATATCAGTGACAGAAAACAAATTAAAATTTAATAAATACCTATATTAAAACCCTATCGATTAGAAAATTATTTAGAGACCGTAAGATTTCCAATAATTAGAGTCACTTATAACTTCGCTGAAAATGCGACCTTACTTCCCTTGGTGTCAACGGAGAAGACTCGTTCATCTCTTAAAGATCCTGTACGTATGACAGCAAAGAAATCCGTACCAAACAAGTGAAAAACAAGTTAACGCGGAAGAAAGGGATCCAACAACTGGGGATTGCTGGGTGGGAGCCGGCGATTTTGCATTGAGAGGAGGGTCGTAGGGGAGAGATTGGTAACAGAATAGGTGGGTGTAAAGGGAGGAAAAGGGGTCACCAGGCAAAAGTGCCTCTCCCCTTCCTTCTACGATCACCCCAACTCCTGCCGCCGCCCACTATTCCCTACTCCCGATCCGAAACGTATTTTTTTTTCCCCTGGAGAAAGAGAGGAAAGAGCAACAGCGCACATTTACAAGAGGGGGAGCTTGAGAATAGTTCGAAGGAAAGAGAGGAAGGTTAGGTCGAGAGAGTAGGGAGGGCAGAGTCGGATAGCGAGGAGGGTGGCATAACAAAGCCTAAGAGTCCTTGTATTGGATTTGTTGACTTCCTTGTCGAACAAATGAGGCTCTCCACCCCCGAACGCTACCAGGAGTGTTAATCAAACCGCCTGAAAGGCCGCCTTCCCACCTCAAAAGAGTTCAATTTAGATCTGGATTTATCTCGAGGTCCAACCTTCGCAGGGTCCGCACCCGACACGAAAATACTAAACAGAGTTTTTGTGCGAAGGTGACTGCGATCCGACCCTCGATCGCCTCTCCCTTATGCTGGAAATCGAAGCAAAATTCCCCCGTGGACCCCGCTTCCCCTATTCTCCAAAACCCTCTTCTCCGCGTCTTTCGATCGCCCGAGTGTGTATCCGGCGCCAGAGAGAAGAGAGGAAGGAGAGTCGAAAGTGATAGAAAGGAAGGTCCAAGGCAACGAAAGATGATACTGTCGCGAACATGAGGGAGGATAACATTGCGTAGAAATTAACATTGATATAAAAAATATAGACAATAATTTCCGTGCAGTAGGAAATAATGGCACAAATTATCTTGGACCTATTTTTTCTTCGCCATCCAATCATCATTTTTTTTAATGAGGAGGTAAAACAATTGCAACTGGTTGCCACCAAACCGGTAAATTAATCGATAGTACCTGCAGGGAATTGACCGTTTTATCCATGCCCTAAAATTCACATGCAGAGCAAATTATCGTCACAAATATTTATCGCAACAAAATTTCAGTTCCTTCCCTAATGGAAATGTCCAAAATGCCGCAGGATAAGCTAATTGGTGAATTTTTGGTGAACGATAAGTTTTTTTCCTTCTCGTTTTTTAGGTGCCTTCACCTGAGTCGCATAAAAAGTGGTTCCCTTTACTTTTTTCAAAATTTAAGTTTGCATGATTTTCTTCCTAATCATGAAGATATTCATTGCAAATTTATTAGTTCTAAACATGTAGCAAACAATGAAGTAGAAGTGCCATGATTACATTTATTTACACAAGCATACTTTTTCTTTGCCATAGTATTTACTAATTTTATTTGATTGCATAAAGTGATCAAAGTGGTTTCTAAGATGATACCAACTCCTCAGCCTATCCTACATCAAGGCTTTGCTTGCTACTCAAGTGGCACAACTTAATCACAAAAACATATCTAAATCAAGCTTTTACGTGTTCCTGCGATGAATTAATAGAAAATATAGCAATAATTTTAGCCGAAGAAGTTCATTCCTCACGAATTCAAAAAATTCAACTGAAAATGCAGAAAAAAACAACACATCATTTCATAATATTCACTAATTTATATCAGTTCGGCATAATGGGTGTGACGCTAAAGTAAATGAATTAGAATTCGCAGTTGACGCACCGTTCACTTTTTTCTGAGACCTAAAACTGCACTTATTGTTGCTGAAAATGCACTGCCTTTCCTACAGGAATATTTAATAATAAATAACCTAGAATAACGGAAAAATAACACACACATACACATATATATATATATATATACACACACACACATTTCTAATTAATATTTAGCAAGTTTTGAGATAAAATATGAGGTTTCAGTAACAAGTAGACAAGCTCTTACAGCTTACATTTAATCATTAATACCCTTAGATGAAAAAACGAACTCATAGAGGTTCAGATAATTACTAAAGAGTGTAAAACTTACGATTAGAATATATGAATAAAAGTCATGAAAAAAATATGAGTAATGCATGGCATTAATATGATTGTAGTTTCCTCTAAGCACAATGTATTACCCTGCCTTTTTCTGTAAACGGCTTGCAAAACTGGTTGTTCCAACCTTATGAACCACATTAGAAAATATTTAGCAAATATAGAAATTACTTCGTGCATTTGAGTTATTATATTAGATAATTAGATACCTTAAGTAAATAAGATATTTTTCTTAGAGAAATTACAAAATGAATACCATTATCGGAAAATGACGAAATTATAATTTGAAATTTATAATACCGATTGATTTTTAAAATGTCAAATTCAGCGATTGAGGACCGCATACTGCTCCGGGCCACGCTTTATTTTCCTCTGCATTAGTTCTTTTACATATCTACCATCAAACCTAAAGGTATTTGCTTTTCCAACATCATTAATATGGACAATTACATTACTTGCCAATAATTTCTACTTCATTTCGACCATGACGCCATCAAATATTGCAAAATATTGAACAAGTTGGATATCCCTTTGTGATCGTTGTCTTATCATAGATGTTCCTATCGTATTGCATTTTATTCTGCTTCTTGAGCGAAACGTTTTCCCTTCAATCGCGGGGCAAATATCCTCCGCAGGAAACCCAGACCGTGGCCGCGCAACAAGACCCGATACAGGCGGTTTATCAACGCGAAAGACACGATCATGTCTATTGCATTTTCTGCAATTATACAAAAATTAATTATTACGTACCTATAACTGAAAAAGTTTGGGAACATAGGTAGGTACCCAAAGACTCAGTCTAGTTATTAGAGTGCAATTATGGAGTAAGTTCTGACTAATTAGATACCCAACGGAAAAACAAGTCAAATATCCAAAAACAATTTAGTAAATTACTAGATATTGGATCCAGGAGTACATATAATTATTTTCCTAATCAAGAAAAAACAGTACGCCACGAAAGCATAATGAGGACAGAGTAAAATTAACGGTACAAATTTGTTTCCCTGAGAGAAACGTAGAAAAATACAGGAGGAAAACGAAATAATCAACGGTATCGTTCAACTACATGTGATTAGAAATCTCTTGTATTTTTTTATCATTCATAAGTCGAAGTTTCGAAGCTCCAAATACAACTTGAGCAATTAGTTACCACTAAATAAACCGTTGCCCATACCGGTTATACAAAGAAATATGAGCTGCCAAGAAAATAATGTTAAAATACCTGTTTGGCAATTTGACTATCTCCGTATTTTTTCAGTAATTTTTGTTAAAACTTATTATTCTAATACAATTATCAAAAGAGTGAAACGCTCCATGTAATGCTTAAAGGGCAGCACGAAGGTCAATGAAGTTATAAGGAATGAGGATGCTTAGAAGGCATTATTATATATTATATTAAGGTAAATTATTATATTAAGGTAAATTGAAATTTGCTCATGCGAGTACCATGAAGGTAGGATGATTCCTAAATTGCAATCTTTGTGTTGGCAAAAGAATAAACAAACAACAATTAAAAATCGCATGTTACGGAAAAAGTTGTATTTTAACCAACTTCCTTGGTTATACTAATTAATAAATACAGAATTTGATAAAACTACAGAACATGAAGTCTGATTTAAATTATTACAATGTTTGGTTTTTCCATTAAATAATTATAAGCCATTAGGGCCCATTTTTCACTCATGCATTCAAATAAAGACGAATAAAATCCGAGTCCCGGGTAAGATGAACTAGACCCGTATCAATAAAAATTCGCCGCCAGAATTGGCCGGAAACTAGCTCTATCATCAGGTCAATTAAAAAATCATATCACAAGCTACACATAGCACGGAAATACCAAAAGGAATCATGACAATTCCTAAAACAGTTTACCCGGGAACTCTAAAAGAAAGAGCCAATGATAAACTTGGAATGAAAAAAAGTGATTACATCATGATACTACATTTCACCGACATTGCAGCAGAAATATTTAACTAAATAGTAGGACTATCTCTGGAGAAGAAGAGCAAATCTTTAGATTATGAATTTCTTTGAGAATTTTTATAGAAAAATCAAAAGACTTTATTTTCTAATGCGAAATGTTAACGATGCTTTTCAGCCCGTGGCTCAGATGCTCTTTGACAGTTAAATTTTCCACTATCTTTTCGATTTTTCCCCCCCCGCCTTTCAGTTTCAAATACTATTTGCCGTCATTTGCAAGTTCTCTCAAAACGTTGAAGTTCAGGAAAACGTACTAACTACCAATATCAATACCAAGAGCGAACCAAACTAAAGAGAAGTACCGATTACCAATTATTACCAAAGAATGTTATAGCACTTCGGAAATAATGTGTTACTTATATTCAATGAGTCTCGTGTAAAATATTTCAACAATAAAGGTGCAGTTGCTAGTGAAATAATGAAATAAGGACAATTTGCACTTTTCCACAGTTTATTTAACGTACGACGCGTTTCAACTCACAGAGTCATCATCAGGTACAAGACTCTGATGTGACTGATGTGAAGGTGATGACTCTGTGAGTTGAAACGCGTCGTACGTTAAATAAACTGTGGAAAAGTGCAAATTGTCCTTATTTCATTATGATGAACTTCCACGACCTCAAGCCTGAATCTGTTGAACTTATTTGCAGTTGCTAGCATTTCCCGTACAATCTAAGGGAAGGAAATGGGTCGGAAGAATGGTAAAGAATTTTAAGACGCTTATTCGCGGGGAGGTAGGTATGTATCGAACAGAGGTTAATGCAAACAAAGTGTGATGGGGGAATAAAATGAGACAAGGGTAGGTGGCGGGTAGACTTTAAAGGTGTTTGATGGGAAAAGTTGAGCGAGCTATTGGGAGCGGCGAGACCAGGTGGAAGGGGTTAAGGCCCAAAGCACTCTCACACACTCAGTCTAAGTCGCCCGGAGACAAATTGGAACACATGTACGTCCTTCGAATATGGGCTAGCCTACAGAGAAAATTGGTGGTAGTAGACAGCCCCGAATAGCAGCCCCCGGAGTTACTCCCGCCCCATCAAGCCCCGTTTTACCCCACTTACTCTCTTAAGGTGAATATATATACATGCCTGAGATCCCATTTCTGCGGCAGCCGACCCGACGGCTTTCCCTCTCCTCCCCCCACCTCACTCCCCAAACTCTAACCAGCCCGCCACTCCCTCCTCCTCCTCACACTCTTCGCTCAACCCCCTTATCCTCCACTCAACCGTCGCCATAGCGCCTCCCCTTCAAGAGGTCACATCGGCTCGTGGGCCTTAAAAGCCTGGGGACCGCGCCACACTCGTCGCCGCGAACTCACAAAAGTAAGACAAGTAGGCCGGACGCTGAAGGCAGAAAAGAAAAAGCCTTCACTCGGGGATGATACGTATGAATGGAGTAGGGTTAAAAAAAACCTAAGGGAGGAATTGGGTGGGATAACTCTTGGACGGGAAGATGAGGCAAAGGTGTGGGGGGGAGGGGGATGAAGGCAGGGAGACTTCGTAACATACAGTGCATGTGTATAAAAGGGGGAGGAGGAGAGTGTTGGGTCACACCATATTTCATAATTAGAGGGACCATCGCCCGGGGCACTATAAAAACGATGTGAAGGGAAGGCAGACACGGGAAGAGCGGGAGGAAGAGGGTGGTTTGAAGGTGAAAGAAAAAGTGGGAGAGGCGGTAACGGCCCGTTGAGGGGTAGGAACGAAGAGAATGAAAACATCTCGGAAAGAGTAGGGTGGATGGAAAAAAATAACCACCTGGAATGCGTGCCCTTGCTGTTAGAAAGGATCCCGGAGATATTTATAAGTCCCCGATCCCACGCTATTCAATGTGGAGGAATTAAATTGACAGCTTCGTTTCATTTTTATTTAAAGCATGATGGTAGTTATACTTAGGAGGAATTATACTCATTTTCTATACTAGCTGACTGGAGGTCTTGGTAATAACGTTACCCTCTGAATGATAGTTCCACGAATTACTAATGATACAGCAGCACAGTTTAATGTGCGGAAAGATGAACTAATCAAAATTTAATCAATGCAAAGGGATTGAAACATTTTTCCTGTATAGCGGAGGGCATCCACTGCAATGAGATGATGTAAATTTAACACAGCTCCAAGTTAGTTCGATTTAATCATGTATTTCATAATTTGTAAAAAAAATAAAACGCGATATTTATAATTTTTGGTACGTTATTGTATGAACATGCATTTCTTTGGTAATTAAACGTTTCATGCTAACCAGTTAATATTCGGAAAAAAATGGATACTGAAAGTTTCATGCAATAAATCTTTAGTAAATACAGACAATAAAAGAATGATGATAATAATATTACAATTTTATATAAATAAAAAGAGCCTCATACACGATCAACAAAGATCTACTGGAAAAATTAAAGAATTCGATCAGGAGGGGTAGCTATAGTTTCATAATAATAACATATTGGCGAGAGAGCCATTATTTATAATATAACCACCATAAAACTGAAGAAATCTGTTGAAGACACCGCTCCTAATCTCTTTTAAGTTTTTTAAAAGTTGGCAGATGAAGGTTCAATACCTTCTTGCTTGCACACAACACATAATCGCATAACTCACCTATACCAAGGCAGTGATAAGGAGGGGATCCCAGTAATTACAGATAAGTTCTTTAACATGGATAGTCCGCAACATCTTAGACAGTGTATTTGGTTAGCATATATAATTGGCTTTCTCGAAATTAGGAGCATACTCTGCCATAACCAGCACGTCTTTTTGAAAAGCAAGTCATGCGAAACAAAATTGGGTCTTTTAATCAAGGGAGGGGAATACAGAAGTGCATGCCGTATTTTTACATTTCAAGAAAACCTTCGACAAGGTCATTCACGATGTATTTATTAACAAACAAAGGTTTTCTGGTATTAATAAGAATGTGACCAACTGGATAAGGAACTTCTTATCTGACCGTAAACAAACAGTAGTCCTCGACGGGTTGAGCTAGTTAAGAGGCATGACTTCAGAAATTCCACCGGGAAGTGCTATAGGGCTCATACATTTCTTGATGCATATTAACTAGATTTAAGTTCTCACTTTATCAGCAAACTTGGATTATTTAAAGGGAACATAGGGATTTACAGAGAAATAAGAACGCCGGCAGATTGCGGGCATCTGTCTAGTGATTTAGATAAGATATTGGCGTGGTGTAAGAAATGGTAATTAAATATCAGAAAACATTCATTTCTGAAGTTTTGAAATAATAGAAAAATTTAACGTAATTCATCAAACAGACTGAACCGAATCAAGCATCTCAGAATAGGTCAAATACTTGGGTATACCACTTACACCAAAACTTTTATTGGGTTGACAAAAGATGAGAATTTTCGGTCCCATATGCTCTTCTCCTGTGCCAGCACATAGTTCTCGGGCCATACAGAAGTAAGGTTTCTTTATAAGTGTTGTGGGACATTTAATGAAAAGTCAGATAGCGGTATAATTGCACCTCATTTCGGCCACATTAATAATACGCAGCGCGTTTGGGATCCATTGCAGAAAACGTTAATTCAGGAATTATATAAGCTTTAACAAAGTCCGCCAGATTTGTTCAAAGTTGCCGTAAGAGTGCATAAGCGTGACGGATACAATGGAAGAATTAGGTAGGCAATGTTTTGATTCAGCAAGGGAGCACGCAAGAAAATTATTTTAGAATTATACAGGTCACCCGAGTTTTCTTGCAATACCGAGGAAATAGTGATGGCACCAAATTATACCGGCAGATTCGACCACGAAAAATAAGAAAAACACCGTCACCGACAAATTAAGCATTCGCTTAGCGCATGTATGGCTGGTGCCCTATCATCCCTGGCCATACGCCATTGCGTTGGCTTGAGGGTCATACAGTAGAAAAAAATGTATTTGTCTACAAACTATTCCGAAAAATTAGTTAAAATAATCTGAAATAATTTTTGAATATGAGGAAGAACAGTAAACGAACACATGAGCAGACGCTGAGAATGAATGACTATTTAGCCAATATCCGTTGTTAAGCTAATAAATATCAGTTCACGTGCTGTGTATGCGTGGTGTGGCTACACCCCCTACCACACACCTTCCCAGTGGCTTGCAGGGTATTATGTAGATGCAGATTTAACATTTTTTTAATTATAGAAATTGGATCCCAGTATTATGATAATAATTTACTATGATTTCAGATGAGAACTCAAGGAATTAAATGCTGAATGTACCACCGTTTCTGTCAGAAGAACACAAATACAAGTACCTATTGTTTATATGCCAATTTTATACAACTATTAAAGAAGTTTATGAATTCCTGACGGCTAGAGAAAATCTATGATGAATAACACAAAATTATAAATTCTAAAACGAAAAAGGGTAAGTAAGCGAAAGAAAGAGACTTCATAAAATTGTCTCACAAAAATACGTATTGTAATTATTGTTCCTTGGTTTTATTTCAATGTAGAAATCATAAAAAATAAGAATACATTTTACAAACCAGACGGAATACAAGCAGTCTAAGAGGTTATTGTAACTATTTATCGTCTTTGTGCTGGAAATAATTTCTCTTAGTTTGAGCTTTCAAATATTGAGTTTTTAAATCGCCTGGAAACATCAGTAAAGGATTACATTTATAAATGGACTTAAACTTTTACTTAAACTACTGAAACGTATAAATATCAGTAGCTGCAAGATTTAACTAACATAAACCATAGTTAAATTTCAATTGTTTATATTTATCACTCTTCATTTTGGCCATGTACAATTAATACTCGAATTTTAATGACAATAATCAATGTCATTCATCCTCCTGATTTCACAAAATTCCCATAATATTCATCTTCAGGTTTCTATCAATATTTTGATATTCTATCCACCCGTCAGAAGTTGTACAAATTTTTATATGAAAGTTCCTCTAGCAACGATTCACTGTGAATGTGTTTATAAAGTACCCCATTAATAATTCATTCGACTGTAATGAAAACGGTTCGCATGAACAGCTACCTGGATCCTGCATTGAATAAGCCACAATCTCTCCGTCAAGTCAGCAAAATTGTTAATGTAATCGCTTAGACAAACCTAGGAGACAACAAAAGTGTAAGTGAACAAAACCTGGGGATTGAAAAAAGGAGAGACCTCCGATGTTCACAGCGAGGAATAATAAAGGGTTGCAGAACATAAAAAAAGGGGTAGGGGGTCAGGCCGTGAGTGGGCGTTACCAACACCTCGCCAGCTGTGTCATTTCGTCTCCGTGTCCACATTCACAACAATGGTTGTCACTTGTAGTAAAGAGAACGTTAACATTACGGATCCTTTCTTGCCCGCCTAATCTCCCGCCTATGCCGCCTGTAAAGTCACAGAGAAATGCCAAATGGGGAGAAGGGGCAATGGTTGAGAAAAGCGCAGGTATTTCCGCTCGGGTGAATGTATGTTGTGGTGTGGGGTGGCCCCTATCATATGGATGTTTGGCGGTCCATTGCCATCCGGAGGGGAGTAAATCCAATGGGTAGGGATGAGGGGAGAGAAATGACTCGGGTGCTAACAACTTTGAAGGGAGAGGTGTGGAAACGGCGGCAGCACCTCCTACGTTTGCTCGCGGTTAAGCCTACCTGCAGTCACCGGAGTTGTGGGTTGCATTAGCATTAGCGCGAGTTTCATGGTCGACTTGAATAAAATCTACATGTAGGGCATTTTTAACGAGTCAGTTAGTGAGAAGTGAGCGTGCATTAAAAAAAATTCGACCCTTAATAAAGTCCTTTTAGTCGACCCTTGAGTATCTCCAGCTCAGTTAGTGAGAAAAAGGGTGCTCGAAATGAGACCAAGTACTAATAAACTCAACACAATATGCTTATTGCTCGGCGTTACAGATTCTTTTCACCTTTTCACATTAATACAAATCATTCAGAATGCAGTATAGATATGATTTCGGAAAGGAAATAGGAAACAGACCCGTTGTTATAACATACGCCAGAAAACGAATCACACTGAAAGCAAAGTGAAGAAATCTTCAGGAAGGAGGCCAGAAGACAAACTCTTTATGGCAATTAAGAAACACTAAAGAATAGTGAGTTGCTTTGAAGGAATTAATTTGCAGAAGGGAACTGAAGAAGCCTGTAGTTAGAAGGAACTGAATGGGATGGGATTGAAGCCATTAATCATTGAAACGACAGAATGATTATAAAAAATATTACGTTTAGTGGATGCCTCTGACAGGCAATGAAATTTTACATAACTTAACCGTTTACCTTAGCTACGCAACTGGCATGCGATAGCTGGCTCGTCCTTCGCGCTTAGACTAAGTAAGCGATAAATCCAAGTTTTTCATATTGAATGTATTTAGGGCAAATTATTATTTAAAGGTCATTTGGAACGCCTCGGGTCTTTAGGAAGCAGATAAGACTTCCGTAAGCATGAAAAAGCATAGAAGCCCTGTTTT
Organism: Hetaerina americana; assembly: GCF_022747635.1. Classification (NCBI taxonomy): domain Eukaryota; kingdom Metazoa; phylum Arthropoda; class Insecta; order Odonata; family Calopterygidae; genus Hetaerina; species Hetaerina americana. Next base: position 27,035,081 of record NW_027286874.1, read on the forward strand.
AGGCTGATCTTCGATAGCATTGCAACACTCGGAATTCGCGTTCTTCTTGCGAGCTTAACCAGATAAGTTTACTTTAATTAGCAATAAATTATATAATCAATTTTTCGCACAAATGCTCGTTAATTTTTTCTCCAAGTACACAGTGTCATGAAACATTTCAAAACTAATAAGGAATTCTGATTGAGCACTCTTAAGAAGAGATCAACCAGATAGTCTTCAATCCAGCAGAATATTATCAATAATTTTAAAATGTATATTGATATTCTTATTTTAACCAGAAAACAGATCTTTTAAATGAATTCTCCATTAGTAATTGAAATAAATATTTTTGCAATTACATTTTATTCCTATACTCTCTTTAGGAGATCTTAATTGGCTTCATCTAGATAATTCGCATCACATAACCTTAAATAGCATTTTATAAAACAATGAACAGCTACGTAATGAAGAATAATAAATTTATTTGATGTGTTTAGCAAAGCCTTTTAGATTGATTTGCTTTTAATTAATGTTCTCCAAAAATGTTCCCATTATTTTATACATACTCGTAGTATTGCCCAGTTAGCAAATATGTCAGTTATTATCACGATCTAACGACAAATAAGTGTCATAATTAATTAGCGTGGTCTGGTGACCTAGATTAAATTTATTAAAATAAAATATAAAATTAATAATTTTACTTAACAGTTTCAAGTTTAATTTAATGAAATTTCACAATAAGTGACCATGAAATTTGTGATAGCATAAAAAATTAAACATGGAAATTTTAAATGTTTCTTTGGCAGTTTGGGAATAAATATGTAGCAACTATATTTTATAAATAAACCTTATATATTCTGAAATCAATATTAGTTGAAACCGTGGTGATATGTGAGCTATATCATATCATCTAAAGTAACCATTCTTCATTTGTTTACTGGCACAACTACGCTCAGAAAGTCATACAGACTTGCTTGCAAAATTTGCTATTCGTATCGCCACTCATATGTACCACAATTTGTGAGACAAAAGAGAATAATTTACTAATCGTACAACTCATCTAGAGATAAAAACGGGTAATTTTTACAGCTAAACAATCAGAGGAAATCTAATTCTTTTTAAATAGTATGGTACGAGGGTCATCCGGAAAGTAGTACCCGTTCGTGCCGCATGAAGTGCTGACGACGCGAGTAGCCGCTGGACGAGGTCAGATAGCTTCAGTGGCTTGTCTGCCTTCTCTGAGCCAAGTTGCGTGACGCTAGCATTGCCTGTGTTGTTTCTGTGATTGTTTACAATGTTTAAAAAAATTGAGAACGCCGCCAGTTGTGAAGTGAGGGCAGTGATTAAATTCCTCAATGCAAGAAACGTTCGCCCATGTGATATTCATCGCCAATTAAAGGAGGTGTATGGAGACAATGTAATGGACGAGTCGTCTGTTCGGCGGTGGTGTCGCAACTTCAACATGGGGAGGGGGAACACACACGACGATGAGCGTTCGGAGAGACCGTCTGTCATTACAGACCAACTGGTGAGCTCAGTTGACGAATTCGTGAGGAACGATCGGCGCGTCACAATTGATGACATCTGTGAGCATTTTCCCAATGTTTCTCGAACAATTGTTCATGAAATTGTTAAACACCATCTGCATTATGCAAAAATTTGTGCAAGATGGGTCCCTCGCGTATCTCAATGAGCTGGCGGCGAAGGACTATGCAGCAGGAATACAGAAACTTGTCACACGTTATGACAAATGCCTTAATTTGCTTGGAGATTATGTTGAGAAGTAGTTTAAAGTATCCTCTTTCAAATAAAATTTTTTATGTTTGTTAATATTTACTTTTGTGTCTTTATTTCACGAACGGGTACTACTTTCCGGATGACCCTCGTATAAAACTCACATTCTTCTCGCGAGAGGAAGGACATGCTTAAGAACAGAAAAACTTTCTTTGAGAACGAAGATTTCTTTTCAGACTCGACTCACTTTTTATTCTAATAATCATGCATCCTCATGGAGAACCGAATAATGTGCTACAAAAGCGAAATAAAATTGCTTTTCTGAGAAATTTAACTCAGGAGTCCCTGAAATTTTACACAGAATGTATGTAAAATGTAGATAGTGCTTGCAAAATTTGTATTAAATCTTATGCTAACGTCCAAGTCATCCACATCTATCCGTTCTTTAATGAACATTGTTCGGGTGAAGCGAGAATAGGGGCCTCTTCTCTTCAAAGGTTGCCCCCATAAGGAATTTTAAACGCACGGCACGTTCTTATGCATCCTGTCCATAAGCATTTAAGTCGTGCGATCCAAGAAATATGAGATGATGTCAAACCATGACGCAGGATAGCCAAGAAGGATAAGGCCGATGTACTTGATTTATGTAGATTGCATCGAAAGGATAAGAAGACAAAGGGTTACAAGAATGCTCTTCAGATAAGTGCACGGAAAAGTTTCTTCTTGCTGCAAAGGGAGTGAGAGATAGCGAGACACGTAGGCTGGCGTGGAACAAGAGAGGAAAACGCAAAAGAATACGAGTGGTGAACAAAATTTCCCTCAAGCACGAGTTGCCTTCCCTACCACCCGCAGCTCGAACGAAAACCAAGAGATCGAACTGGAACTCAATTCCAGAGAAAAAAAATAGACGTCGAGGGCGAGAGTGTGTACCCGCATGTCTCGCGGACACAGAATAGAAGGCATCGAGGCGAGCAAGCGTCCTGAAAAGGGTCGGGTTGTGCGGGAGTGCGAACGGGGGTGGGGAACGAAGTTTTTCGCGCCTGCGTTGTTTCACGACATGAAAGTGGTTGGACGGTGGTCGGTGGTTGGTGGGTTGTCCAGCGGGGAAGTGAATGGGCAGGTCAGATTAGAAAGGGCGGAAAGGAGGAAAAAAGGGGTGGGCGCCCAGAGGGCGCAAGGGGGTCGGGCGCCCCCGCCGGTTGCCATGGCCCTTGCCTTCCCGCCTCCCCAAAACTCCTCGCGCTATTCCTTAACAAGCAACGCTTACCCACCCCCAACCAAATTCTCAGAGCTCTGCCCCCCTCCCTCCATCCCAGGCCTTTCCACACCCCCTCCCACCACCACTTACACTGCCAATACCTACCCCCGGGCTCCCTCCTTCCAGCTCCTCAGCCCTGCTGAGCGCAACCCACCAATCGCCCCACCCTTCCAACCCTTATACCGTAATCTTTCATACCCCCCCTCCACTACTAAACACCCCCGCGGCTGTATTCAACTCCTCCCTATCCCCATCCCTCTTCACCACTCCCCTTCTCATCCGTCCTTACGCCGTCCTCCCCCTTCCCCTCCGTGACCCTGCAGCCGTCTTCCTCCACCTCTTCCCCTTCCTCCTCCGTCTACTTCCTTCCGCCGTGCAACTCCCCTTCCGCCCCATATTCCTTCCCTCCCGCTCCATCCCCCGCGTGCGCCGCTTTCATTTTGCGTCACCCTCGATGGCGTGCGAAGCCACGGAGCTTGAACTAACAGGCGCGTAGGTGGCAGCATGAGATGGGCTTGCGCTTCGCATCGCATCGTTTTTACAATTATGTAAGGGAAAAAATAAGCTTGCCCGCGTTCTGATGATTCGTACCATAATGCAACGAAATGTCAAGCGCTAGCATTTAATAAAGAACATACTTGAAAACCGAAATAAATTCAAAGCGCCAGGAAGTAGGGTGGAAAATAATTGGATGATATCATTGTCGGTGAAGACGTAAGTAATTTCCGACTCCAACCAAAGTATTGGGAAGCCGGATAAGTCAACGGAATACCTCCATTAGTAAGAAATACACTTTTTTACAGAGAAATGAAGTTCTGTGTTTACGAAAATCAACCATTATCTTAAAGAAAAAATGTTTGTGGGCAGCAAAGATTTATTGCGTTTAAAATATCCAAAGATACACAAAATTCATGTGCGTATATATATATATATATATATATATATACACACACACACACACACACACATGAGTATTTCTTCCTTCCATTGAGAAGGGTGGTTGGGCCACCGAAATGTTTTAAAACCAAAATTGGGTATGTCTATTTGTATCGTGTTTCCATAGTCTATACGCAATCGCCAGGCTTGTGACTGACTTCATATGAACATACACACATTTTGTATTTGAAACATAAATAAACTAATGATGACGGCCGTGCCAAAAAAACGTCAACTAGATACAGTACTGTATGTGATTGTCCTTTCTCTGTTTCAGTGAATAAATGTTTAAATGAAAGTTTTTACGTATGTTTCGTCGCTGAAGAGCGTTCCTTTTAAAAGATATACATATCTGTATATATATATATATATATATATATATATATATATATATATATATATATATATACACACACACACATATACTGGTGAATGTTATATATAGCATATATATTGTATATAAGTGGGTCGCGGTAGTCTAGTGGGTAGAGCGTTGGACTGCTGACCGGAGGGTCCCGGGTTCGATTCCCAGGCAAGGCACTCTGGGCACCTGCAGCTCCACCCAAGCTAAAGTGATTTTTCGGGTACCATGTCTTCCTGGGAAACCATAACCGGCACTGGGAAAGGAACTGACCCCCTACCGTGATGTGTGAATTTCACACGCCGTATAGGGTTTAGTACTGGGTGAACTCTACCATCACCTACTAAACCGACCTTCGGGTTGATTACTGTGTTTATGGTTTATGGCTTTATTGTATATATATTTATACAATACATTTATAAAACAAGGGACGTATTATTTATAGTTGTTAGCAGACTAGGATTATGCAGACAAAAAGATTTCTCATAGCATTTAAAGCTCAGAGGAACACGCGCCTGGTAATAAATTTCACAATTGTAAGACCGAACCACTTAAGGCAAGCAATACTATTTCAAATTGAGGTTAGATTCAGTGGCATTAGTATTAGCAATCAAAAAATGAATAAATATATCTTTTCTCATGAGTTAATAAAAATTAGAAAACGGTATAATATATCAATTATTAATTAATATCTACAAAATCTTGTTCAACTCTTCCTGCTGTTCAAATATGAATTTAGGCCTTATTCATGATTGCTGTCCTCTTGAAACAATTTTAATGAATGTTTTTCTGGTTTATTTCTGTAATGGTAGTTAATGTATAAGGGGTGAAATTGCTATGTTAATTGGCGGAGTGATTGTGGTTGATTCCTGTGGGTGAAGGGTGTTGTGGCTGAAGGATTCGCTATAATAAACACTACCCTTTCCCTTTTAAACCGGAACCAAATTATATATTTCGATGTCCTATAGCCGGGGATAGCATTTAATATTTTTTTAGCTGACTAAACACCCAAAGAGATGTGAAATACTACTTGAAGACCCCCATTGACATAAGTCATTAAGATACTCGTACCTGTCGCCACATAAACCCGAGACCTTGGTGTGCCAAAGGACTAAAGTAATGAGCCAAAGGATTACATAGGTTCCAAATAATTGTCATTGACGAGACATTTTATCATGAAAATGATCCCCTGCTTTAAAATCGATGTTTTATTTTAGTGCTTAAGGATAGTTTGGTGGTTTTTTAATTTATATTTATCGCTAACAAAAAAATAAATATATTTTGCGCTCCGAGCAAAAAGTAAAGAATTCGTTATTTCCACAAATGAGGGCGCTTTAAGTCCCCAATTATCTCTCTTCGATCATAATCCTTTTTTTAAAAATGTCTCTCCTAGTTTCACATTTCAAAGAATTGATCCGCATATAACTACAACCATCCGAGTCCATCTAATGGTCTTCCAACGAATTCTCACGCCAGCATGTTGTCATGACAGGTGTCCGGGAGGCGGGAAAGAATAAGTCAAAGAAAAGAAATGGAATCTTCGTTCCCTTATCGAATTTAAATCAAGTGATCTATATCAAATTAAGAAGAAAAGAAATCTCATTAGCGGTTCCCTCCTTAATTAGAAGTTGTTCTTCCAGCGTCCGTTTTCCCAGTGACTGGCAGGACATGTCTTCCAATAAGCAGGAGCAAAGTTTAGCAATAGGGCTTTAAACAGAATGAAAACCGAGGCTTCGAGGCATCTGGGCTAAGCCACACCTGCCTGGGAGTGAACCTTCAATTCGATAGCAGAGTGAAAATAAACTAGTTACAAAGTTTTAGAATTAATGAGAGAAAGATGAGAACTGCAATTAATGCGTTCCTTCTCGTTTCTTTAATTTTAATTCAGTTTTTGACAGCTTGAATATTCGCGTAAAACCAATTTAAAAATCCAAGACATTATTACAACACACAACAATTTCCTGATAATAAAAACTAATGTCTTGGCGGTAACCGATCAATCGAAGTATCTCTCCTTTTTAATTGCTATTCTATAACTAGGGTGCGGAGATTTACGAAGAAAAATAACAGCCTTTTAATATTTCGTATGCAATTGAATACATTATCAAAATGAGTAGTTTCAGGCGTGATGTGGTAAAATTCGAAAATAATAAGAAAATATAGTAACAATTTATTATTATTAATTATAGTAAAAACTTATTTTGAATATATCATATCCTCAACCCTACAAATCAAACTTTCTTTGCTGATATAGATTCCAAGATTATCTTCGAGTGTACAGTTGTTGGTGACATATATTGATTCCAAGTACTAATTAATTATTTCATAAATTAGTAAAACTATCCATTGATCAGTTTATGCTCAGCTATAATTCTTTGAATACTTTAGGAAACATCCATTTTAACGAAAATAAATCCAACGAAATTTTTTAGAGATTTTACATAATTTTATAGTTTAGCTTCCTGTTAAGGGTATTCAACACAGAGCTAAATGAAATATCAAAGTCATACAGTGAGAACACTGCAAAACATACACAATGAAGTTCTAAATCCAAGGGCATCTTAAAACGACTCAAATCAAATACACACGTACTCGTTTATCCACTATTCACTCTTATACTCGCTCATCCAATATACCATAAATAAAACAATGGCTCTGAGAGGATTGATAGAATTTAGGTGAAGTCTTGGCAGTTGGACTATTGGTTCCTCAATTTGGTAATTGTTCTCTTAGTGCATTCAATTGTATAATACTATTTAATGTAAAGGAGACTATTTAACACCATCTTCTAAAAGATTCCTTATCCATCATTTAGCAGGAGACTTAAATATTTAAAATTTAAGCTTGATTTCTTCTGATAATTGTGAAAAAAAAATAATTTTCAAGCCTAAAATTTATGATCATTCAAATTCAAAGAAACTGCGGGAGATACTGCAACAGTAAATTTTAACGGAGTCATTCGTTAATATGCGTTACAATGTAACAATTTCAAATTGTAAAAATCATTCACCATTCCGGTCGATGCAAATGATTTTTACGCTCGCATTATTCAGTTAAAAGTGGAAATTCATTGGAATTATACTCAATTAGAAATACGAACAAGATAATCCCATAACTTGACACTAAACCCAATTTTTATTGTGCTAACAAGCAATATTTAATAAGAGCACTTACATATAGCAATTCAATGGGCTTTAATTCCGTCGCCCAAACCGTTCCAAGGTAGATACAACTCCATTCTGTAGCATAGTCGGGCGTCATCAAAGTGTCTAATCTGTAAGGTAAAGAAATATTATTCATCAATTTTATTCATATAAAACCAGCACATTTTTTAAATAACGTGAATTAGCTTGAATGGCATGAGTTATGCTAGTTGAAATAAGCTCGATTCAGTTAAAAATATTTATATGGTAACCATATTAATTTTAAAGCATTATTACTTTCATAAATTTCAATGTGATAAAATATTGACAGAGGTGTTAGAAAAATTCTCAGGGTTCTGGTGTGTGATTGAAAGAATTGCTAACCTGAAAAAAAACTAAGAAATGTTTCGTTAAAATCTACGTCAACTCATTTAATTGGCAAAATTGAAATCAACTGACTTATTTAAACTCGTATTTTCCTGGCGTTAGCAGAAGATTTCGATTGATTTCGATTCGAAGATTTAATTGATATTTCCAAGTTGTATTGCGATGCGTACAAACCTAACCGCAACGATATAAAATTTAACGATTCACAAATCATTAAAAATATTTCTAAAGTTGATTCTTGCCTTGTGCTAACTTAGTCGATATTTTTGATGCATGCTTGCTCACCTACAAGTATACATATATACTTCAGGCAGTTTGGGATGAAATATTTCGTCAAAATATTATACTGTGAACTAAAGAGAGGTGTAAGGTTGCCGGGATCCCACTAGTGTAAAAAGAAACTCGCGTTCACACGTAGATGAGTTCCCTTCGACCTAAACTCTTTACTCGTAGATAGCCAATAAAAAAGCATTTCCACAAAAACCATTGAAAGCTAAATTCATATTCCCTCGACAACTATATGGGTTCCTTTCCATCTTTCCTGCTTCAAAAGAGGAGATTTTTGAACCACCAATCTATCATCATTTTCCTTCATCTCTACGACTCCTTTCGGCTTCCCACCCCTCCACATATTTTTTCGGAAAGACAGGCTTTGCCGATACACCAGCGCATTCGTTAACATTCCAGAAAGAACTATCTCGAGGGTATTTCCTGTTCTTTTTTAAAAAAAAACAGCAAAACCTGCCTTCAAAAGAGAAAAAATGAAGAATTTTCCCGCACTCTGCAACTTTTCCAAAAAAATTATCCTTTATCTGACACTCATATATGACTATCATTGTGTGCTTCATACTTCTTCAACCTCTCTCCTCCGCTCCCCTTCCCCGAAGTATGGAATCAACGAACCCACGAGAATCATGACGTCCGCCTCACTTCTTCCTCGGCCATTGTCGCAACCACCTCGGTACTCTCGTGCTTCGCTTTTCCCTTTTTTCTTCATTTCCTCGCGCTTCTTTTCATCTGCTCTCCAATTCCTCACCGCTCCCACGAATACATCCGACCCGACGACACCCCAAAAACCACCCTCCTCATACCCCTCTTCCGCCCACATCACCACTAACCCCACCTCCTCTTGATGTCTCCCTCCTGCCATTCCATACTCCCTAACCCATCTTCCAAACACCGCCACCACCCACCACAAACCCCTCGAGCTTATGTACCATTATTTCCCTCCTTCGGCGATCTTCCTTTATTTTTCCAGTCCCCATTGTTGGGGCCGGGAGTGAGGGGCTCGGTGTGATGTTCGGCCCGGCGCAGCAGCCGCGTCTCTCCCCCCCCCCCCCCCCATCGCACGCTCCCTCCGCTGGTGTAAGGATATACTTCTCGTGCTAACACACAAAGAAACGCGGAAGGATGGTTAACAATGCAAATAGAGGTAGAATAGAACGAGAAGAAAACAGCAGAGGGGAAAATATTAAGGGCCCGAACACAGGCTGATAAAGAGGCCACAGAAAAATTCGAGAAATGAAAGGAAGAAAGAATGACCCTGAGAGGAATCGAGCTGGTGAGATTGAGGTACATCTAGAGACAGACACGCACGCATATGTATACATACATACATATACGTATATATACGCACACATAAATGCACAAGCATTGATATGCAACAAAATCATCCTTGTTATGTCATTAATTGTATCAATACTTTGTCAATGAACGCCGGGGGAAAATGTGATATTTATTCTATCATTATGAATTATTATTGTTATACATACAGCACAATATTATATATACTACATTGCATTCTATATTTACCATTAAAGTATTAATATATTACATAAAGATAAAAGAACGAATGTTTATGCAATAAACGATGTATAATGGCATTCCAGTGCTGCTTAAAATTCTCCCTAAATCATGCATTGACTGTATCTCAGTTGATTATTTGTATTACATATCCTTTATTTTACCCCACTTAAGCTTGTACTTTAACACTACTAATTTTAAGCAAGACAGTAGCTAATTTACTGATTACCACTACTCTATTAAAATTCTTTCATGACTCATTCCTTTTATCTAGTAATAAATACTCAATTATATGCAAATTATAGGTAATGCAAGTCCTCTTTAAATGCCAGTGACAAGTCAGAAAAAAATTTCACATTAAATATTTTTATATTTGCTTATTCACTCATTATTTATAAGCCGTTAAATTTAAGTTATTCCACTTTAGATTGCCAATATTAAATTAGTAAAGTAAAATGTAACAAGTTATTTTTTGCTAATCAATAATGACGAGCAAAATAAAATAGGGAATGGATAACAATGGCTTAATATTTTATGTTATATGTATTTACCAGCATATTTACTCATTCTTGTGTTGTAAACTATTAAAAGCAGTAAAATCATCCTTATCCTTGAAGTGCGATAGATTTACGGTAATAGGTTACTAATTGGAAAGTACTAACATACTGTATGAAAATATTTTACATTCATTTTATGAAAATACCCATGAGTGCATGAATTAATCAACTAATACGCACAAGGACAAATTTGGACACCTTCCTCCTTGGAATTTTCTCAATCTCTACTTTAATCTTGAAATGTATTTACTTACACGTTTTTTAAAAAAGTTTATATTAACTAATAGAAAAGGAAAGAAGGTGAGGGAAGGAACGGGTGGCATCCAGTTTACACTTTATTGGAGCAATGATAGGGCAAAATTCTCCCGTGTGGAAGCGCTATTCCATGTCATGATGCATTGAGAGCAATATTCAACAGCAATTAGCAACACGCGGAGGTGAATAGAAATCGGAGGGGTTTTATCAACATGCATCGAGAGTTTATATATCTGCTTGTATCGATATAGTGTCCATAGAAGTGTTCATAGAAGAATAAGGCTTACGTCGACGAAGAATAATTGTCATGTATGTAGAAAACACTAATGTACTCACAATATATTTTTATATTTATTTTCGAATATGATATCGCCCACTTATAGAGATATATCAATGTATCATACATATGAGATCCTACAATTTCATCATAAGGTAATTTTTAAAAACAAACATCGCACCAGTCAACCCCCATATGGAGGAGTGCTATTTATTGTCTTTGATATCTTTCTGTATGTAAAAAAACTTATTCATAATTTGTGAATAAACACTCCAGAGATTTGTGCACTTTTTTCTTCTCCTTTCGTGACTAAAATTCCATCAAGCTCAAATATTCATTTAATTTTCTGGCGTTGTGGAACCAAACAAGATGGGACCTCTCGTAATTGCTTGTCAAAAGGCACTTCTATAGAAAAGTTGACGATACGTCACAAAATAGCGAAGGCTCGGAAGCGACACTGACAATGACGTAAAAAACGATTCTCTCTCTCTGACACAGCTTCGAAGCAATAAATTTTATTCACTAGTGACACTTTTTTCATGCATATTTAAATGTTCTCCAAAATGTAAAACGTTATGACAGGAACTTGGCGATACGCTCTTTCCTGGTCCATGTAAGAAGCGGAAGACTTGAAGGCCATAGAAAATCATTTTTTTTTAACCCTGGAAATATTGAGAGGAGAGGAGAAAGGAATCTCTTACGACAGGAAAATGGAGAGGTAAGGAGAACAAACCTTCCGGTTTTCGTCAGACTAAAAGTTGAAATAATGGAGAAAAAATATATTATCTCTGTATACAAAAGATATGCTCTTGATCATCCCCCTCGACTCGCTCTCTTTTCGCAGTTCCACATTACCACCTCAATTCCGTACCATCTGAATTCACCCCACCAGATGCCTCGGGGAACGCGGAAACAAAAGACTAACGAGTACCATAAGATCCGGGAGGCCCAACGCATTAACATGTTGCATTACCGCCCGATTCGTTCCTCTTTCGCCTTCTCTGTCTCTTCTCCCCATCGTTCACCTCAAATGAACCCGCTCATTCTCAAGAAATGTTTTTATTTCACCTTTTGGCATATTCGAAAAGATTTTATTATTACCTTCTATTTCTTTAAATATATTATTGAGTTTTAATTCGACCTCTTTAGCCCTGTGTACATTTTATTTTCCTTGAGAATTCCAGCATATCTAGACTACAAGAAATATTGGTACCATAAAGCAGACGAAGAAGGGTGTTCCGAGACCGCCAGACGCAGTCAAATAGAAACTAGAAAATATTTTTTAAAGTGCTCTACTACGGAATAACATGAGCATGAATAAGCATAAATAATAAGAATAAAATCAGATTCTATTTATAATTATTGGATATTTTTTTTATTATCTATTAAAAGATTTCTACGCTTTATCTCATCAGCTATGCAAGAAAGGATTTTGCACAAGGCAGTTAAATATATCCATTAAAATCATTTTAGCGACATTTATATTCAAAAGTTTGTTTACATAATAAGTGATGCTAACAAATTAATCATTAAGATCAGATAGTAGCCATTTTTAAAGGATATTTATCTCGTAGAAAATTGCTACTATCAGTTCTATATGTTCCAATTCCACCACATAACGCCTGAAACTAATTGGTTAAATTAATCAATCCTGGTTATACATCAAAACTATAGCTTTTAATAGATAGGTTTATAGGTGTCATTAGAATCGTAACCAGTCAATCAACATCCGAATCATCATAATAAATACCAGAAAAAATTTGCTAATATTTGTATGCTGTTACAGAAACAGTAAAACAACGATGAAGTGAGAAATGGAAGTATAAAATTTGTTCATATCATCCATAAATTATTATTCTGGCATTGAAAAAGTTTTAAAATATGCCTTAAAAATGATGAATATTTGTCCTAAATTTGAGGTTAGCATTGATATTACACCTTATAAGGGTGTGAAGGAGTAACATTTATTTCCAAGAAAATTTACGCATTGCAATTTTTTATAAACCATTTCACTAAAATTTGGGTTTCTAATAAAGGTTGAAACGAATAAAAGTGTATTTCAGCATATTTTTAAGTGTCTATCGGACATTTGATATAATATAATATAAAGCACGCAATAATAATTCATCGCATGGACAAAAACCGATCTGCAAGCAACTCCAATTTAGGAAACATGGGTCACTGTAAATAAGCACTAAAAAAATTCCTTTTAAAGAATTTCTGCATAGGATAATAAAGAGGGTTTTCAAAACGTTTTCATAAAAACGCAAACTATGGTCACAGGAAGAAAATATCACAAGGTGATATCATGAACTTTAAATGGCCAATAGATATTCGTTTCATTTCCCCTCATTGACCCCATCAAAAAGAGTTGTAAATTGGGCATAAAAATAATATCAAGGCAAATTCTTTACTTTTACTAACTATAAACAACCGCCAAAAAGCATAACAAATGAGGACTATATGTGGACTAAATAAGAACCAATACCCCTTATAAACAACAAAATACAGTCATTTAAACTTAAATCAAATGCTACCGGAGCCAAACGAAGCGATTTTGCTACCGTCCACCAGCTAAGTACTGATTTCCCATTAGTTAAGTCGCACATGGGTAAAAATAGATCTGATATACTTCATCACTATATCTTCAGCTTATCTGATTATTTAATTGTTTAAAATTCAAATGTTCCTTTTCATTCAAAAGCTACTAATATTTACAAATAACCAAAGTTTATTTAGGTGCAAAAAAAGTAGTGAATAATGTTAGCAAATCGACTTCCTTGTGTAGTTTCTTTTTAATAAAGCTAACATATTATTTATTTTTCTTCAAAAAACAGAGTGTTCTCTCGAAAAATGTCTCAAGCAAGCAAAATATATAGGTGAACGCAGTTCTAGCAGATCCGAACTTTTAGTTTGTATGAACATTTTACAACGTAAATACGAAACTATGGAAATTGCAGGCCTGTATTACACGCCAATTAAACACCCATATCAATAGTTGGCTTTGATACGTGAACTTATGTTCAACCTACAATATCCGTACCACCAGATGTTGACAGTATTAAATTTTTATATCATTTACATACCCATCAAAACATGTTACTATAATCAACTGAGTTTAGTAAGAAGCATTAAGAGTCAAAATATTCAACAACGAAACAATACATTTAAGAGCTAACAGTTAAATCTTAAAAGATAAATCAAAATTTACCAGGACTAACAAGAGTTTCCAGTTATCAAGCCTTTTTCACGACCTTGTCAATAACTTTGAAACCCGAAGGAGACCATAAAACAATTACAAAATACGTGTAACAAAACATAAGCATGAAAAATGCAACTTAATGGTGCACTTGTTTTTTGTGACAATTGCAGACAATCAAGTGCCTTGTAGGAGTACTACAAATCGACGTTTACGATTGGGAAAGGACGAGAACGATTCTATGATAGGTTTTTCTCACTCTCAATCTTTGAAGATGAGAATACGAGCTAATGACACATTCTGCCTTAGCTCCCTTTAAATATAAGAAGACAGAAGAAAGACGAGGGATTATGTGTGGTAAAGGAGGTACAAAAAGATGTGGAGAAGCGTATCCACTGAGACTGTGACAATGGGGGAGAGATCAAGGGTAAGTCGGCTACCCTGAAAAGGGGATGAGAAAGAGATTGAAGATTGTGGGGTTGAAGAGGCATAGTGGGGAGGAAAAGGCTGCGGAGGGATGACGAGGGAAACATCATTAATACGGGGCTTGAGGCGGTGAAGGGGCCGCTTTCGGCCGAGGAAGAGATGTTATTCTGGAACATTGGGGTCTATCCGTGTGGGATGAGAGGTTGGTTTTCCCGCAGGAGAGATGGCATCTCGTGCAAGCTAAAAGCGTGAGCGGTCGGAGACGGCGGGAAGGTCAGTGAACGGAATGAGGACTGAGGGAGGGGGGGATGAGCTCGACCAATGCAAAACACGGGCATATGCGAAAAGAATTTATTGAGAGAAGAGAATGAACTCATACACTCTTACTGTCATTCCTGTGTTCGATAAAACGAACGAGTATTCGAAAAATAAAATATTATCATCAATTTCCAAAAATATTAATACAAATTAATTTTCATTTTCATACCAAAACTCCGGCATCACATATCGCATCTAATCGCTAATTGTTGTTCCCCCGTCCAAATTAATTGTTAGCTGCAAATAAAAATGATATCATACGTCATCATGACTATGCTACAGCAAAATACATGTAGAAGGATCTATCAAGTAAGAATTCTGAAGTTGCATTTACAAAGGATGACTTGAATGTGCTGAGCAGCACATTCAAGTCATCCTTTCTGAAAATCTGGGTTTTTTTAAAAACCAGTAAATGATTTATAATTCATTGAAATTATGAATTTCTGGATACATTTCGCACGAATTGAGTCTCAAACGTTTGTAAAACGCTATTAATAAAGTGAAAGACATAAACTGGAATTTTATAAAATGATTTTTAATTCTTAGATATGTTACAATAGACAAAACAGCCGAGACTATCAAAAGCATCACCTGACGATCCAGGTGACTCAAGGGGATTTAAATTATGTAAAATGATTATTATTTGGTATACTTTGTACAATTCTTTTTTATAAACAAATGTTATCAGCGAATGAAAAAAACACCCTACTGGCATTACTACACGCCTTAGAGCATTAGAATCGTTAATAAAATTTTTTGACCTAAGGTTTCATCAGTGCATTACTTAGACTAATTATACCCTCAGAACCTTTAAAACTTCAAGTAAACAGCAGTAATTACGGAAAAATAGAACCCTAAAATCATTTTATTTCTGAGATGAAATAGTATTCAAATAGATATTACTTGAATAGTTTCATTGTTTCGCATGAAGGATTGAATTATCACTAAAAAAACGCAAAGGGAAATGGAAACATTGGTAAAATTTGAGGAAATTTTAAATCTAACCGGGCTCCTTATTATGGTTGGCCACGAAATAATTCCGATGAGCTGGCATACGAATATTCACGCGACCAAACATTTGGTGCGATGATAATGTGATTTGGGTTGCATATCCTGCAGGATGGTAGTTTCTAATAATTATATTTATATGGCATTAAAGACAAAAAAATCGAGCAAAAAACTAGCAAAAAATTAATTTTTTTACTACATTTATTAACTTTTTATTAAAAATTTTCTCTACCTGTAATATTTTCTGACATTTGACAAATAAATATAAAATTAATTTCGAAATATCAAAATTTAGAATATATTTTTACCATAAATTAGCGTTTTAACAAATTTGAGTATTCATTAAATGGTTAAGATAAATCTTTTTCTTCGCAGTCATTATTCCAACCCTAGCTGCAGTTTCAAATTACATATATCGAAATCATTAATAAATATATTAAAACCTAAACGTATATGTTATAGTTATAATTATTGGCAATATTGTTATAAATAATACATTTCTAAAAATTTCATTTAGTTCTTTATATTCATTTATTTTTATACATGTTATTAAGTAGAATAAAATTATTTAATGAATTCGGTTGCCGTAACTTTCGATGTTTTTCCTTTTACAAAATTGTAAGTTTGTAATGTCACATTAACTACAAAACTAATTAAAGCTCATATAAACATTTTTTTGTTCAGAGTAAAGGGTGAAGGGGAAGTTCGATTTAGATAGCATACAAACCAAAGATATGTGCAATTACATCTTTCCCACTGCCGTGATCTCCAAACAAAATAATGGTCATCAGATATTTCGCTAGGCATGGGTTCGTAAATTATTTGCGCGGGGAAAAGCCACGCGCCTCTAACTGCAGATAACGCAAGACGACATATGTTTGCCTCATTGTATTTATCTACTTCCTATTTTATCGACAAAACATAAGCAATGGATGTTTGACCATATTGCTTTTTAACTGCCTCACTTAGAGTCGGAATTGTTTGCTCGATCGATTGTTTGCGATGTGAAAATAAGCTATTGGTGTTCAACGAGAGCAGATGTCAGTTAAACAAGGGGAAGGGATAGCGGATAAAAATGGCGACTTGATTAAACCACCACTCACCAAGATTTTTCCGATACACTGTCCCAATCAGAGCTTCGAGTGAGCACTGCGGAAAGGAAATTGAAGTGATGTTACAATCACTAAGGTACTAAATCCTTCATCAACACATATCTTGTATTTCGCGGAGAGATATCTGCGAACTTTTGTTTGGTTACCAATATTTTCAATTCAACAATACAGTTCAGAGTTACAAAAGTAAGACTAAGGTATTCAGGCAAATAGCTAGAGAGGCAGAACCGGGATTAATAAAATGTTAACGCCATGGGAAACCATGTACTTATTTCTTAAATCCTACTTCTAATATATCTAAATATATTAACAACATGGTAAAAAGTTTGACATTAATAAATTACACAAACATTTAAATGATTATTCAATATAAAGAAACATATATGAACCGATTATAAATTTTCAACTTTTATTTTCAAAATAATCTTTTCCGAAATTGCAAATATAACCTCCATAACAACAAAAAATAAAATAACTAGGATTTTGTGCTTAACTAAATGTAGCTGAAAAGGGAAAATTAAATACAAGAAAATATATTGCATGAATATTTTGTTAATAGTAACTCGGTGGCAGCGGGGTAACGTCTGCCAAACCAAGAGTCGCGGGTGCTGTTTTCGGACCAAGGCAAAATAAATAATTAATGTGTCGTAATGGTGCATATAATACTCTAGAATTACAATTAAAACCTGTTTACAATAAGCATATGGTTTTTCAAAATAGGTATAAACGAATTACTTATATATGTACTATGTTTTCAATCAAAAAAATATATAAAAAGTTAAATAGAATATAACCTCTAAAACCAAGAAACTTTTACTTAAGCCCTCCCTATCATTGGCTAAAATGACGCTCACTTTGAAATAAAATGAGTGTTTGAGTCTGCTTTATGCAAGTTTTCGTGCTGTTAAAATAAAATCCTAAAGTGATCCTCTTTCTACAGAGAAGAAGACACGGCCAGTCAAGTACTCATCACACAAAGCCAACACTGGAGCAAACTGAACCTAGTTGATGCCTCTTTGTATGGAACAGCGGTCACTAATGGTTTCCATATGCCGCATCATGTCAGTTTTTATATTGAGAGAAACCATAGAGGTGAGTAATGAAGATATGAATCAAGGTGTTGGTGGTAGAGATCATCAAAACCATCACGGTATGTGAAAAGCAAGCACTAACAAGAGCGCATCTAAAAGGTTGGAGGTGTAAATAAAAATTAGTTATGATGACAAGGGAAAATATTTGCTTACTAAAGCCAAATTAAGCGGCTCTTTGGTAGCTTTAAAGGAAATATGTGTACATTTAGGATCATTCTTAGAATTATACCATCAATGCTTGGTTATCTAAAATAATTTACGATGCCCATAAGAATGAATATTAGACTTGCTCGGCAATCATACACAATTCTTCTTTTTCATCTTTTCTATGGAAATCTCGCGAAGATCAGAGTAAAGATACGTTTCTCCTCTATGCAAACATAAACAAGCGTATTTATTTATTATATTCAATGGATTGCCTGACGTAAAACATGTAGCAGAATAATATCAAGTCTCATTAAGACTATTTTACGCAGCATTATCCAATAATATAAGGCATCTCTTTTAAAAATATATGAAAGTATTTGAATTTCATATAATTTAAATGATGAAAAATACATTAAAGTTTCAGTGCATGATAATAAATATTTATTTTTCTAAAAATCTTAATTTCGTATTCCGTTTGAACGTAAGTCTTACGGAAATTAAGTGGGAAATTTAGGAACTGTTAATTCAGATTCCTCCAATCTTCATTTTTTAAATTGAACATGTGAATGAAAATTAATGAAGCCATGTAATAACGAAATCAGATCATCTCGGTAAATATAATAGGATATAAAACCTTTTCAGGATCGCTTTTAAAAAAATCATCCTACTTAATTATTTCCAGTGTATTATACCACCCATCCCCCATCTTTTTTTCCAAGTGAAAACTCCCAAATCAGCCAAACTTCGTCGAGGCCCCTTCCCTTTTCGCCACCCCTTTTGGCATTCTTAAGCTTTCCACTTCTCCCTACCACTGCCTTTGATGGCAAAGACCCGTGAATGAATATGCTTTCTTTCGGCCAGCCGTTCGAAGAAGTTATCACAAAAGGGCCCCGACGGACATGCTCCAATCCTCCTTGCTCAGACGCCGCCAGCAAAAATAAAGTATGCTTCGAATTTTTATTTTCATGAAGATGATGTGGAAACCATTTTCATCCCACGGCAGAGCACAAAAGGCGGCAGGGTTTCAGAAGAAATAAAAAGGTCGGTCTCCAGTAATAAGGTGTACAGCATCCAAATTTTCCTCCCCACTTTTTCCCTTGTGGCGACGGTCCAAGTCTTGGGAGGCCTTGGAGTACCGTTGGGATAATGGATATTACCAATCAATGAGGAAATCCTTTGAAAATACTGAAAGCTGCAGGAGTGACAATCATCCAGAAGAGTCAAGATTTGGCAGAGTCCATACAAATCTTGCTCTCTCAAAATGCACATAGGTGCGCCAGTTTCAAAGCGGTTTTTATCTCTGGTAATAAATTATATTGTGAATACTCTATATTTTATCTTTAAATAAAACTGATCCTTATAAAAATAATTCTAAAATAAAATTGTGTTTGGCAATTATGTGTATTAATAAACATTGTAAATAATTAAAATAAATTCATAGTTTGTGTTATGTACTAATTTTCGAATTTTCATTCGTTACATGATGCAAGGAAACTACAAAGTTATTGGATTAAAAATTTTTAATGCATAAAAGTTAAATATTTTCCAATAAAGTTATTGGAATACCAATATTAATGAATCGCTACTCAACGTCTACAAATTCCATAATTTTCGTTTTGGACATTATTAGATGGATCATTTGAGACGTTTATCAATAACGTTCCTTTTCATGGTCACGCTTTGACCCTTTCAATGATTGGAAGGAGTGAATGTGTATATAAATATAAATACATGTATACATATTTATGACTAAAAATTAAGAGTTTTTATTTCATAACATTCCATACTAAAAATATCGAAAACTACCTTGAAACCTGTGTAAAGAAGCCTTACTTCTATAAAGGGTTAAGTTGTACCGAAATTTTTAATATAACATATTAATCTAGTTGAAAATATTTTAATAAGGATAGTGATATTAAAATATGGAACTCAAGATTTCTAATTAATTACCCTTAAATATTAAAATGACAAAACTATACGACCATGTGATCCATAGGCAAAGTTTACGAATACTCCAAAATAGTGTGAAACTAGAGGGGTGGTGACTGATTCAAGATCCTATACGGGAAATGGACTTCTTTGATTGGATCAGTTGATGCTCAAAGGTACCAATGTTCCACATCGAAGCAGTATAGATCTGAAGTTATATCAACTTTTCAAATATAATAAAACAGGGTAAGTAACAGTGTGACACAGTATACTCAAAACTATAATTTTTACGCTAGGGCACCAGATTTTAGATTTTTTTGCTAAAACAGTGGCCCAGCAAATTTTTCTAAATGCTTTACTAATTTGATTAACGCAATAGTTATTGCCTACTGATAATATTAAAAATGAAGAGATGATCCTTGTTCTGTTATTTTCATCCTCTGCTACCAAATTCAGCGTTCTGAGATTGGAGTAATGTGTTTTAAAGCTGGAGCATTTTTCAAATAAAATTACTTACAAGAATAAAATATAAACCACCAACAACAACCGGAAGTTTTGTCGTCAGCCTAAAGATAGGAGAGAACTCATCTATCATAGCGCATTAAGACGCATAAAATGGCCAAAATCTGTTTAGAAAGGTCCTTCTCTCTCCATACATCCACTGCCAATTCCTTGAATGTTCGGGTAACTATCACACGAACAGCCGTCTGAATGCTCCTCCCCCGATCAAATTAAACGATGTAAAAATATGAATAGCTTTCTTAATAAAAATTTAACCGATATCAACGGAGAAATTTTGTACGTAGATCGGGTAAACAGCTGAATTGTTATTTTTAGAACTTAAAGGGTCTATCCGTCGCTATTTTCCTTTTACGGAGGTACGCAAAGTCATACCCCGATAAGAAAATAATTAATGTTTTAAAACCTCTAGACAGTATTCTCCATCTCCAATCGGTTCTTTACGCAGATTTTGTTCACAATATTAGTAAAATCACCGCAGCACAATGATTTTTTAAATATATTGGAATTTGACTTATGGTTAGAATAGCAAATTAAAGCAAATACTCATATTGGGTCAAACAATTTCTCCCATATACTATATTTAAAACATTACCTCTAATGACCCAAATAAGAACTTTCATGGATTATAATCTACATTTAGAGGTAAGGCAAGTTTATAGAAAATATTTTTAAAAGTCATTTCATCATTGTGCTTTTACAGCCACTACGTCCACTGCGGCAAGATGCCTTCCACAGTAATATTTTTGGTGTTTCAATAAATCTTGGAAAAACTATTTTAAATTGATTTTTCCACCTTGTATATGATAAATGTACGCAGTATGACCACTGAATTTTGGCATAAAAAAGGCAATCGGGCCACTATCCTGGAAAGAGATTCCCGATGGATCTATTCTTTGATCAACTTATGATTTAGTTCTACAGTGGATCAACCATACACTTGTAAGCTTAAATATATAAACTCCCAATGTGCTATCGCTCGCCCTGGCTCCCCTACCGTCCACCAGGAGGTTGAGCACACGCTATCGGCGAAACCCAGTGTCTCCGGGACGCACGTGTCGCTCACGAGTGTGTATGTACCTGTCCACTGGACTCTCACTTCAGCTTCCACTGCTCACTCGCAGTCCGGCTTCATTTTCAATTGTTTACTGACGAATTCGAGGTTTTTCTCAAAAATAAGGTGGAGTGGAAATCCCATTCATAAAGAACAACTGGGAGAGGGAGGTCTCTGTGGAGCACTCTTGAGTCACGATGGCGACGCGCAATAATACTGCCTCTGAGGTGTTGTTCAAAATTTTAGACCTTGTTTAAAAATCGAATATCGCTGCGTGAAAACGATTATTTTATAACCGGGTTATAAATTTTTCAAATATATTCCAGCCTGGCTATAATGATGCAGAAGCATTCTCTACAAGAATTCTCTAATAAGAAATATTGAGGGGGTCAGGACCATTAAATTTTTAAAATGTCAATTTTTTCATGCACCCCAACAGAACATATTGGAAAACCATATTAACAACCGATAGTACTCTGAATTCTACAATAATCATTTTATGTAGCTGGTATCCCAAGATTTGAAAGTATTGCTCATGATATTACTTCCGTTTAAAAAAGTTTATCTTCAAAATTGAGTTGTATCGCCTGACTGTGTCTAAGTAATTGAAGATAAAAATTATTAATTTCAGATAAATTTAAGAAATAAGCTCAAAAGGCTGAAAAGTCTTTGGTAATAATTAATACATGGAAAGCTGAACAAATGAATGTGTATTGTGGGCAGACAATTTATGAGAATTCAATATAAATATAAAATCTTCTCCGTTGTCTATAGATTACAGATGTAAACCAATCACAGATACATTTTCAACAGATAAAAACTCAGCATATACATGGCATCTAATGAAATAAAATATAATAGGGAATAAAAAGTAATAAAAGAATGCGAGTTTTATCTATGCCATTTAGAAGTTGTCAACAATATCCCTTTTTGTTTTATGGCTTAATGAAAATTATTTGTGACTCAAACTCTGGGTATGCTTATGATAGGTTATCCACAAAAATCATCCATAGTGGAGTTGGTAAACCTACGCATTACTACCGTGGAACAAAATATTAAAGATAAATTTACTCTGCCGTGGCAAGGAAGAAACTTAAATAGGTTCTAAAATAACTGGTGCTTGGGTAATTTAAATCTCTGATCAGGAAAACATCATTGGGTTTAATAATACGAACATAATCGAACGACAGTGTTAATTTTAAAATTGTCTTGTGCTTTACTTTTAATGATATTAGAATTTAAATCGTTATCCTGCATTTTTATTTTATTAGCGTGCAACTCAAAAAACTCGCAATGATATCCAAAACGAAATAAGTGCATCAGCGGGTTTTTTTTCCATTTGATTCTTCTTTCAATGAGATACTTCTGTAAACTGATGATTGCGAAAAAAATAAACTAAGGGTAGAGAAATAGTGGCACAAGACAAATAACTAGAAAGAAACATTCCAATGATCTAAAAACGATAAAAATCTCCTCAGCAGTAAGATATACGTCTAGAAGCATGGTTACTTCGAGCGAAAGTACACGGCAGCACTACGATGGAGCGGGAAGGATACAAAAGTAGCAGAATCAGCGCATTTGTTCGGAGGCGAGATGAAGAAGCAAGAGTTCAAGAAGAATGAAAAAAGAAGGCCTTGTGGGATCGGGAGAAAAAAAAGAGAGAGGATGCGAGGACGAAATAACGAGCAGCATTGAGCGGAGATCTCCGAAACCGACCAGCTTCATCATCTGGGGATTATTCCCAACCCCTACACCCAATCCAATAGAAGTCTACACATCCAGCCCCCAGTCTTCTCTTTAAGTCCCTCTCTCGCTTTATTCTCTGGGCTCGCTCACCCGCCACCTCGTAGTTAACCCCGCACACACACGCCAAAAGCCACCCCTTCGCATCATCCCCCCCTTCGAACCCATCTAAAAAAAGCCATCAAAACCCCGTCCCCTATCCCCGAGACCAGACTCCACTCCCATCCCAGGCTCTTAAATTCATTGCCCCCTTCCCCTACTCCCTCCCGCAAATCCCTCCCTACCTCCCTTTTCATTCGCGCTGAAATCGCCCTAAAGTGCTACACCACCCTGGTCTTATATATTCTTGCAAAACTCACCCTTTCCGCCAGAGAGCGACCGACGTCACAGCATGGGAGTCTGCGGGGAGCTGCAGGGAGGGTTGGGATCTCGAATTAACGGCCCCTTCCCCTTCGTGATCTCCCTTCCCCCTCTCCCTCTAGATTCCTCCGGCAGCCCCCGAAATGGCTCCCTGGATTTGCCACCCCTCGGCGTTTCCCACCCCTCCGAACCCACTCCACACAGGCCAACCCCATCCTCCCCGAGACTCCCCTACTCCCTACCCCCCTCTTTCACACTAGCCGTCTCGCCTTTTTTTCAATCCTTACTCATTTTTCCCTCCTCTCCTCAATCTATTCCTGCAGCAATCCCACGGAGGAGCAGCACCCTACCCCTTATCCCTCCTACCCTCCCCACAACCCTCCACTCCCCTACACCCTTCCTTCCTTCCTTCCTGCCTCCGTGCTCCTCCTCCTCCGACGTCCGACGACCTTAATGTGTTTTCCGTGTTCCTCGCTGGCAGCCGCAACATATGTACACACTAGCGGCGAACACGGGCCCCGACCGGGCCCCGGACAATCCTTGCGAGGTAAATGGATGGCGGAAGAGGAGGAGGGAGCTATGGGAGAATAAAAGAAAGGAGGGCGGGTTTTGAACGGCGGCTGAAGGAATCGAGGGAGTAGGGTGGTAGGGAACCCCGGATAAGAACGCGGAGGGCAATACATTAGGTCGACAGTACAAGAGAAATTGAAGATGGACCTCGCGTTTTAAGGGCAAACAAATGCTGAAGCTGGAAAGAGTGGCAATCTGGGGCTGTAGATGCTGCTGAAAGGCTATAGACAGCGGAAAAATATTATTGTTATCTGTCGTAATCTTGAGTCCCAAATTGAATTTTCAAAGAGTAAGATTGAGTCTGCATGTGAATTTGACAAGAGAAGAAAACAATTACAACTCCACGTATTTTTGTATTATGACAATTGGAATTGAGAAATATTTACAAACTAGTTCCAAACCACGTCTAAAAACTATTCAATATTTGTAAAAATGAAGCAAAATGGATAATAATAAATAGATAAATAAAATTAGTACGGCAGGGCATGATATTTAATAGACTAAACCTTTCCACTTTGCATTGAGGTTTAATTCGTTTCCTTTTTTAAAATACAAGAATTAAAATGATTCTATTAATTCTTTGCCTCACAAAAAACATGGCTCCACTGAACACATTGTACCAAACCGATCATATTGCATATTACATTACCAAAATTTGTGTATGATCACTAATAAATATACATTTCTAATGGGAGTATGTGCGAGTCTGCCTTTAATAATTTTCCACTTGTTCGACTTTTGTAACGTATCGTAAATCATTTAAAACTAAATTTAAAATAAATTTAATAGTCTACTCTGCCTTTTCCATTCAATAATTCATAAGATAATTTCGTCTGTTCCTCTAGAAACAAAGTACCGTTTCCAGATCGTTTGGTGACTCACAGAAGAATATCACACAAGTGTAAAATTATATAGTAAAGTGTGCATACTAACGAGATTGAAACCGTGGATAAAGAATTCTTTATGCGAATTATGATTACGAACAATACCTTCATAACGATTTAACCAAGTGAGCTAGGTGGGTAAACGCGGTGTTTTTCTACAAATAGGAAAGTTGGGTGAGAGTTTTTGTATGAGATTTATTCTGAAATAATGTCATTAGGACTTGTGAAGAACTGCAACATTCTGTCGAAACTCTTTTTTATATCGATCGAGACAGCAACCGAAAAATTTTCTCGTTTGAAACGTTTCAGGATTAACCCCATGAGACTTGATGAATTTTCGCTAAAATTATCCATTAACTAAAGTTTCACCGTGTGAATAAAGTTTTCTCAGAGAACTGCACTTTCTTTTTAGACTAGATTGTAATAAAGCGTCTTCAATTAGTTAATCGATTTTCGTTCCACTAAGCAATGTAAAGTATTTCACTCAAGACTAAAAATGATTAGATGTTAGCAATATAGTCGTACATACACGTTAACATTAATATTTTTCTGCCTATTTACGCCCTAAGATAAATGATGAAATGCCAGTTGATTCTGAGTTTTCCATACGAAATTGAATTATAAGCCAGAGTAATACTCGTATTTATTGATTCCCCAATTCCTCCGAAATCAAAATACTCTCGTGCAATAATAAAGCACACAAAAATAAAAAAATGGCCAGCTCCAGCCTCAGGTGCAATAACCATGGAATTATAAAAGGGAAGAAATCGCATTGGACGGTTTTCCAAACGTTGATAAATCCACTTTATAAAATGGTTGCTTAATTGTGCAGCCAAATACGCTACCTATAAATTATTAAATAAAGCAAAAACATAGGGTGTAGTACTACCCATTACACCTCATTTAAAATGACAAATTTTTGGATTTCTACATTTTTTATCTTTATTCCCCGACCGTGAACAGACGGAGGGAGGGAGGCGGTCCAAAATTGAAGTCCATGTTTATTTACGCCTCACTCGGCAGCGGCAAATTGCGACCACGACGCACCCGATATTTAGCTCGAATTGCCAATTGGCTTGAAGGATGGTTACCCGCCGGTCATTGAGTTCCGTGAGTTATCGCGCCGGCTGAGAGAAGCAAATAGCGTGGGATGGCGGGGATGAAGAGCAGGGGGCGAGTGTGGGAGGTGGGGTGGAGAGAATAAGAGGAGGTGGGATCAGGGGGGTTGGCTAATTGACGGGACTCAATGGTGGACGTGCGTGTGTGTGTGTGTGTGTGCCCTCTCCCTACACTTCCCACCTACACGCCCATCCACACCCCTCACTCACTCCTCCCACTTCCCTAACCTCATCTCCTCAAAACTCACCCTACTCCGTCAACGAATCGGAGCGGCTGTAAATTCAAAAAGGTCTCCACCGTGAGTAGGTAACTACGATGAGAAGAAGGGAGGGCATGACGAGAGGGGGAGGGCGTGGGGGGTGAGAGTTTGCGATCACCCCACTCCCATTTCTCATGCATCCCTCTCCACCTTTGACAGTTTCCACCTCCTGCCTACCCCCATCAGCACCGATCCCCCGTTACGTCGCACGGTACCACCCTCAAGCTCACCCAATAACCCCCTCGCCCCTCTGAAATCCCCAACAGCCATACCCCTTCTGGCTCCTCTGTCCCCTTCCACCTTCCCTCTCAGGGACACCTCCACCCTCCCACCCTCTTCGCCGACCCATCAAGCTACGCCGACCGAAAGGTGACGGATGGAGCTGACTGAAGTGACAGGGTTAGAGATGGAGCGGAGCGGGAGGATGTAGGGTGGGGCGGCGGATCGGGGGGAAGTTGGAGGACGGCGGGCAGGAGTTTGAGGGGATAGGATGGGAGGGCTAGGAGCACGAATAGAGGTATTAAGAGCAAAAAGGAGGAATACCAGGTGAATGAGTTTCGTAAATGACTAGTTGTCACTCCACTTCCTGCACGACGGTCGTCCATCTAACTACTTACATTTCTTTCGAATTCTTAATTGGTTGCACTAAATTCGATCCATAAACGTCTATTTGTCACATCTATCGAATGAATTTCATGCATCGGAATATTTTATACTGAAAATAGATACTCAAGTTTAATAGTAATAATTAATCAACAAGGACTGAATATTAGACTTCCTACTACAGAATGAAGCCTATTTTCTAT
This sequence comes from Hetaerina americana, assembly GCF_022747635.1. Classification (NCBI taxonomy): domain Eukaryota; kingdom Metazoa; phylum Arthropoda; class Insecta; order Odonata; family Calopterygidae; genus Hetaerina; species Hetaerina americana. The sequence continues at coordinate 27,062,315 of NW_027286874.1, forward strand.
CTGATTTAATTGAGAGAGGATACTGAGAACTATTTTTAGCATCTGTCTTTTGTTTTTTATATATTTTCCTCTTTTCGGTCTTGTTTTTTTCACTGATTCTCACCAATTAAAAATTCACGTATTTTTATCAAAATCCGACGGTAGTTCTTAATCCATCGTGTTCCAAAATACTTCCGGCAACTCTTCTTCCAACAGTGTCTACCTTACTACAGACTCCTACCCTTGAAAGACGATTCCTAGTGCATATATTCTAATTTATCGTTGAAATTATAATAACATGGAGAAATATCGAACTTACAGGTAAATGGCTTTTAACCTTCTTTCCTGGTTTATTCCACCTACAGCAACTCACTCACGCAGAAGAAGCACATTTAATTTTTAGTTGCTATTAAACACTTTACGTTCATTCTACACTTTTAAGATACTGTATCCTACTAGTATATTCTTCCGTTCTTCTTAGCTTACACTAGTCAATCCATCCATCCATTCCATCATTATCTTACAGATAACCAAAGTAATATTTGGGCGTAATTGAACCCAATAAATATTAATTTCTCGAAATCTTACGCAGCATTTTAATAGCGCACTGTCATATCTAAGATCTATCTATCTCCTCCTGTTTGAACTTTTGGTATTATAAAATACCTAATATTTGCTAGCATGTAGAGTGAGAAGAAGTTATTCCGAATTCAAAATATCTTGAATCAACATACTCTTATTATTATAACTATAACGTGATCATATAATATGTAAAACATAAATATAAACCCGAAATCTGCACGCTTAAAAGAGACGTAAATGTTTTATTCCGAATAATCGGTTTAATTATAATTACTTTAAATTTATCACTCCGCAATTATTTTTTTGTGAAACGAAATATTTTAAATTCAATATCCATTGCAGAGAGTGCTATGTTCTTTCAGCTTTTTACCCCAAAAATCAGTAACTCGAAAGTTTATTTGACTGATGAGGATAATTGTCAGACTTCACTAATCTCTCAGGCGTATGAAAATCATTAATTAATATGGGGCGAATTTCTTTCTTTGCTTTATTTCCTTTTCTTACTGATATTAGGATTCCTTTTTGTACTGATGTCCAAGAACCAACCTCGTTTACACTGAAAGTATCCAGCGTTTTTACATCGTCCGCAAAATAATACCCTGAGGTCTCTGAAGTACCTGGGATGCTTCGGTTGAAAGTCGACACTCACAGAATCTGTGGCAGTACACTGACAAAATAAGGATGTGTTGTACCAGACAAGTGCGAAGAATGGGAATGCCGAATTAGGGAGAATAAATTACTAAGATATAAGCAATAAACTGAGGCAAAAACTATTTGGTCAAGTAAAATACAGTGGAAAGATCAGTGATTGGGACCAATAAGGTGAGTTAAATAGAAAGGTGAAGGAACTGTCAGGGAGGGCAGAGTAGAAGGGATATAAAAACTTATAATCAAAAGAATTTTAGAATAAATTGTCAAACGCGGTCAGAATGCATGTATATACCTGTATGACTTTAATAAATAGCTTTTAAATTTGTAAGTATGGAATGATTGGGTACTTTTAAATAATAGATCCGAGTAATATTTTTGACATATTACAGGAAGTTTTACATTATATGTGCAAGAGTTTTCACTTTATACATATTTATCTCTGACGTTAATACGACAGTAACTGCTAGTTACGAAGTTATGACAACGCAGAAATCGAACCGATAACAGAAATATAGAAAACACTTTTTAATTTCTGTAAACATCTTTAGAAAGTAGTTACGTCCTTTTCTAGCAGGTAAGTAAATGCACACTTTCAATTAACATTATTTATTGAGTAATAAATAATTCTAGATTAGCCTGTCATTGTTCAGAATTATTTCAATTCAAAATAAGTTTTTCAGATCTTCTGTTAAATTACAGGAATAGGAAAACAATCCCTTAAGCGCTAAAAACAAATTGATTTATCTTTCGAATAACACCAATTTTAATATTTAAACATTGTTGGTAGTTAAGTAAATATGTTAAAAGACGTTTCCACCTGATGGACGTATACTATTAATGCCAATACCCACGCATCTTCTAGGTGACTTAAAATGTGATCGATGATTCGACTTCTGTGTTGTCATTTCTAAAAAACGAAGACGTTTTGGTCATATTGCCATGAGAGACGCTAAACTGCAAAATCACAGATTATTTAACATTACTTTTAGAATAAAAATAATGTTACACAAATAACATATTATTGGTATTATGATCGATAAAGATTTTTACTATTAATATTTAATGCACGTCATTTAATATTTCCAGTGATTTTTCGGTCTGAATATTCAACTTGGCAAGTATAAATGCCCCGATAAAATCACTTTCACTCATAACACACTGCTTTCCTATAGAGTATATTGTTTATTTCACGAAGCTCGCTAGAAGCTTATTCACTCCCAAGTCTGCCAATGGCGTGTGAATGATGAGGGATCCGTGAAAGAATTACGAATGGGAACAAATTTTCTGCTTTCTCCCGTCCCGTTTATTCGGAGGTGTAAGGCATTGCTGAAGTTCCAAGGATTCCATAGCGTACGGATAAGAATCGGAAGTGAAAAAGAGATTAAAGATAAGAAATGAGCATCACCACCGATAGCATCGATCTTAAATTATACAAGAAGCCAGCAGGATATTAAATCCACACTAAAGACTATCCTAGCAGTTTAAAAATGCTGAAGAGCACTCATGACACGCAGCTAAGCAGTGGAAGATTGGCAAGATCTTTTTACTTCTAAAGAAAAGTCAAACTCAACAAATCCACTCCAATACAGAACTAGGTGTTAACACTAAGCTACCGAAACTTCTACATCTAGGGAGTAGATGGGAAAAGGACGGCGTTGCGGGGGGAGAGGGGGAAGAGAGGGAAAAGAGATGAGGCGGTGGGGGGAGGGACCGTGGGGTGTGGATGAGACCTAGAGAACGTGACCTGAAGCCCAAGCCGAAGACTTAATAACCCCTAAAAGGGCGTCGGAGAAATATATAGAAGAGCGGCAGTGGTGGGTGTCGGGGCGAAAAGGAGATAGTGGAAGAGGGTAGTATGAGGAGGGATAGCGAAAGGGATTCAGCAATGGAAGGGGGAAGGTTTTGAAGGACAATAGAGAAACGGAAGAGCGGGAAAAGACGTGGGAGGAGAAAGAGTGGAAGAGATGGTGAGAGATTCCATTCTTGCCCCATTGTTTGGCCCTCTTCACAAATCCAACCAATATATTTCTACCCAAAACGTGAAAGAAGCGAGGGAGGGAAAGGAAATAAGGCGACCCCCAACTTCCCTTACCCTTATTCCGGAATCTTCTGCACCAGTCCCCTCCACAAAGCCTCCTCTCCCTCACGATATATTCAAAAACTGTCCCGGGACCATCCAACACCTTACTGGATATTCCCTCCCTCCCCTCTCCTCCCTCTTTTGTTTATACGAGCCTGGCCTGAGATACATGGCAAGAGATGAAAAGATGGAATATGAGTATACGCACACAGCCGAGACTCCCTACATATTCTCATTTCTGTCGCTGCAAGCTAGATTCCAATCAAGCCCCGGCATGAGCCTGGAGGGGAACGATGTGAGAGAGAGAGGGGGCTGAAGAGGTGTCGGAAGGTGATCCTTCCCGATGCGTCTCACGTCTTATAACGAGACGCTGCCACCCGACGCTCCGACCACGTACGCCACGTACGTACGGAGTTAGTGTAGAGTGGGAGAGAGGAGGCCGTGTGGGAGAGAGAGAGAAAGAAGGGGGAGATGGGATGGGCTCACGGAGAGGCAAACGTCGCGTTGCATAGGAAGCGCAAACGGGGGAAGAGTGCGTGTTTTGCAGCCAGCAAGGATTGGGGTGGGGGTGGATGGGACGGCGGAAGGGACACAGGACATTCCTCGCGGGTCAAAGTGAGAAAATGAGTTTCACATGCCAATACAAGATGGGTTTGGTCGCAATCCCACAGGCGTTCTTGGAATCTAAGAAAGAGAAATAAATCGATCCCATACGTGATAAGCACCCAGCGTGAACTGAGGATATAATAAACCAATAACACTGGAAAAAGTAAGTTGCTACCCTCAGGGGATTTATAAACGTATTAACTGGAAAAAGAATTAAAAATCTAATATAGTTCATTGTTCATTTTTTATAACTTTAATATTAATCGAAAAACAGCTATGATAGTTCAACAGATTCAGGCTTGAGGTCGTGGAAGTTCATCATAATGAAATAAGGACAATTTGCACTTTTCCACAGTTTATTTAACGTACGACGCGTTTCAACTCACAGAGTCATCATCAGGTACAAGACCTGATCTTGTACCTGATGATGACTCTGTGAGTTGAAACGCGTCGTACGTTAAATAAACTGTGGAAAAGTGCAAATTGTCCTTATTTCATCAGCTATGATAGTCTTAAATTGGATTTTTAATGAGGAAAATGACGGAACCCAAAGTCCTAGGTAACGGATAGGCCAAGCTTAAAGCTTCGTGGGACGCACCTGGACGGAAATCGCCTCCTAGAACTTTGCATTACCTTGTAAAGGCGTTAACCCGACGTCACCAAGAATAAAATTCAACTTTCGGTAAGGAAAAATTATTTGAGTTTGATTGCTGGAAGTTTTTCATAAAATTCTTTTCTATAACCGAATAAAAAATACAGATAGAAGAATTTTATTTCACTGATGAAATGCTCTTTCCAGATCGAGAAGATTATCCTCTAATATAGTCTTCAAGGTTCCCTTAGAAAAATTACATCCATCATCGGACCGCATTTTTGAAATTCTACGTTCGGGGAAATAAAAAAATACAGTAATTGCACCTTGGTCATTTCTGCGAGAGAAGTTCCGAGAGACATCCCACAATTGTACGTTTATCATTTATATATCTCCAAGAAAACTAGTTAGTGTTACCGTGCTACCTGCTTCATAAGAGTTATTTTTTCCAGTATTATCGTAGAGTGAAACTGATTAAGGTTGTTGAAATAAAGCATATGTTTTAACATTATCATTTTTTGATCAAACACACATAAAGCAGAAACACAGGTGTGTGCATATAAAAAAGGCAATCAAAGTATGACGAAATGAGTAGTTTTTTCGTATGAGAGAAAATATTTAACAAGAAAATCTAAGACATCAAAAATAAAACGCCAATTCCAGTGCCAATGCCGGATGTAATGCCTATTAAAAAAATTGGGGAAAGACGTTTCGCAGAAATTGGTTTCATCAAGCCTTTATCTCCATATCCTGAATGTAATAAAAGACAAGAAAATGCAATAAATCGAGTGACTAAGACAGTCAACGTAATGTATAATTAGAAATAATAATCGCTATAACAAGTTTTTTACGACTGCCCGTATTTCCTCATATAAGAAAAACACTTAGTCCATAACATCTGTTTAAAACAAATAGCAATTACTAATTTACCAAATAGTTGTATCAAGAAAGTAAACAAAAAAATATGGAAAATAACGTTCTATTACATCTAACTAATTTTAAAAGCATACATGTGTATTCGTCAGCAACATAACACTACAAACGAAGTTTCCGTTATATTGACGCGTTTTTCTCACCTCGTGGCATCAGCCAAAGGGCATTCGTCATAATGATAACCCTTCAATGAATGTCCAGGTACAGCATTACCACAAAATACTGTACTGCGATGTATATGTCATCTATGTTTTCAGGCTTAACTTTGTGGCAATCCATAATCACCGAAGTAAAATAACACACACTGTATCTTTCAACCAATTTTATTAGGTTCGAATAGTCTCAACTCATCGGCGTCATCTTCAAGTACCTCGGTGTACCTGCTTTACTGATCAAAGGGTCCTCGGCTCATATCAATGCAAAGCCTTTGGACAATCCAAACTAAAATTCAAAGAGTAGGACTTTCTGGTTAATAGATGTTCGTGGGAAGTTAAATGGCTGCAAAAGGAAAGTAACTGGCCTCCAAACCCTGCATGTTTGCACATGCAAACACAAAATTTTGCAATTACACACACCTTCCGGTTAAGTTTAGACTTGGGCTCTAATCTCACTTATTAAAACTAAGCTTCGGGTTGATTTGTGACATTCATTTTTACTAAGCTATAAAGTTGTCGGCAAAGAATTTTTTTAATTTTTTTCTATATTTTAATTTAATAATGCAAATAACAATTGTCGGTGTTGTGAATTTTCCAGGAACTAAGATATCATTAGCATCTGAAATAATTATAATGCTAATGTAAGGAAATAAAATTCAAGTGGTAAATTATGAAACACCACATTCATTGAAGTTAACTCGATGCTATTAAAGGCATTTAAAATTACAATTTATCATATCTGAAATAGCAAATATTACCGGCGTTAAATTTGAACAGCAAATTCCTACGAGTGTCAAAACCCATAGTGCTAACTTGTAGTGTATTGTTATTACTTAGAGTATTACCCAAAAAATGGAGTACATCAATTTCGAAACTGAATTCCAATAAAAATATTTTATCAAATATTACTTATAATTTACCCTGAAATCCTAGTATTAAATAATCTACTTTTTGAACTGTGGAGCACTAATGAATGTTCGTTTAAATAATAACACAAAACTGAATTGTTCGCAAAAAAAATTATTGAAAATGGTCTACCTTTCCGATCCGCCATACTCAGTCCACAAATGTACGATCACAATGTAACTTACATCAAAAAACTAAAAAATGTATACACAGAGCACCCGTAATGCCCTTTGATAAGAAAAGGGGTTAGCATTTCACAACTACGCTATGAATCTCGGGCCTATGATTCCCATATTTCACTCGCGGGTCTTTGGTAATTTCAGCAGCCATGGGAAACGCAGTAATACCCCGCGATGATGGGTAACTAAAGAGATCTTTTTCAGTCACTCATAATCCCGCCAACTTGGGATGTTCATACCACGTCATGGCAATGACTGTGCGTGTCGGTACGTGTGTTGAACGTTGGAAGCTCGGATGCTTACATGCTCCGTCATGCAATTGGCATTCAACAGGCTCAGTACCCATTCTGCCCCTCCTTTGCAAACAGCACCCACCACCCTATGATGCTTCCCCTCCGAACCCCCTTCCCTCTCATTCGGACCATCACGCGTCCAATCTCGCCCGTAGCCTTCATGCCTACGCCATCTTTTCCCCCGATTCACACAATCTCCCCATCAGAAACGCCCTCGCCCTAGGATACGAAATTCCCATCATCCACTCGAACCCTTACTCTCCCCTGCACATACTTCCCTCTTCAACCTTACCCCACCCACCTCGGAATTCAAAGCCCTCCCGCCCCTCTCGAGTCTGCTTTCGCCTGCCTCCCCCCCTTTAAACGCCATCCCAAACCTCCTTCTTCTTCCCCCTAATTAATTGATTGCCAGCCATACTCTCCGGCCAAGCACTTCGCCTCTTCCTCAGGCCCTTTTAAGGCGTGTGCACATAGGCTCTATTCCACTCCCCCTTCCCTTTGGCTGCCCACTCGCATTTACGGTTTGCTTTCTGGCTCTGGGACGATACACCTCTCCTCCTCCCCTACTCCCCCGATCTACTAGGAAGGTACATTGGTCCAACCAAACACACAGGAAACCTCCTGGCCCGAGCCTTCTGGTTCATCGCATCGGTTGGGCCCTTCTCAAGCCAAAGGGTAGACTGCTCGTTTCACATGATTTGGCTCTCGTTGGTCCATTTGCCACTCGTCACTTCCTCCTATCTGATTCTTTCTGCTCTCTTACCCACCTCCCATTCTCTCTCCTGCTTTCTCTCACCTACCACGATTTAAAAACACGATGGAGTGGAAAGAGGAGAGCATGGTTTTGAGATTGGTTGAATGGGACTGTTCAGGGAGTTGCTGCTATATTGTCGACATAATGTCCAAGAACTCCTCGCTCTTATCCTTATCAACAAAGGATACCTGCGAGTATGTAAATAAAGCCTTTAGGAGATCGATTGAAAAAATACCTCAACGTTAAATTAAACCATTTCAATCAGATGATTGTAGTGCAATAAAATGCAGTAATAAGCGAAAATTAAAATGACTACTATGCACTCTGCAATGGATTAGGCGCCCATTATCATGTTAAAGAGCCGGTTATAAAGTATTGTAATTCGACCTTATAATATAAACACATTATTGTATTAAGCATGAAAAAGCATTCATGAACTAATTCTAATTCTAAATATCAGACTAATTTATAGACTTGAAAAAATAGCGCCTTACACAAAACTTGAAAAATAATATGGTTTATCATACGCGTGCATGTAAATGTATATTTCCAAATATGGATATTTAAAATTTAACCGTTAAAAGCGCAAGTACGCGTGCATTTAAGTCTCACTGATTCTTTTCCCTTCCACCGAATATGGTGGTTATGCCACCAAAAATTTCAATCAATCCAATTGTTGATTCCTATTTTGTACCCTCAGTACTTTGATTTACTTTGGGTCATCAAAGCATTGCAGCAGCTGAATACCATGACTCAAAATTCCAACAACAATTCTCATTCTGAAAATATAAAATATAAGATTTTTCATTCAAAAATTTAATCAATTAAATTTTTAGTTGATTTAATATGAAATAAGTGATCACAAGAATTCCTTTATGTACACATAATTACAATTTTAAAAGGAAAGCACACGGGTCAAATCCTAAACTTCACTAGTAAATGCAATTTTAACGCAAAATGATTAAATGAAAAGAGGTCAAGGTGAATGAAAATTCGTTTCAGGATAGCCTGATGGGAATAGTAAAATCTTTTCACGTCGTAATGCCATCTAGAGCATGAACACTTGTCTTTTCACGTGGTGACTCACCCTGAATTTTATCGCTTTAAGATACCCGAGTCGTCACACTTTTGAATAGTCGAGTGAGTCAGAGATGCGTAAAACCTTTTGCAAGACTACTTATTTTACATGAACTGATTGTTAAAACATGGTCTCGAAGTTTTTATAACGTTCTATTATTACAACGAAAGTATTAAGTAGTATTATGACAATGGGTAATGATGAGTTGTGGTGATTAATGACGACTTGGTATAATAAATTTAAAATAAAATTATCATAATGATCAAGCTTATCCATCCCAATGCAGCGAATATAATAATCGAAGCAGTGAAACGAATAGTACTAGTAACACTACCAGAACACTATTGGATTAAAGGAAAACTTGAAATCATTAAGAATAATGTAACGTATAGAGAATGTACTCCAACAAGGACTAAAAGAACTTAATAAAAACAAGGTAAAAGACTTTGTATAGGAATTGAAGAGAAATCATATAAGGATGTCATCAAAACCAGATATATGTGAGTTATGCCTCGTGGGTATTGGATATGTAAAAATAAAGGCATAAAACACCTTTCATGGATTAGAATGATTGGAATAACAAAGGGAATGAGAAAGACAGGAGAGTCGGTGAGCAGACGTCCATAGTGAGAGAGTATTTTGATAGGTCGTTTTACATTCATAAGGCAACCGGATTACGCCTTGCATTCTCTAATGAGAAGCCTCTCTCGTGCATAAGATGTTGATGAAATTTTTCCACCGCATGACTACAACTCCGAGGAATTGTTTTACATAGTAAGCTTTGTCTAAGGTCTGCATAATATGCTCGAAGGAATGGTGATTGTCGCTGCATTGGAAATGAACCGAAAAAACGTTCATATGGTTTTATTTTTGAAGAAGGAAAGGGAGGTGAATACCAATTGCTCATTGTTAGTAGCTGAAAAGTTAAAATATCTTTTCAGCTAATGAAAATTTAATTTCAATATTTACGCAAAAAGCAAGTTTCCGCTCATTTTCATGAACACTTTCTTAAACATAATGTGAAATCATCCTGATAAAGGAGGTTATGAATATGAAAACATTAGCACAGATTGAGGAAAATTTCAAAAAATTATGAATTTTAAAGACCTAACATTGTGAAGGCACATGCAAAGTTGAAAAGGACGTATTTCCACTTAGAAAGATTCACATAGAACACCGCGATTGTGTTTTAAAGCTAACATACAGACTTTAAACGGAATTTTTGAAAACGGACAAATGTGCATTCATAATCTTTCTGAATGATACTTTTATCATACACTTTTACGGAAAACAGCTATGGAAAATGACTCACTGACCTTATAGCTACAATTTAGCCGTACTAAATTACACCTCTACCATACACAATATCTGAGTTCCTCTCTAAAATTTTAAGTAAGATCAAACCCAATCAAGTGTCACATCCATCTACTCATACTTTTTTAAGGTATCCAAGAGAAAGAAAATATCGTGCCTAACAAATTTCTAAGGATGTTAGACATCCCGAAATTTATGTCCGTTTTCGCTGAACTCACTAGTGACTGTTTTGGGCAAAGGCATTGTAACCCACACAACTATTAATGTTAGAGAAGGAAGGGGAACTGGCCTGCTAATCGCTTATTGTTAAACATTTAAAATATCGTTATTGTAAAATCTAAGGTAATATTTTACGGTATGTAAAATGACGACAAAGAATAAGAAATAAAATGAATCAGAATAAACATAAAAGAAAAGACTAAGGAGAGACTTTGGGTCCTTTCATAAGTTTTGCCAAAAAAATAAATTCAGTAATTGAAGTTATTTCTAAACATACGTTCACAAAAATATGTAATCAGATAATGTTCACATCTACAACCTTTTCTGAGTTTGAACTTGTCGGTGCACTCCAAATAAATTCAAATGGGTGGTTATTCCATGCTAGTAAGGAAAAGGAGATATACCAGCCGTGCGGGAACCTGATATATGACGTGGATGAGGGGGGAAAATCTCTTCCTGACTGAAAAGACTTGCAGTGGGGTAGGCGCGGCAAATAATGGCATCAAGTAATGGATCTGGTAAGAACCACTACGGCATTCGGTTGTCGTTGGTCCTCCCGATGTACTGAAGTGTATCCTGGCATTCAAAGGACCCGTGCGGCGAGTGAAGAAGTGGGGAGTGAACATGTCATAAGCCATAAAAGTGACCCATGGAGAGAGAGAGGGGGGGAGGGCGAATGCATTGTCCGAAAAAAGTAAGTTTTTTTGAGAAGCGGGAGAGAAAAAAACCGACGTCATAACTCTCGATATTTCAAAGGAAATGGGGCGGTGAAGGGCGGATGGGGGGGAGTTCGAATAGGAGAGCGGGGGCGTTGCGGAAATAAAAGGTCTTGATAGTGGGGGCGGCCGGAAGGCGTGAGGGAGAGAATGAATGATTCCGTGTCGCTGCATTAAAAGCATTATTCAGTAAGGGTGAGACGTTCGTCATATGATTTTATTTAACGACTTCCTTCCTTGAATGACCGGAATAAAAACATATCCCTATTTCATTTATTATGTTGCTCAGGGAAACAGCGCTCAGTATGTTAAATGTTTCAGGAACCCAGGTTTAAAAGAGTAACGACGTCACTTAAATTATATCACATAATAATCGTATTGTACACAAAAAATGCATACCCATAACGTATATACCTATACAACTGCATTTTTAACCTTTAGTTCGATGTAATCTCTTTCAAAGAGTACATTTTAAAACGTTTAGACACTTGACGATTTCAAAATGGTTCGAATATCAGTTATTATCAATTTAAACATGTATTTCTTGGATAAAGTAACCGTCGATAACCGTTTGAAAAAGTGTTACTAATTTAAGGACATTTCATTTCATCGTTAAAAAGTAAGGTTTTGAAAAATATTAATTTAACGCTCCTGCATGTGCATTCTGTAGCGTGGTAGCTTGCCGGAAAGGCGTTCAACTTCGGACCAGGATATTCCCGATTCAAATTCGTGAAGACACCTTGAGACAACCTTTTCTGCAATCCATGAAGTGCGATTTTTGGCTGCAAGTAACTCGAGGGGGGAAGCAGTTGGCTCAGGGAAGTTAACCGATCCCGATAATTAAAATGAATTCGTTCAATACGTTCTTAGTTCGGCAATGACCATAATCAAATCTACTTACGGGTTTATTGTTGTGGCGGTAGTCAAATATTCGTTCCAAGTGAAGCCCTATTAAAAAAGAAAGTTATATATATATATATATATATATATATATATATATATATATATATATATATGACTATCTTTTATCAATTTCTTTTTGACTCAGGGAAATATATTCATTGTGACATATTAAAAATTACATCTGAAGAAAACAATTCTACTCGCCAAAAATCAAGAGGTAAAACGGTAGTCACTCTTTGTAGCGCGTTGTTCATATGGTCCACTTTAGTGCTGCTTATTTGTGATTTCAGGACATTAATGATCGAATTTGAAAATTGTCAAATTAAGGTACCTAAACAAATAAAGACAAGAAAAACACTTCCAAGTAAGCTGTTTTTCTGTTTATTATATTTTAACATCATGAATTTTAATTATTCTTATTGGTTTAATCGCAGTTTTACTATTCACATATTTCCAAAAGTAAATTAATTAATTATATCCATAATGTCAAATAATTCATAGATTGAAAATATTTTAAGAAGTTATTTTAAAGATGCTTCATCAAATATTGAAATTTTAAAAAAAGGAAATTTCTCCGTAAACACCGCTTTTTTCTTACGGAAATTGTAAAAGAAAATCTCCCATAAAGTACCCTTTCATTTCTGAAAGATTTAATTTTCATTACTAAAATTTTCAATTTCCTGACGAAGCGAAACATTAAATTAAAATTGAATGTGATTTGGAAATTTTCTCTATCATAAACCTTGAATCTCTGATGCCATCTTCAACTGTATTCGATAGAATGGTTATATACTTCAGGCAGTAGATATCTTATAGTTAATAAACATAAATACCCAGCCAAAACAATGTCAGTATTTATTCTAGTCAGTAACGAATAATTTTACCAGTATTTTTTCCTAGGTTGAAAGCAAACCTTTCCTATGTCCTAGAGATGTTATTAGTCTTATTCCGTGTGTCCGTTGAGTTCTTGTTCAAATAAGAATACCCACTTCCATAAATTTGTTTATGGTACAAAATCAAATCTCGATGTAAGATCACTTTCTCTCAGCTTTATCATATCTTCACGTTATTCATACTAACATTACGCGGCTTTCTGGAAACTATCACTTTCTAACTCACTAGTTTTGATATCGGAAAAAGATACAATTTCTTTGCGGGAAATAAAATCCTTTGTACCCAACGACTTTAAAATTAAGAAATAGGACTGAAAAAAGATCATGAAATTACTTAAGGATTACTTGCTCAGTTTAATGCCTCGCTTATATTTTTTCCTACCGAGGAACTGAACTATTACAAATGGAAAGCTTTACTTCGGCCCAATTGAACTGCGGTTAAATCATCTTACAGTAATGAGAACGCTGACAAATCTAACGAACCTTTTTTCTTGTATTTTTCAAAATGTCAATATGCTAATCTTAGTTGAGGCTAACATCGTCATCGTGGCGCATAACCGGTAGGTATTTCAAATATTTAATCAGTATAATCAAAGGTTAGTAATTAAAATAGGCTTTAAATTTCATGTAAAACTGCTGGCGTTTTTTTCCTTCATCCTTATCACATCAAAGTCTTCGTAAATGGGTCACTGGCACCTCACGCGGTTAGTGCCTTGCCGTTCTATTAACCGAATATTCTTCCATATGCAACAAATAGGTATGTTACTGTAGCTCTGAACATGAGTGATGTTTGTCCTTCCCCTCCACTTCCTGGAAATCCCGTGCCCAGTCATTTTTCCGATTGCGCCTCGGTCCTATAGATCTGGTGATTCAAATTCGTTGACGTCTGCTGTGTTTAATAATACCAAATCGGTCTAGGAGTCTTTTTTCAGGAATGTGTGGATTTTGTGTGATAAACTGTTTGGACACCTTCATTTTAATTTTCCCATTAACTAATTTTTCACACAAGCACTTTTTCTCTACTTGTAGAAATTCGTTTGCAGATTTATGCAATGAGATTTGGATAACGTACCCCGCCTTTGGTTTTATTTATTTAGCATTAGTCCGAAAACAGCACATTTTGGCCTTTACATCGGACTATTAACAATGATAACAATGGTCACATTTACAAACACCTAAGCCCTAGGTGGAGGACAACCCACCCAAGCAGGAATCGGACCCGCGACCTTTGGAATGGCATACGAGGACGTTACCGGGGTCAGTTCCAGGCCAATGGATGTTATCATGATTTTAAGTTCTTTTACTTCTAATATCTCTAACTAGTGTATTGAAAATTAAATATCTCTGACGTTTGGAAAGCATAGTTTTGGATTTTTAAATTCCAGGAGGGGCACTTTTTGTTATGAATACATTTTGTTAGTTGAAGAGCGGTTTCCATTTCCTCGTTTCATTTCTTTTGGCGTATATTCTCCGGTTATAATTTTGCACGGCAAACTCAATCTAAGCTCCAACATTCACCCATTCCTCATTTTTATGCTTCGTATTAGAAAACGTTTCGATCCATTATGACTGTTTTGAAATTTGTGAAGTAAGGTTAATCTAATCAATCAAATTATAAAGCTCCCTCTTGCCGCTTTAACATGATAAGCTTAAATGTTTATGCCCCTATAAGAATTCTCAGATTTATGTGCAAAAATATTGGAATCCAAAAAGCTGGCAGGAAGAAAATCAATGAAAATTTGAACCATAATACTTCCAAATACGTGGAAAATATGGTCGTGAAATTGTGGGCGGTCGCATTCATTTTATCATTTCTAGCATTGAATTCAAAACCTAAAGCCACAAATGAAGAAAAACGTCCTTATGAAATAAAATAGCTTCGACATTTTCAATTGATCGAAAAGAAGCCAAGATATAAAAGCGAGGAAACAGGAAAATAAAATCAACGAAATTCTTTGGTCAAAATGCAGAGGAGCTTGACAATGGAAAGGAACTCGTCTCGCGATAAATGACCGTTTCGGGGCAGCACGTCTTACATCTCCAATTCCTAAAGATATATTTTTGTGAGAGATTACGTGAGGTAATTGAATACGAATGGCAAAATACCATAAAGTTGAAATGCGAAACAATATAAGGATATCCAATACAACAGATGACGAAAATAGAACCATATGATATTTTTACTCTCTCTCTCTCTCATAGAATTAATGGTGTATATGCAGACTTTTATTTATACATATACAGGGTCCACTATATACGTAATGCGCATTCTCTGGGAAAAATAGATTTATTCATCGTTCTTGCTCAAAATTCTTCAAAATACTCTCTCCCTGCATCAATACACTTGTGGAAACGTTTATTCCCCACCTGAAAGGCACACTGAAACTCCTTGACGGGAATGTCTCTCAGAAACATTTTAACATGCTTTTGAATGTTTTCCACGGTATCCCAATGCTTTCCTTTCCGCTCTCTCCTCAGTCAGGGAAACAAAAAAAAGTCACACGGAGCCAAGTCGGGACTGTAAGGGGGCTGGGGGACTACCGGAGTATTAGATATCCTTATATTGTTTCCTATATATATATATATATATATATATATATATATATATATATATATATATAATTCAAACACGAAATCCCACCATATGTCGAAAAAATATTCCTTCATATTGAAATAGATATAAGGAAAAGGGATAGGAACGCATATAAAGGACGAATACAGGATAAGTGGGGAAGGCGGAATCGAACAGATCACGAGCGCAGAAATATTTTCCTTGACCGGGATTTGAAACCGGATCTTTCCACTTATCAGTACAAAATATGTACCAGGGTTAAAAAGTATTAATATAATAATATATATGTATATAGAGATCAGGGTAAACGATGACTTAGGGGATGATCAGTTTTTGTTTAGGAAGGGGAGAGGTACGCGTGTTGCCACTGCAGTAATGAGATTATTAATCGAGGGGAATAAAGAATACAATCAGGAGGTATTTGCCTGTTACGTAGATTTCGAAAACGCGTGTGATAGAGTGAATTGGGAAAAACTAATGAGTGTATTGAATAATATAGGAATAGTTTGGAGGAAAAGGAGGTTAATCCGCGACCTTTACATATGTCAGACTGCTCAGGTGCGAGTGGGGAACGGGGAGTCCGGATGGGCAGTCCTAGGAAGAGGTGTAGGGCAGGGTTGCCCATTATCACCGTTGCTGTTCAACATGTATGCAGAGGAAATGATCAAAGAGGCATGGGAAGAACTTGAGGTAGGAATGGAAGTCGGCGGGGAATTCGTAAAATCAGTTAGGTTTGCCGATGACCAAGCTTTACTTTGTCAGTCAGCCAAGGGGCTGCAAGCATTGCTGAGTGAATTGGAAATTCAGTGCGACATGTATGGGATGAGAATCAATATTAATAAAACAAAGGTTATGCGATTTCCCAGAAAGAAAAAGGCTAAGCTAAACATTAAAATAGAAGGGCAAAAACTAGAGCAGGTAGAACAGTTTATGTATCTCGGAAGTGTTTTGGACCGACACAGTCAAAGTAGTAGGCACGTAAGGAGAAGAATTGCGCTAGGCAAAGAGGCTTTCACAAGGAGGAAGGAGTTGATAAGAGGGACATTGAGTAAGGATATTAAGAAAAGACTCGTAAAAACTTTGATATGGAGCATAGCTATGTGCGGCGCGGAAACGTGGTCATTGAAGCAGGATGGACGTGGACTGGAGGCTTTTGAAATGTTGGTGTGGAGAAGAATGGAGAAGGTGAAATGGACCAAGAAGAAAACAAATGAAGAAGTACTTGGTATAGTGGGCGAAGAGAAGGGTTTGTTAGGAGAAATCCTATGGAGACAGGAAAACTGGATGAAGGGGGTGTTGACCGGCAGTGGGATGTTGAAGACCCTAATATAGGGGAGAATGTTAGGCAAACGAGGAAAGAGAAGGAACAGAATTGGGATCTTGGACGGGATGAAGGGAGGGAAGATTTATACAAAATCCGAAAATACCTAGATTAAAGTCTCTTCTCCAGCGATAAACCGATGGATGCACAAAATTGTTATTTTTTGCAAATTCCCTAAATTGATCTTTCAACATCCCCGAAGTAAAAACTCAAACGATTATCATAGTGGAAAACTAAAGCAAGAAACTGCTACGAATATATGTACAGTCCGGTAGAATTTGCATAGAGTGAAAAGAAAAGGAAATTAAGTTCAAATTTGAAGCAGCGAAAAAAATCCTGGAAGGATAACCAAAACAGAAATGTATGTGTATGCTTCGGAGCTTAATCGAAAATAGTCAATAAACCATTCCTCAAGTTTTGTTAAGTAACAGCAGACATTGTGTAACTATGCAAAAAAGATTTAATTTGAACACGAAACAATGAGTCACTAAAATTATTCCCACCGGTCTTCGAGAAAACGACTTCCACCCGTATTTTTTCTGTTCGTGCGGACGATAAAGGAGAAAACGGTGAGTGGCAAAGAAAAAATATAGCTACGGATAAAAACGAAGGGCCCAAATGCGAACTAACGGATTCGAGTCACGGTTGTTTCGTGCGTGCGTTCTGCAGTCCAAAAACGTTGGAGACAATCTGTTTGTCGCCGTGTGTGAGTTGGGGCCGGGTTTCAAGTGAGGGGCTCCCATCCCACCCCTCATCCCCTCCCTAGATCTCCTCTGATGTGATGCTCGCGGCTTTTAATATCGGAACGGCAAGGTCCTCGTGTCCCGGACCAAAGAGGACGCCACGGCGAAACAATGAACAATTGCACGAGGGGGTGGAAACCGCCTCGCGCAAACCCACACGCTCGCACATACGCGCTGCGAAGAGAAAGCGAATTCTGTTGAACAATGGGAAACGGGCGATACGGTTAACTTCCCCTCTGCTCTTCGCCCTGTTTACTTTGGTGCCGGACCCCATTCTCCGGGCCAGTCATCCCAACCCCGACGATGCAACCACCTCCGCGGCTCCGGTCACCACCCCTCCCCCTTCCTCCTCAACCTCCCCACCTACCATCCCCGAACCGGAACTCCCTTTCATCGCATTCCATCCACCCACCCCTCCGTTTCCCACCTCTCTCTTCCTTTCGCTCGAAGGGTACAAATAAGATCCCCTCCACTCTCTCCACAATCCGTTCTTACTCTCTGAAAGTAGTGTGACGTCTGTGGTGAAAAAAAGGATATCTAAGGGAGTGCTGAATCCGAATGAGGAGAAGAAAAAGTTATCCTTTTTTTGGAAGTAAGGCGTTGACAATGGAGAGCCAATGAATAATTTTGCGATCGCCATCCATCCCTCAGCCTTCAGTTGTTACACCGATGCTACTTTTTGTTTCACATCTTCAGCTCTCCTTTCTTTTTATATACAAACATATAAACACACACACACAATTGTGTGTGTGTGTATGTACAAATATATATATATATATATATATATATATATATATATATATATATATATATACATTTATATATAATATATTATATACATACATACACACAAACACAGACACCAACAGCGCAGCGTCGCCCTCGTTTGTTCCGCGCTAAAAGCCGATTGCCTCCCGGTGGCGTCGGTCCGCATCGCCAATGAAGAAGAAATCTAACATTGGCGGGCATTGTGTGTGCACGGGATGCTCTCCGACCGATTTGTCTCTCACGGAATGATTCATACGCCGTCGGTATCTTCCCCCTTTTCTGCTCCCAAAGGGAGGAACTTATACTGTGGTGCGTACCAATTACGTCGTCAATCAAGTCTTGTTTTATGGACTTCAGTTTGTTTTTCAATGACCGATTTTTTCTTCACGTTTCCGCTACTTTCGTTCCCATTCCACTCAACGTTCCCATTTGTCAACAACACCAATTTATATGACGAGTGGCTTATGCATAATTAATAATCCATAGTTTTCCTATTATTTAACCTGGCGTTAAATGTTTCCTAGCATTGTCTATTCTACTGCAAAAACGAATAATACCTAAAGTTGCGTTTCTTCTTAATGCTATGACTGCAGTTATTTGAAAATAAGGGAATGGTTGATTTGGAGCGAAAAATCAATTTTTGTAATATAAGTTTATTTTATCATAAAAATTTTAGAGGATTCATTTTCCTCGCATAAATGTCAGAATTACAGCTTCAAATAATATTATACGCAATCAATTATTCTCTTTGAAGTGGCTACGAGCATTTCAAAATGTAGGAATTGATTGAGCAGACAGTGTTGTACATGCAAAAAGATACAGATGAATACATTATAACTTATAGTAAAATGCAAGTTTCAAATTGTAAAAATCATTCGCCTTGACCTGTATACCGGGAGGATTTATAGTAACGTCTCCAATGTTTGAACGTAAAATATGAACTCTTGTAGGTAAACAGCATTTTGAAAAATGTCTCCAAATTTCAGCAGTAAATATGCTTCTTAATGACATCATTAAAACAGAATATTTTAATACGAAACATAGAGCCGCATTCAGAGCTTTTATGCTACGCACCCACAAAGAACGTGAAAAATTGTCCCAGCAGGCATTGAGACAAGAAAAGAAAAAGCCATCCAGATATTAAGGCATTTCAGAGAGCTTAGGGACACGGAAAATCAATCTACATCCAGCCCCGACGGGGAGAAACTTGGGGAAAAAAACAAGAGGAAAAGAAATAACACAAGAATAGGAAAACCTGATTAAATCGAGCTAAACAGGAAGAAAAATGATGTCACTGCTTCAACTTCCAATTAACAGCAAGCAGATCCCTCCCCCCATTTTCCCCCACCTCCCAAACGCACCCTCTTCATCCTGGTGCCACGGCCTCTTCGGGGGGAGAGGAATAAACGGGCGCGGCCCGCTTCCCCTTCGCATCATTTGCATACATCCTTACTCTCTTTATACTTCCGTGTGTGCGTGTGTGTTCACAAGTCGAGAGGCCACTGACGACGGAGAGGACGAAACCAAGAGGCGATTTCGCTCTACGGAGGTAAAAAAAAAGGAAAATCTAGAAAAAAAAACGCAGCCAGGAGGAAAACATCTGATGGAATCCCTTTTACGGATTTGGGAAAATAAATGGAATTGAAGGAGATAAGGATCTCCTCCCTGCGGAAGGAGGGAGTCAGGTAAGACGTATTCAGACGGAGAGAGCGGAAGACGGGAAGGAAAAAATGGTTCAGAAGAGTTAGAAAGGGGAAGTTTCGGGAAACAAGGAAAAAAGTGACGCAATAAGAATTAGATGAATTAAAAATCAGTGTACTTACTGTGTTGAGATACATCTTTGAGGCAGATATAGCCCAAAGGAAGGGGGAATGCCCTTCTTTAGAGGAAAGTGCGGCAAGGTTTAGGACGTAAGAAAAGAAGAGGGTTGAAGTATAACTCAGCGAAAATACGGAATAGAGGGAAAAAGGAATAATGACAATTCCAAGGGTAACAGTTGGAGAACGAAAGGATCCGAAAAAGAGGGAGATATAAACGGGAGAGGGATGAAACCGGCACCGGTGTGATTACAGGAGACAAGAAGATTGATACTGTTTCTTAATGAAGTGATTGTTTCTGGAGACGACGCAGTCTCCAAGGGGATGAGTCGGGAATTGGACTCTACCAGTGGGACTGATGGAAGCAGTTATTCCTATCCAAAATTTTCAAGCATCACCTGCAGCACATACTCCCCATCCCTCTCAACGTCACAACCCTCTAAGGCCACCCAACCCCTCTTTCCCACGCACCACCACGCCTGCGCCGATTTTTATCCAAACATTTCCAGATCAGCCATTGGATTCGCGTTTGCCATTTTTTTAAGTTTTCTCACTCTCTCGGATTAAAATTGAGACGAGAGTGTCCTGATGGAAGCCCATTAATGAAGAAATGGAAACAGTTTAAAAAGCATTGGATGAATACTTTTTCCGAACTGTTTTGCAGGGTGTCGCGTTTTGTGAAATGGAATTGAGTTCACATCTCTCCCTCTGACTGGAATCTCTCTCTGAGTGGAATGAGGTTGGTGAGCTTAAGTAGGCACTACCCTTTCATATACGGATCTTGGAATTGAAACTTTTCCAGATACCTAAATAAAATCATGCCTGCACGGATTTATTGTAGGTCTTGCAGGATGTACCTCAGCCTTTCACCCTCTCTCCGTAAAACTTATGTAAGTGCTAGATTATAAATTATTCTTTCTGTTTACTCGTTTTTATTAGAATTGCTCTACAGTCCATTTGATGATATATTACGTGTGCATTTAGGCCTATCTTCTTGGTACACCTGCAGTTTAACTGGGTAAATTAACATTTATAAATTCATTTTAAAATTAATCACTGTCTTTTATACTAGCAGCCACTAAAACAAATATGTACATCATGGTCTTCTGAAGTCCGAGAAGTTACCAAACTACGGCAATCGTCTTCATTTTTGCTATCACTTGAATTGTCCCTACTATGACTTAATTTGCGTGATAATTGCTTACATAATGATGAATAAAAAATAACAAGCCTTACTTCAAGCATTTACTAAAAATTATTGCACAAAATAATTTCTAAATCTAAAACTGCTGACACGCAAATGGATAGAAGAGAGGAGAAGAGAGTTTAGAATACCATGGTAGAAATTCAACGATTAATAAAGATGAATCTGACTCCAAGCTTTCAAATTATGAATCCACGAAGTTTCGACACACAACTTCAAAGCATAAACATGCTGCCACACACCTTTTTGGTGGTCGCAGGGTATTTATGTCGATGTCGATGATCGTTAGCTCGAAAGTAAGACTTCTCAATAAACAGAATTAATTGACAAAATATCAGCTAGGAAGATACAATACTCTGTTAACACTTATTAATTATATTTTTAATTCTGATGAAAAATATTTCAGGTGACTTGGATTTTTTTATTTCTTTGGAGAAATTTTTTATATCTCGTGGCTGGCTAAGTTTAATATTATTATGGGAAATAAATTTGCACTTTTCCACAGATTTATGTGAAATCTGTGGAAAAGTGCAAATATGTTTCTAATAATGACGAACTTCCACTTCATCTCACCTGAATCTGTTGAATATTTAAGTTAAATATCTGTGTGACAGATAACAATATGAAATGCCAAATTCTCAATTTATCCTGTAAGAAGTATCGTAATAGAAGGTTTTGGTTTCATTGCAGTTCAAGTCACAATAAATGTACTCCAAGGAATATCCTCTTCCCTCTTCATTTATATCCATAAATTTCTGATATCAATCACGTGGTTGATATTTAACTCCGCCTATATCCTATTAACTCACATGTGGGTATAAATATGCTTAGCTGCGATGCTGGGGATGGGCTATCAAAAGCCCAAGGTTTAGTCATTGTCTGACGTGGAACTTGAAATAAAGCTTAAAAGATATGCGCAGGTATTTAAGAATTTGTGGGAAAAGAGTAGGCCTCCTCTGAATGGTTACAGAATCAAATATAGAAAATTAGCCACAAAAATAGTAGTGTAGCAAATAATGCAATAGTATGTAGTAAATACCATGAGATGGAATCAGGTGTGCCACAAGGATCTTTTCTTGGCCCTTTATTATTTAATATATATATATTAAATAATAAAGGGCCAAGAAAAGAAGAATAAAGGGCCAAAAGGGCACTTGAATATGTCATATATATATATATATATATATATATATATATATATATATATGACATATTCAAGTGCTGTCGTTTCTGCGAGTTGATATTGTATGCCTGTGATGTAGTCCACATATCGAAGAATAGGATAGGGAGCTAAAACCAGCTATTCAGGGTATGAAACTTGGCTTAAATAATATCAGTAAATGGGTACATGATAATAGTATAAAGGAAACATAATATAAAGGAAATATTAATAGTATTAAGGGATGGAATAAATAATAGTAGTAAGTAAGTAGTTAGGAAATACCAATATAAAGGAAGGAATAAGAAAGTAAATTCTAACAGAAAATTAGAATCAGATTTCAGTAGGCTGAGAAAATGCTGAGAAGGCAGAAGAGATGTTATATTTTACCCTAACAGGCCTATCTTGGCTCATAATATTTGTTAGTCTATATGATCCTTACGAGGTCAATTTGATTTATAAATTAAACCGAGTGCAGCGAAGAGGAGCTTGATTTATCAAAAGATTTTGTGATAACAATTAAAATGAGGCTAGATTGCTTAAATAAGTGCGGGAATCACTCATCTGAAGGAGATTAAAATACAGGCAGAACTCATTACGTAAATTTGACAATGGTCTCTTTTGTGGAGACATTAAGAAATCATCAATATCCCCATAGTACTGCGGTCTGATATGTCATGCATATAAAGGAGAGAAAAAAGGAGGGTAGAATGTACATATTTTAAAGGTAATGTGTCTCGTTATATAATAATTTCAGTTATCTAATAATATAATACCATTTTAAGCTTTCGTAATGTAAAGTATGAAAATCTTTCTCATCCATACCTACTTACATCATTTGAACTATATAATTTTTCATTTATTTCCTGACTCATAAATAGATGCTAACCACACATGCCTTGTATAAAATCAACTACACCTTGAATACTATTTCTACATGTTACCCCACAAGCCACCGATAGGGTGCGTGTCAAGGAAGACCATGCATGCAGCATAAATAATTAAGTTTTTCTAGATTGTTCGTTACAACGCATTAGTAAATACTAGAGCGTGCATGGTACTATTCAGACGCACTTGAGTTTGAAGACTTCAAATTATGAACCAGCATGTAGCCAATTGCATTATAGTGTACTCCAACTCAAGTATTATTATTCACCTTACTTGTCAAAGGTGAATGAATTACCTAAGATCGCTTTGAATTTCTGAAGTCCAATATGTTCACGAAACTTTGATCCGCAAAGCGTTTAAACCGTATTTGCACACATGGGTGACGTTTAAAAATGAAAATTTTCGTGTTGCATCTTCATGTTAAATCACAGGTCGGCTTTCAAATAAGGTACCACATATGTGAAACATTACTTCAGTCATAGTTCTTCGTCAGGTGCTAACCAGATGAATACACATAAGCTCCACTCGACTCGGTTTGTATTATAAAGGCATTTCATTAAGTGCCTTTTTTCTCACCATTTTTAGTCTTAAATACATTGAAATCACACCAATGCATTAGTTCAAAATTTCCTAACTGCGATTAGTATTTAAAAAATAAAATAACAAACCTTATCGTCTACGTTTCTGTGACAACCAATTTACTCCGATGAAATATTCATTGCTTTAGAAGTTGATTGCTACCCTGTGGCACCAACACATACGCGGTTGGCATAAACACACCACCCATTGTAAAAATTACAACGAACGAACAACTTTTCCTGATTCCTCTGGAATTTCAGTCTCCTAGAAACAAAATTTCCACCTTGGGTAGACAACATTTTTACCAAAGATTCGTACATGAATAAACAGCTTCATGTGGCGTCACTTCACCATTAACATGAACCAACTGTAAAAGCCGTAAATATTTGGATGCCATATCAGAGTTTATACTAATAAAATACGATACCTTGAATTTTTAGAAGTTCTTAAAATGAGATTCCTATTATTAATTGATGCTGCATATAAACATTTGAGAACCTAATTGAGATTGGCATGTCATTATTTTCTAAGCAAAGATTCCAGGAAAGTTGGCTTCCTCAGGAGTAATGAGGTCGGCTAATTAAAGTTTACTAACGTTATTTGAAATTCTCTGAATCCAATGAAACCTCAGAATAACGCAATACCTCCTTAGTGTGTTTCTTTTAATATTCAATGAATATTTTGGTTACTAAAAAAATTAAAATTTCCCCGAGTTGCTTTCGAAGCATCGTCAATTTTTAACTTAGAAAGTGTAGTAAGACTATATTTCTATAAATTTTTCTCGGCAAATAGCTTTTGGCTGACGAGCAATAAATAAGAATTTTTGGCTTGAAAATTAGGCCTAGTTTTGGACGTCTTCATTTGAAGTATTATTTTTCCAATCGATGCAGCTGCGATGCAAGTATGTGATGCAAGTATGTGATGCAAGTATTTTCACTTCCAATAAATAACGTTTCCCTGTGATTCAAGGAGCTATGTTGCCTTAAACAAACATATGTTCCAGATAAACGTGGTAAGACCGTTTTCAGCTGAATAATAACATAAAATTTCGCACTTCGTGTAGCCCAGAACTACTCTTGATATTTTAGCTTGAAATATAATACCTTCATGGACAAAATATTTCCAACCCCAGGTTGATACGGTACTAGATGCTTCAAGTAACGTATAGCTATAGGGTCTTTCAAATTACAGCAAGACTGCACCAAGAATTGAAAACTCAAGTTGCGGATTGCTGCAGGGTCCTTGGTGTAAACTAGTGCCTGCACATCATAAAACAGGAGATGATGTTTGTATTTCTAGTTGTTCGACGACTACTAGGGTTTACGTAAGAAACTTCGGACCCACTTTTTAAAGAGATCCAACTTATTACTAAGTCCCAGCGCGACGCCGGGTTTTACATTAGTCGTAAAACAACGGAACACGAACGGAAACACGAAAGCTAGAAAGTCCATAAGCGGATTAACCGACCACCGGGCATTCGTTTCCGACCGCGTGCCACTGGTTTTTAATCCCTTGGACGATGCGACAAAGCCCCATCGCTCGAGGGAAAAGGCTTGAATATGCGGATTACCACCTTAAAGGTTTAAAATTGCCTATACTTAAGCTTTGAAGAAAGTGGAACGCAATGAGGCGGGATCCAAAATGTTCCATTCAAGTCAAATTTGGGTTCAAAGCTTACCTATGGGGTCCCCAGCATTTTAACATAATGCCATAGTAGCATGATTGAACTTAAAATGCCAGCATATTATTCAGAAAACCCATGGTGTTATTGAAATTCATAACGCTAGCTACGATAAATGAAAACAATGCACTAAAATGATATGAAAAAGCTGTTTAGATTAAGTTTCGGTGCATAGTTAAACAATACCTGACATTGAATTGTGTTGGGCATCGGATAATTAGTGTAGTTGATAAATTGATCATATTTTCAATTTGATGGATTCAAAAAATGTTTATTCATAAATATTGTGGATGTGATTATCACTGCTTTGATGCATATACTCGTACTGCTGAGAATTTCTAACAATATGAACTCAATTCATTATGTAATACATATACATTACAACATTAGAGTCAATAATGGCCAAAGTAACCACCACCATTTAGTTAGGAGTCAATTTTAAATAGGACTGCTACGCACATTTCAAACTTGGGGCAGATTTACAGATCAGATCTGTATAACGATCAGACATTATGGCTGCTGAAATACTCGTACTTAGCCGCGCGTCATACCCTGCTATATTACGGGTACTAATTCTCTACAACGTTAAAAGTTTGTATTTATAGGGGACCTTGGGAATCGTAGGACCCAAGACATTGATTTTCAATATGTATATTCAGGAGTTAAAGTAAAACATTTTCGAGGTTGATTAGTCCGGGGATGCGATAAAAAAGTCACTGGCAATTTTTATTAACTTTAAAGACATTTTGAAAATATTGAAGAACTTAAAATTGGGCTCCAGCATGTCCTTCATCAGCTTTGATTTCTCCATTTCATTTTCAACTGGAAATTCCGCAGCTACGGAGTTAAATGGAAAAATTTGGGAGCGCAGAAGCTCTAACAGCTACTTTTCCAATATTCATAAAAATATTTTGTCATTTAGATAACGGTGATTTCCTTCATTTTAATCAGCATAGTGACAATATTTGTCTTTTATGTTTGGCTACTTACGCATTTTGTTTCTTGAATTTTTATTCTCAAATAATCATGAACCACCAACACCTAAATGCACTTCGTAAAAAACTAAGTCACTCTTACACACGATTTAGGCCAAAATAGCCAAATGAGCATCTTGAGATTAGGTTGAGGGCACCGAAAGCGATGCTGAGCCGCGCGAACTGTTTGGAAAAGTCTCACTTTATTTGTTTTTAAGGGTTTCCGGAAATGGTATTGCTCTTCGCTGACATATTTCTATGAGAGAATTGCAAGACATAGAAACAAAAACAATATTTAGGAACACGTCTTTGCAATTCAGTGATTGTTTTTATTCCCGGCCGTCGACCACGAATATTAATTATAGGGGAAAACATATCACAGTTTGCGTTGTACAATTATTTCTGTTTGTGTATTCCCATAATTTCTTTGTAAAATATGCAGAGATGCGAAATATAGAAAATCTTTTGGGTTGAATGCAAAGTAATCCACATGATTTTTACAAAACCAGACCTTTATATGTAGCCTTGATCGGTCAAATTCAGAAATCAGTCAATTGAAAGAGATTTGAGTTCTTGAGGGATATCCAGGACTAGTAGTATTAATACTAGCAGCATAAATACGAGGGTCATCCGGAAAGTAGTACCCGTTCGTGCCGCATGAAGTGCTGACGACGCGAGTAGCCGCTGGACGAGGTCAGATAGCTTCAGTGGCTTGTCTGCCTTCTCTGAGCCAAGTTGCGTGACGCTAGCATTGCCTGTGTTGTTTCTGTGATTGTTTACAATGTTTAAAAAAATTGAGAACGCCGCCAGTTGCGAAGTGAGGGCAGTGATTAAATTCCTCAATGCAAGAAACGTTCGCCCATGTGATATTCATCGCCAATTAAAGGAGGTGTATGGAGACAATGTAATGGACGAGTCGTCTGTTCGGCGGTGGTGTCGCAACTTCAACATGGGGAGGGGGAACACACACGACGATGAGCGTTCGGAGAGACCGTCTGTCATTACAGACCAACTGGTGAGCTCAGTTGACGAATTCGTGAGGAACGATCGGCGCGTCACAATTGATGACATCTGTGAGCATTTTCCCAATGTTTCTCGAACAATTGTTCATGAAATTGTTAAACACCATCTGCATTATGCAAAAATTTGTGCAAGATGGGTCCCTCGCGTATCTCAATGAGCTGGCGGCGAAGGACTATGCAGCAGGAATACAGAAACTTGTCACACGTTATGACAAATGCCTTAATTTGCTTGGAGATTATGTTGAGAAGTAGTTTAAAGTATCCTCTTTCAAATAAAATTTTTTATGTTTGTTAATATTTACTTTTGTGTCTTTATTTCACGAACGGGTACTACTTTCCGGATGACCCTCGTATATAGCATTGGAGAAAAACGCAAAAAAATACAGAACAATCCATAATCATTCAGTGAGTTGTTCTTTGATAATCTACATTATGATAATAGTTAAAGTAAAGAAATAATCGAAATGGTATTTTGTCAGCCTTAAATATGTTTAAACACGTTCTTCGTGAAGTACACTACATACCCATTCAGGGTTCCCTCTCACCTCATCGCATACTTTGGTAATTATGTATCTTACGACACCGTCTTTTTTCAGTTTTGAGCCGAAATAAGTGAGAGAGTCACTTGATATCAGAATCTTTCTCCTTAGCACTTAGATCCAATTAGATCTGATTTCTATTGTACCACATGTTAGCACTTAGATCCAATTAGATCTGATTTCTATTGTACCACATGTTAGCACTACAACACTGAACAAATTTCTTGCAAGGACGTATTTTCCTTCGCTGTTTGATTCCTGTTAATGCTACTAATAACCCATCATCTGCCTCGCAAAGCTCTAAATACAGACCACTGCACATAATCATATTAAGAGTCCGTCCCGAAATATGGGAATTTATTCCGAACAAGATAAACATCACCGAAATAGAAGGTTTTTGCGCATAGCTGCATTTGGTTTCACAAGTTAGTGAAACGTTAATATTTACATAAAATCGTTTAAAATTAAAACTATAATGTCAATTTTGAAGTATACATAATTGTTTTACTTGAATACTAATAAAGATGCGATGAATAAAAAATCCTCTTATTTTTTTTCCTTTCATTTTTGCCATCTTCAATGACCCATGTACTTGGTGCCTCCCAAAGTTTAGTTGAAGCGATTGTTCCCTCCTTTCTCTTTCTCCTTGTACATGCTTATCTATCCATACTTCTCATTATCTTCCACCCTTGTAATGCGGAATAGAATTGCTACATTTTTTGGTTTAATTTCATAATATTATTAAGTCCCAATTTTTCTATCGTACAAAGGATATAAAATACCTACTTTAAGACTGTTTAATGCAATGTTTGAATTTTTCCTCGAGTATATGGAAATAATAAAATTCCTACCCGTATTTCGTAATATCCCTCAGAAACAACAGAGCCTATTTAACGTATATGATATATTAGATAAAACTGGAATGATACATTCATGGTTAACATTAATAGTATCTCCATTCTAATCAAGAAATTTCAGAATCATGATCTACACAACAAAAACGTGAGTTATATGCCGCATTTCTCCCGTTTGAATTGTAATATTTTTTCTAAAGAGGGACTACGGTTTTCACGCAAAAGATTTGGATATGACTTAGGTGGGTGCAAATTCCTAGTTGGTGCAATTTTAATTTAATGATATCATGAAAAGTAATTTAGGATTCGCTGAAATTTAAAGGGATCCATTTTAAATGCAGCAGCTGCAGCAAAATTTTTAAGAGGCATACGAGTAAAACGATCTATCAAAATTCGGTATACCTACTCATACTTCATTTTCACGAAAATTGGAGTGGCGCAATTTCTAATATTTGACAAATTAGCCAAGAATCGACATTAAAACCTATGTTTGTTCTTTCACACGGTCTCTGAAGGTTTGCCATTAAAGCTTCAATCGCCTTGAGTTCCTTTTAATTTCTTACATAAAAGCTTGATAGGAGGTCTCCGGCAACAAACCAACAATGGATGCCATAAAATGTATTGGGACCGGCAGGTGGAGATTAAATCAGGACACGCACTACCAGGGCTCTTTTACTACCACCAAAAACAAATAATGAGTTGTAAATTAATAACATCAAACCTAAAACACCGAAGAGTGTATCTTTATTTTATCTTCCTTTTTTATTATATCCCCCTAGGTAATGCGGCATGGGCTTAAGGGCGAGCGTGATGAATAAAAACAGAAACGCTTTACAATTTAACTTTTTGAAGGACATCCCTCCACTCAGGTTCAAGGAAACTTTTTTAAACGCGAGATAAACTCGGCAGCGGCATCATTCTCTGAAAATTTATAGCCATGCCTAAATTATAATAATCATATTATGACTAAAGCAATGAAATGAAAGTAATACAGGTACTTATTTTACCTGGAACGACTTCGTACTAAAAACGCAATCTGTGGAAAAAATATTCTTTCATACTCAGATATGAAATATAATCAACAAGGTAATTCAACTCCACCTGATCTTTCTGTACTTCATAATCACCTACACTATAAGTTTTTCATTCGGCGCAGTTATTTTCCAGTTCGACATGGCTCACTGTACTTAGATATCACAAAAACTCTTACAACGTTTAAACTTTTTAAAGTCACAGGATTTAAGTAGTACCTTTAGATGGGGATTGGTGAAGGACTTTAGCGAGGTGTTGTGGCAATCCTGCGGTAAAACGCTCATTGTGTGTCCCACAATAATTATTCTGAATATATCAAACCGTGTTTTCTGCTGAGTTTCTTAGTTATTGTCCCTAATTTGATATTTATAGATAGAAAAAATTGCAAGAAATTGTGAAAGAAAGTAGCTTAAAGGCGCCATTTTATCCAAATAGTTTAAAAAGAATAATTTTATCGATCTATTATCGATTTTTGTCGATCAATATTTTTTTATCTACACGTATGTGTGCATCGATCACTTTCAATTTATCCTGGAACATTGAGAAGAAATTCTTATTACCCACCAATATTACGTCAAATATTTCCCCTTACTTCCTTCAGAGGGCCATCTATCACTAACGGCTTGTCTTTCAGAATTATAACCTTATAACCTAACTCGTGTTTGCTACAATGAAGAACATTAATTAAAACTGCAGATTAAGGTGGCATCGGAAAACAACGAACCTGTTATATTACGGTCAATATACTCAGAAATGATTTTTGATAAACGCCAAAACATGTGACTTTGTTCTAAAATAGTACTCGCCCAAATTTCCATTATTGTGCATAGCTTGAGAATATTGATAGGAACCTATGTTTCGCATCCATTACTTAAAATAAAAATTTGTCATTTTCATTTAATATTTCCAAGTCTATTGTCCCGGGACTTTTTCTCCATTACAAGGACTTGAATACATTGTAAGCGTTTTTTCCTAGTCACTTGAAAATGGGAAAAAATATAAATTATCCAATAAGATCCAAGTCACAAAAAAAAGACAACGGTACAATACCAACATGCATCATTTACCCTTCACGACTCGTAGTGGTTACAGATCGCCATCGCCATTATTCATGAAACTGGCTTTATAAAAAAATAGAAACGGAAGATTTTTTCATATTTAGTCAGAATTTCCACTATTTCAATATCCACCGTCTCGAGAAAAAATCAGTTCAGTTGAAAAGTACACATCTATTGGTATTTATATTCAAATGAATATCTTAGCCTGCAAAAATATATCTTGCATAGGCACATGGTATTCAATATGCCATGATAAGAATACATGCGCGCAAAATATCAATTGAATACCGACCAGTTCCAATTCTCTTTCAAATAATATCTGTCACATCTCAGTTGTAAATGTAGAGCCAACAATTAGTAATACAGGGAAACCACTATGAAGATACATTTCCCATTACCTGCTTCTATAAGAGATAGTCGCAATCAAAAACGTATAAACCTGAGGAATTTGATATATTTCCATAACAGGCCAAATATCAATAATTTTGCCAATTTTATCATCGTTAAATACCAAATAGGAATTATATCTTTACTAGCACCTCTCCAACTAGTGACATAAAACTAGGAGATTTTAACGAGCGCAGGCAGATTAGGATACTCTGTGTCCCGTGCAATGGATTTACCTCATCTGTCTGATCAGTCTAAGGTTATGCAAGACATCACAACCACCTTTTAACATGCAGGTCATGCATACCCTTACTCGGTTTATAAATATTTCCTAAAACTTGAGTATGTTTGAACGCGGTCTTTGCGTTATTTTCTAGAGCTCAGCGATATATACGAGCATGTACATGCCATGTACATGTACAGGGTTCGTCCGGAAAATAAGTGTACTGACTCCTGGGCTGGGCGCGCCGCTCCAGGCGCGCCCAGCACCGCTCTGACGGGCTGCGATTGGAGGGGGGTATGTTGGCAAGCGACGCTGAAAAAGGCAGTCGGCTCTGAGCTGTGGTGTAGTGAGGAGCTCTCTTAACGCGAACCTCCACGCTCGACCCACGTCACGGAACGCGATGCCGAAGTTTTTGGAGCAGCGTTATTCCATCAAATTTGCGGTAAAGCTTGGGAAATCGTCTACCGAAACTGTCGGTATGATTAACCAGGCTTACGGGGAGTCAGCCATGTCCAGAAACATGATCTTTCGGTGGCACAAGATGTTCGTGGAGGGCAGAGAAGAGGTCGACGACGAGTCTTCGAGAGGTTCCCGATGATGCCTTTGCGGGAGCGTTCCAGGAATGGGAACGCCGCTGGAACAAGTGTATCGACTCACAAGGGTCCTATTTTGAGGAATATTAGCTTAAGATATGTAAAAGTTTAATACATTTTTTTTCCTGAGCTCAGTACACTTATTTTCCGGACGAACCCTGTATACATGTACATGGCATGTTAGGACAAGAACGCTAAATAAAGGCATAGGTATCAATAATGAACGAATCCATATATGTTAATCCTCTTTCAAGGAAATCATTCATTGGTTGATTCAAATATTTAGAGGAAAAATGCAATAAATAACACAGTAACAAAAAATATCAAAGAGAAGAAATATTTCGAGATAAAGCTTACTACACAAATAGAATTTTGCAATTTATGTACTGAAATAATACAAATTGTTTCTACAAATAATTCAAGAAGGAGGTCATCCAAGATTCTTTTAAGTGAATGAAAAAACCAAAATGTAAGTTTAACAACAAAATGCATATAAGACTAAATATATTTCTACTCTGGTAATTTTCAAACTGTATTCTAACCGTACTAGTAATTCCACTTTTTAAAAATTCATTTATTTTTAAAAGGAATGACTCTCAGACAACATCACTGAATGCTGTATCTTAGGCTCAACTGCGTGAATCAAAATAATTTGGGCAATTTTTATTTACTCAAGTTCCCATTATGAAGTTGAAAGATAATGAAACACAGAGCCTGTGCGAAATGTCCCTAAGTTTTGGCATTCTCAAATTTGTAACAAGGTAAAAACTAAGATTTTAACCTATATTCCATGTTAAGAATATTGAATCTATAAATAATAAAAAAAATGGACCTTCAAAGAGATTAGCCAATGACCGATTATCAACCAAAATTAAGACGGTAAAATTTTATCTCATCCGACAAATGTACGCGACATTTTAATGAAAAAACACCAGCGGTCAAAAATATTGATGATCGTATTATATATTTTTCTTAACTGACTTCTTCGTCATATACTATATCACATAGACATTTTTATCTTAACTCTTTTAATTGAAGTTTCAACTATTTAAAGGGAAAATTAAAGAACACCACAAACAGCGGTTCTAACAGGACCGCTGTTTGTGGTGTTCCATATCCAAAGCCATGTTTTTTCACATATATTTTTCATGGTTCAACAAAGAATTTCAACAATTCTCATTTTGAAACATTTCTACCCAGAATTTTTTTTACTCAAATTGGAGATCAATTTTCAAAGATTTCAAGCCTGTGACGGTATAAAATTTGATAACATTTCTAAATCATAACAGAAATAGAATAAACGATTAGATATAGCACTTGAAATTTCAGGATTTTGAAATGGTTTTATCAAAGAGAGGTCAACGTACAATAAATCAGTCACTAATATCGGTACGCGTTTGAGTAGACCACTAAAAATTATTCCAGTGAGTTTATGTCAGATATTTGTGTAGCTAATTTAGATTCGGAGTGGATTTACAGTCTTCAAGAAAATATTAAGTTTAACTATTCGCGAGGCCCATCTCGTTAGTCTCCTGATCAATATTTAACACATACCAGTGTCAAAAACTCGTTCAAGTAATTCATTCATAGGTTTTACTCGATTTTTACAAACGAAAGAAGAGGCGCAACAGCACACCGAAAACACGAATCTTACTTTGCTGAAATGCCAATCTCTCTTCTGAGTAGGAGCCTCCAAGGATCAAGATATTTCTTCGCAGAGGGCGCATCCATTGCAAATGTGACCACTTTCTACGAAGATGGCCGTTGTGGCAGGTGGCTGGCGAGTAAAAAATATCGGCTCCCGAAGAGAAAGAGCGATGAACTACAGGTACTAGCCACTAAATTAGCACCCAACTTTTCCCCTTCCACCACACCTTTCCTCTTTTCCTTTCTCGGCTCGCTCTTGTCCTGAGAGAGGACCGCGATAAGGATACAGCGAAAGCCCGATAAAAGAGGGAAGCAAATGACGCACAGTGGGCAAGATTTTAGGTCAAAAAGTTGATCATGTCTGCAACATCGCCGGCACCTGCCTCGGTATCATTACAGCAATACGATGAATTATGCATTTTCTGCCGCTAAAAATCTATTTTTAATTTTCACATATAATAAGCTATAACATCGAACAATAATATTATAATGGCGCTGTAAATATTTAATCAGAGGTTGGTTATTTGAAAAAAAATTGTGGCAATCAAGATTTTTGATCATTGCTATTGCCTTCACGAAAACTGAGATTAAATGTGAAAATAACTAAATATTTTTTTAGAAATTGGGGCAATCTTTCTCGGACAATCGGGTTAAGCACAGAATAGATAGATTTGACTCTATGTTTGATAATAGTCCCATAAATGTAATATTGACGCTTAAAACCTCAATTTAATTGGCATATAGGAGATTTTATTTATCCGAGAACACAACCACCACGAAAATATTACTTATAGCCAATTGCAACGCATATGGCTGGCAAACATTTATTTTTACCAATAATTATTCATTATAAATCTCAACAAGCTATAATTTAATTTAAAATACAACTTTTCCTGCACGGTTAGTTAAACGCTGTTTTTTCTTGAGTAATGACGGAAAAAAATATTTTGCCAAACACGAGGGAGAATATTTGTACTATTTTTAGAGACTAATTATACTATTCTGTGCTCGAGTGCGATCCTACTGAATAGGATGGAATATACTCAGTTGTATGTCTACTGGCTAAGAGTCATTAAAGTCATTAAAATTTTAATAATATTAATATAACCAATGAAATCTTATTATTTACCAAATTTGCAAATGACGATAAAATTTATTAAAGACGGACTAGTCCCAACCAGGCTTCCGGGAGATATTTGCACTGCAATTCATTTTCTCGCCAATCAGTAAAATTTTATTTACCTGAATTGTAATTTAACATTTTTTCCAGGTATTTAATCCTTGAATCTTAACTTTTCCTTGTGAAAAATAGCGTGCGCATCGCAGATGTGGTGAAGTTTGAGGAACCGTTGGGAGAGAGAGGAATGAGAGAAAAATACTGAAAGTGAGAAGTTTGGTGCATGGGGTAATTCCGATGTGAATTTGATAAAGGTATGTGGATGAAGTAGGAAATGGGGAAGAAGGGAGAGTTTTAGTGGGAAATAAAAAAGATGGAGTGAGTTTGAGTGTGGAAAGAGTGAGCGGAACATTGTCGGTAAAGCGAGGGAAAAAACCTGTTCGGCAAACACGTACGCGTCGCGACTGAGTTACGAGCGCTGTCTAACGCATTTCCGTTCCCGTTTGACTTCGTGACCACCCCCTCTCCCCTTCCCCCACTCCACCAACACCCTTCTAAAACACAAGAATCTCTTTCCAGACTTCCTCTCTCCCTCGCTATTCCAGCCCCCGAACCCTAACTACACAGCGCGGATACTTTCGTCCCACCCTCCTCCACTCTCCCTTGGCCATATTTCTTCCCCTTCACCCCTCTCCCTCATCCACGCTAAACCTATGCAATCATTCCATAGCTTACCCACCAGCTTCCCTCCAATCTATCGCAGACCCAGGCCATCCTCCCGCTATCCTCCCCCAGACCCCTTCGATTTTAAACCTCCGCTGACGCCTCTAGCTCGTCCTCCGTCCGCCATCATTTTGGTACTACGGTGCAACAACAGCAACTCAATATCTCCCAGTACCACACACTATAACGGTCACTCTCCTCCGACGAATAAATATATGTGTGCGTGTGTAAGTGTGTGTAAACGTAGAGAAAACACACACGTATATCAGTTTTTATGTAAATACGTATGCATATATTTTTTTCAAACGAAAAACATTACATTCTGCTATCGCCTGGTGGTAATGATTCCGATGATATAATACACACATTCACACACACACACATATATGTATGCAATATTATATTATTATAGAAAATATATATATTTTATTGGTGTTCTATCATGCCGTTCAAATATTATACTGCTCGTGTGAGTGTTTCTATATCATCGATATATATACTATATATGTGTGTGTGTGTGTGTGTGTAAGAATAATTTGAGTCGCGGTAGTCCAGGGGCAGATCATTTGACTACTGACCAGAAGGCTTGATTCTTGGGCATGCCTCTAGGCACCCTTAGCTCCACCCAAGCTGTGTGATTTTTTGGGTAGCAGATCTTTCTAGAAAACCATAAACGGCACAGCGAATTGGCCCCCCTGCCTTGATGTTTGAATTTCGCACGCCGTTGGGCTTAGTACTGAGTGAACTCTACCAAACCGACCTTCGGGTTGATTACTATGTTATACATACTCAAACACGAAAACCCGCCATATTCATTCACATGGAAACAGATATAAGGAAAAGGGATAGGAACACATGTAAAAGACGAACACAGGAGAGGTGGGGAAGGTGGAATCGAGCAGATCACAAGTATAAAATTATTTCCTTCACCGGGACTTGAACCACGGCCGATGCTCTGGTCTGAGATCATCGGCTCGGCAAGTCGGAAGATCTGTGGTTCAAGTCCCGGTCAAGGGACAATAAATAGTTTTGCACTTCTGCTCCATTCTGCCTTCCGTATCTCTCCTGTGTTCGTCTTTTATAAGTGCCCCTGTCCCTTTTCCTTTTATCTATTGCCATGCGAATGAAAAAAATTATATATATATATATATATATATATATATATATATATATATATATATATATATGTCTATGATACATAATTAATATTTAATATATTAATATTTATATATATACACACATACACACTCTTACTCATAAATATATTAAATAATATTGCATTATATTGTATACATGGGATACTTGTAGTCTGGAGGGTAGTGGGTAAAGTGTTGAACTACTGACCAGAGGGCCCGGGTTTGACTCCGGCTCCGGGTTACGCCTCCGGGCATTCTATACTTCATCCAAGCTGTGTGTTTTTTTGGGTACCAGGTCTTCCTGGTAAACCGTAGGTTGCAC
Organism: Hetaerina americana; assembly: GCF_022747635.1. Lineage (NCBI taxonomy): Eukaryota > Metazoa > Arthropoda > Insecta > Odonata > Calopterygidae > Hetaerina > Hetaerina americana. Next base: position 27,099,507 of record NW_027286874.1, read on the forward strand.
GGAGAAAGGAACCAGACCCCCTACTCTTTTGTGTGACATTTACATGCCGTTGGGCTTAGAATGTACGAGGTGAGCGACCTCACCCATCTAAACATCCTTCGGGTTGATAACTGCCATGGTGGATTATTTATATACTGATAGGAAATAGATTACTGGAAGCATTTTTCATCCTCGTACAACCAATTTTAGTTTCTAATAAAAGTGTACTACTGCTACAGTTCGTAATATTAGTGAAATTAAAATATTAAATGTGTATAAATATTATTATGCATTAAATTTTTAAACGGATGAATGTTTATATTTGTAAGCATTGGAAATATGAGCAGGATAATAATATTTACCGTTTTTAGTCAAAAATCCTAAAATGCTCTGCAACATACTCGTCAGATAAATATACTTTGTATCATTAATTTTTCTCCACGTCCGATGAAAGGCAAATTTTACTCATACAATTCAAAGCAGTTAACCGGTAGGTTAGGGCGATTGGTGAGAGTAGAGATCACCTAGTGCTAAGCCCAACGGTGGGTGCAATTCACATATCAGGATGGGGGAGGAGTGTTCCTTTCCTTTTGTCGACCGTGGTTTCCCAGAAAGATCTGTTACCCGAAGAAGCACTCATCATGGGTGAAGCTGAGGTTTTCCCACAAGCATCACCCGGAATCGAAGCCCTATAGTCAGCAGCTCAGCGCTCTAGCCACTGGAATAATACTCTCATATTTTTATTTATTGAGTAATACTAATTCTATACATGATTTTAGGATAATGATAGAGGGTGGTTTCGAAATTAATAGCTTACCTTACCAGAAGAAGACGATAACTAATAGGCAAGTTTTGAAGCACATATTTTAACCTGAAACTATTGAGGAAGGCAAAAGATAAATTCCGAGACGCTATTAATGAAGTCTGCGCGAGAAACTGAGAAGATTATCGGGGACCAGGAAAAGGTTCTTACAAATTAATACATGTATTAATGATCTGTGCTGATTATAATAAAAAGCCAATGTGAAGCCTAAGGACAAGTAATATAAAACAGATGATGCGTATCATTGAAATGAGGAGAGCCTATGAAGAGTAAGGAGTGAAAAAGGCCTACTACAAACCATGGGAAAAGAGGAAACTAGTTGAGAGACATTAATTATTAGGGTTAAAGGCCCCATTGCGCACTCATAGACAAAATTACGAAAGGAAGAGAAATGGAGAAAATCAAGATATGGGGACCACCAGGAAAGACAGAAGATATATGAATATAGGGAGCTGAGAATGAATTGAGAGGCTAGCTAAGAAAAGAAATAGAAATGATAGCGTAAGGAGACCAACAATTAGATTGTGGTAGTGTCCATATTACATTTTTTGCCTCAAAGTAAATCCTGGTAAAAAGTTTTGTCACTGAAATTGCCTCCACATCGGACAATAGTCTAACAAGCAGGATATGAAATCGTTCAAATTGTTTTTTTGCGTCAAGATAGTTTTTTCCGGTTTGAAAGTTGGCAATGATTGCGGTGATATTTCTTACCTGAAAATCGGAAACAAAATTTATTCATTTTTTAAATTTTAATTTAAACCTTAATTATATTTAGCAAATGAAGGCATTCTCTTATTTTCCATGACCGCCAAAATAACGTAAGGAAGGATCAACACGGAAGCATAATCAGAGCTGATTGGTCAATTATTCAACGAATCAACAGAAAATATTCTTCAAAGAATTTCTGAGCGTCCTTGAACACCCATTATAATGTGAATTTCAAGAGAAGGAAGACATCCATGAAATTATATGAAAAAGGAAGAATTATAATTTTTTCATTCTCATTTGAGAATAAATTTTTGGTAATTATAATAATTATAAGGAACGGCCCTGATGACGATGGAAAAGGATTTCATCGAAACGTCGGCAGCGATGGAGATGGAGGAGATTACCCGGATGAAATCCCGAGAAGAATTCACTGCCAATTATAAGGAACTACATTAGCCGAAGGGAAAATTAAATACAAAATAAATATGCGGATTCAAAAAGTCTAATATTTTCTTTGATTTGACCACTATCATCGTCCATGGTTCACTGATAAATTTAAAATAACGTACCTCTAAATTCAAAACATATATTTCTCTACCAATTTTTTTTATTTTTTTGCCGTACGGTATTACCAGCCTTATTAAGTTAACTTCGCACGCAACCAAATCTGTACTTAGGATCATAAAAAAGAGGATGAAGACCAATAATTATAAAAGGGGTGATCATTTTGAGTTCAGAAAGGAGATAGGCACGCGTGTTGCTAGAGCAGTAATGACGTCATTAATAGATAGGTCATAGAATACAATCACGAAGTATTTATTTGTTCCGTAAATTCCGAGAAGACATTCAATAGAGTGAATTGGGTAGAATTGATGAATTTCTTGTGGAAAATAGGAGTAAATTGTAGCAATAGGCGACTTATCCGCAAAAGTATTCTCGTACGTGCCCCAGACTGCTCAGGTACGAGTGCTAGATGGAGAGTAGGGATGGGCAGTGTTAAGAAGAGGGGTAATGCTGTGGTGCCCAGTATCACAGGTCCTTTTCAACGTATATATGAAGGAAATGGCTGGAGAGACATAGGAAGAACTGGAGATAGGAATGAAATTCGGTGAAAGATTCATAAGAATCAGTTAAATTTGCTTCAGTTAGTCAGTCGGCAAAGGGGTTCCAAGCATTGCTGAGCCTACTGGAAAGTGCGACAGGTATGGAAAGAGAATTAATGTAAACAAAACTTAGTTAACGCAGTTTTCGATAAAGAGAACAAAAAGCTAAGTTAAATATTAAAATAGGGGTTCATAAGCATGAGAGCAGGTGGAACAGTTCACGTGAAGAAGGAAAAAAAAGGTGAAATGGACTGCAAGGAAAACAACTGAAAAACCACTTGGCATTTTGGAAGAGGAAATAGAAGGTGCGGGGAGAAATCGAAAGGAAACAGGAAAGGAGAACACAACGCTTTCATTGGCATTGAGATGTTGAAGACTATGATAGAGGGGGAGGTAAGCGATGAAGGGGCAGGAATAGAACAAGCATCATGCACGGAATGGAGGGAGGACGGATGCAGTCAGAATTAAGATGGTTTATTGTAAGGTAAGATGTCAGCTAGTATTTGTTAGGAGAGGTAAAGAAAGGTATCGTTGTACTGTTGTACAGTGTGTGCCCATCTAAAAAGTACCCAAAACGGTAGAACACTAATAATAATAATTACCAGCCTTGAGTCCCCTTCGGACTTTTTTAGGGGTACTCGTACATCGGGTCGTTAGTTTGCGCTGAGATTCTGATAAACCACTCTAAACTTGAGAACAAGTTTTCCAAGGTTCTAACCCAAAGTTATAATGATACTCAAAGCCAAGAAGGAAATGAAATCCGCGACCTTTCTAACGTGCACAGAAAATAGAAATTATCTAGGACACTTCCCTTTACATAATTATGTATCGTAGCAAGTATCTCAAGTAAAAATGTACCAAGCAAACTTTCGGGATTGAATCAAATGGTTTCCTAGTTTTGAATCACGCTATATTTATTTTCAGATAACTTTTTTACCCTGTGAATAAGCTTCCCTTTGTATAAAGCTTGTGCAATGTGTGTGTATAATTATTTTGTCATATAAGCACACTATTGCTCATTTCCAACAATGAACGATTCACATAATTTACTCGGTGAATACAATTACTTTTCGTATTGCCATTAGAGGGCTACCCCGACAAGGAAAAAATTCAGTATGAGGTCACACGCAAACGTTATACTATATGCTTAATTTGCGTCCAAAAATTCATACCACAAATAACGCGAACAGCACGCCACTAAAAATTTAATAATTGGCCTTCCCATTGCCATCAATTACTTGAGACAATGCAATGTGACTCAAAGAACCCATACGAGTCATCTCAGCTATTCGAGCAAGAAACGCTTCTATTTCAGCTTCCTTTAAAATAAAGAAGAATGCATCACCCCGTCCACCAATCCATTCTTCCCGAACCATCTCCAAAGATTCCAACGCTCGATAACATTGTGTCCAAGCGAGGGGTGAGGGAGATGGAACGGGGGGAGAAGAGAAGGTGGACGAAAGGTACCATAGGCCTTCTCCACCAAGATTTCTCCCGAGTAGGTAGGTACCACCCGCTTTCCTCACACCTTGATTTGTAACCATATGATAAAACTCACAGGAAAAAATGCGCATTTGCGAGACAATTCCGAGGCGTGAGGTGCTGAGAGAGGTTTGAAAGGGGGATGGGGAAAGGAACATCAGCTGTGGAAAATGGCGATATTTACGGACGGATAAACTCTCAAAAGGGGGGATCAAAGGGATAGTAGAAGGCGGGAGTGTGTGAGTGAGAAAGGGCAGCGAGCCGTCGGGGAGAGCTTCGCCATTAAGACCTCAACTGCCAAGGAGTGGGGCGGACACGAGGGGAATGGCGGAGGCGGAAGGGGGGAATGAGAGGAGCTTGGGGGGGGGGTCGTAGGAGGCTCCCTGCGGGGGAGGGCGCGGTGTGGTGGGTTTGACTGCGGGGCGAGAGAGCGGTGGATTTAAAGCGGACCGCGGAGAGCGGTTTTTGGTCTCCCTTGAGAGATACCCTCGGGTTCATCTTCTCCCTTATTTCGGTCTCCCCCATCGACCGTCGCGATAAATTCTATTTCTCAGCCGCATACATTATCCTCCGGGAACCTCCTCATGAGGCGAGCGTATCCGGGGAGTCGGTGCCGCGGCCTTCCGGTGGCAGGCAAATGTTTCCGATAGCTTTCGGAGATCCTAGGATCCACCAGACTCCATTATTCTGATGGTCGCCTGAGGAAGTGCATCGGGAAGTGCACTGTAATAAATCCGTTTCAAGCTGAAGGAATTATTGCTCCCCAAGAGAAAAAACTTGCAAAAGGATGTTGGTGAATTCTTGGGCTTAGAGCAAGAACTATAATGGAATGATTTTTTTTGCAAACTCAAACAATTTTCTTCATATTTCCTAAATCGCATCACATCAAGTGTAAATAAAACAATTCTATATTGCGTGATTAATTATGGGACCGTAAATAATTCCAATTATCATTTAACAATTTATCAGTAATATTCGTGCTACTTAGATTTTGGAGACTAAAAAAGTTTAGCTCATAACCCATTGTAAACATAACTGAAGGACAACCATCAAAATCAAAACATTATTTACATCTGCACCTAAGATAGGAGACGGTTTACCCAACAGGTAGTTTAGTCTTAAGCATTGACGGCACTGCCTGACAGATTATGGAATTCGACATAATATAGCAGATTTAATTGAAATCTTCCTTTTGATGCACTTTTATACTGAATTAATGGCAGCTATAATAAGAAATTTCTTATTTTAACGACTTAATTACATGAAAAAATATTAGTTACACTAATGAACGATCTGCTAAAAAATACCTTTCTGGTAAGTTTTATCTAGCTTTTTTGACAACTAAATACCAATAGCTGATCATTGAACTTTACATTCATTCGGGGATAATTTGCATTTCCAACCAAATTTTTTTCATGCTTGATATTTAACTCATCAAAAAATATTCCATGATTATTTTAAACATTATGTTAAGAGTAAAAGGCTCAGAGATAGGAAAGCCCTAAATTACTTTGGTCCGAGGGATATATTCAAATTATCCTGAGGTTGAAAAAGTTAACGTCCTATATACTTGTTTTTTTGCAGCTTAACAATTGCCAGTAAAAAGGATTTCAATCTCCCGAAATTCACCTTCCACATAATAAAGAAGCCATTGCGATCTGTTCGGTACGGTAAGGTTTCCCATTTCGAAAACTTATTTGATCTAGACCAATCTTCGTCGATATATTTGAATTTTTCAATAAGCATTGATAAAATACTGAAGTGCAAAGACTACGCACCGGGAATTATGAGGCAAACGTCCCTAAAATCCGTTAGGCATTTCCTTTTCATTTATTTAACTCTAAAGTACGGTCACATCGTTATTTGAAAAATAATTATTTTCGCTCGCATTTCCTTTTTGGAATTTACCTGCGGTTATATTAAACTCGCACACTTCATGATATTTATTTTAATACATTCAATTTAATTTTATTCAATAGACTTGATCATTAAATTTTTAATACGAAAATAATTTCCAAAAGAATGTTCAGGGCTAATTATTTTTTAGTTTGATTTCCTTATTGACAAAGTGAATGCGTACGGAGAATGATGATAGGATCTCTGATCTTGAAATGATGTTATTAATTTCATTTTAGTAAGGTTTATATTCGTGGTACGTTATGTTCCAATTACATTACGAAACGTTTTCTTGCTCTAACTAATGAAATATTTTAACGTATCTCAAGAGATCCGTTTCCTTGATCTATGAATAAACGTACTTTTAATATATTTAATTAGTTCTGCATTGTCTTGCCTTACTTGATTAACATTTGCAGGAAATAGTCCTGTTAGTATAAATATTAAGATCTTTACAACCCAATCGTTATAACAACAATCAACCGACAACACATTCTTTTAAATATGATATGAACAGGATAATTCAATATTCTTGTTTTGACATAGTGAGGATGCTCATAAGAATAAACTTTACACGTGTCCAATTATGGATTTTCTTTAGCTATGGAAACACAGCATGTGGAAAAAATTAAACTTTTCAGAAGTTGGTGTGGACATTCTACAGTCTAAATTAATTTATATTAAATTTCATTTGGTGCTATAATTACTTCTACTGATTGAAGACAAATACTTCCAGATAATATATTTTTTGACTGATAGATGGAGCTAAGGAAGTCTTTCAGGACATATTCTTAATCCTTACCGCCCATTTATATATTCATGCGGTCCCTAATTATCATATCTCTGGAGAGAGAGAAAGAGAGACGGAACATTTCCATACAATACAATCAGCAAACACGAAGCATGTTCCATGTCCAGACTGGTGAGATAAAACCTGGGTACTCCAATGAAGAGCACCTACTTAACTCCTGCTACCTCCCTTCTACATCTCGTTCCGCTAAGCCATCACCCCACCTTGTATGGAGGAGTTGACGATAAGTCGAGCTTCAAGTTCATTTCCAATTCCCTAATCTCCGGAAACGCAAGCCGGATGCCCCTGGATGGGTGACAAATATCGTTCGGCAGGAGTCGTTTACACGCGTTCTGGTGATTTAAGGGCCGGGCCCTTCCTCATTATATTTAGAAGCTAATTCATAATCATGTATATTTGACGGAAAAACCCATTTTAAGCGGAACACCTTATTATTAATAAGTCAAGAAAGACGATGCCCGACTGGAAAATTAGAAAATACTGAAATCTTATGGAAATTAAAATATAATGCTGATACAAAGCTTCCTCAGGTTTAAAAAAAATCACTCGTTTATTCACAGATCACAACTTTGTGGAATTATTTAAACAAATATTCAATTGATTTAATTTTCTAAGTTGTAATAGATGCCTTCGATAACGTTTCCTTTCACTTCAGTATGCGCCGTAAGAAAGGGAAATTGAGGTTTCATATCTCCCTTATCAGAATATTTATCCTAATCGAAGGTGGGAAGAAAAAATTTTCTAAATGGATATAATTTTACTATAAACTGCAAAGACGGATAACGGTAAACGTGACGCCATCACAATAGAAGGTGAAAGCCTTAAAGAGAGTTTTAAAAACGTTACGCAATTTACGAATTAATATGGCAATAGAAACATGTTTCATTAATTAATCCACAGTTAATCTATTTAAATCTAAAATATTAAACACGGAGCAATAACCAGGTGCTTCGCAAATTTCTTTATTTTGCACTAGCCACTCCAATTACGAAGTTACTCATGAAACGTCTTTTGACGTGGTTACTAAAGACACTTACATATTCGCGGTACCCATTAATCAACCTAAAAAATTTCCCTTAGGATTTTTTTAGATGCATAACCACATATTTATTAATTAATATGATGATTTTACCTCAAAGCCTAAAAAAGTTAATCGAATTGAACGGATTAAGCATGGCGTAATACGACGCCCCACGCAATGCCCCAAAACGTTTAGGTGCGTAATACTTCACGAAATCTTCATTGAAAACATTTTCAACATGCATCGGACCAATGCATAAAATATATAAGTACCTATCCCTAAGAATTATTACCTATTCTGTATAGCACTAAGTCTACATTAAGCCTTCGTCAGCAAGCGACATTGTGGCAAAAATATGAGATATTTATTATTAAACCTATAAGATGATATTAATTTACGAACTATTAGGAAAACATACAAAGTGAGAAAAAATAATACTCTGTAAATTATTTCTTCCAATTGTTACTTTAAAATAATCATGATACTTTTAGTAACACCTAACTTTATTGCATGAATTTAAAGAAGCAATGCATTGAAATTACAGAAGCATTTGACGAAAGCATGTCAAAGGAATTTTCATAGTGCTTCGAAACAATTTCATCGTTATGATAAAAAATGACGCCCCAAATTAATTCATATCATTTTATAATATTTATTTTTACTTAAGTATTATTCATATTTTTTCTAAATGTGGGACACCCTGAAAGTTATAAAACAACTATATATAAAGAGTACCTTCTTTGTAGACTTGATTTTTGTCACTTTATTTTCTTGCAAATCCTTTAATAAAATATACCAAAGAGAAGGTATATCAAAGGTATCAAATTTTTTTGCATTATAATTCTGCGATGAAATAAAGTAAAAGCTAATTTTGGCTTCGTTGGTAAACCATGAAATTATTGAAACCTTACATATAATCAATTCAATCAAGTCATTTTAATAACAATTTAGACAATTTGTTGGATTACTTAAATATTTATTTATTCCTAAAGCGCTTATTTAAGAGTTTTTTATAGTTATTTAATTATATATCATGTGTTTTAATTATAATGGTAATTTTTAAATATGTTCTTTTTCATTTATCAATCCTATATTTTAGGGCATAATTAAATAATCAGAGCTGAATTGAATTCTAAGAGTAGCAATATTTTTTAACACAACTCTTCGTTTCGACGTTCGGACATCTAAGAAAAATTCCTAATAAAAGGGGTATATCTTAATGGGAAATTAATAGGTGTGTTTTCTTTAACGCTATTTTACCACAAGGCGGGAACAGGAAAGGAAGCCTGAACTCATGGGTAAAATATGCGTCCGGTAGGTAAATACTGGTTACTGAGAGCAAATTGGTACATTCTACCATTAAAAATGTATGGCCGACATTGTGTTTTTTTGTTTTACCTTGAAGAGTAAATTTAAGTATTAAATGACGACAGTTCTGACTCGTTTGGTTTAATAATTATTTCCTCTCGGTGTAGTTCAATTCAATAAATTTCTCTTTTTTGAAGACAATCACTTGTATAATTATGATGAAGAGAATATTGTAAACTAAAATATCATTCCAAATTACTTTATTATTTCCACATCAAATGAATATTATTATTTTCTGATCATATATTTCATATGACATCCTAAAATTTTAATTGCCTCATAACCTAAATGAATGTTGATTTGGCCGAAAAATTTCCTTTATCCTTTTGAGTATAACCAAGGTTCCTTAACTATTGTTACAATTTAGTGATACACCGAACGTTAGTAATACCAGTAACTAAAATATGCAGATTCCCTTATCCTTTTAGATTAGGTTTCATATTTCAGCATTTTAAGTGCCTAAGACCCTAACTCCTCATTTCTTTAAAGCCTTGCCCGAAGAAATACATCAAGATTTATACTACATGCTAAACACTTCCGTGCTTTCTCACTGTTTGGTGAGTCTAAATGGTAATCTATATTTATAAATTAAATATAAATTTCTAATTAACTATAAATATCTCAGCTGATCTCAAATACGACGATAATCTTGGCACAGAATGCGTCCTTGATTTATGAGGAAAGTCGTTCTATACTTGTAATCCTAGGGCCATGAAAATGCTTGGAAACGAAGGAATTGATAGCTGCATAATCTATTTAAAACAGAAATCAACTTTGTGCAAAAAATATAACTCAGTTGGTTCTTTAATATAGGCTAATAAATAAGCTGTGAAATGCGGTCAATCTGTTGAAGAAATATTTGTTTGGGATAATCAGACTTATTAATTACCTCATGTTCAGAAAACCTCATTAACGTAAACGAATTATCTTTCAAATAATCACTTAGGTGAAGGTAACCTTTTTTGAGAATATCCTTCTGTTTTATACGCGTATCTTGGATCGTAGGAGAAGTTAAAGGATACGGTCCCTTTTCTTTGTTCGCCAATCCCTATATCTGTACCGCATGAAACTTCGTGCCTCAGGGTCAAAGTTCACGGCAACAATATCAGTAAAAGCAGATGTATAATAAGCAAACGGACTACATAACGGAGGCAAAGTCCTTAAGAGGATAGGATGACGAGTCACGGTACTAGATCTGGCGGTCTGAGCCCAAGATTTAAGAAGCTTGAAGAAAGAACCCACACCGGGATTGTGGTTCAGGCTGGAGGAGGAGGGTGGGTACCTACTGCTTCCCAGGGTATGAATAACTAAGAACTCCAGACCCTCGATTTAAGGGGCGGGAGGTGAAGAAGGGCGAATAGAGGGTCGGAGAAGGGTGGGGTAAAGAACGGCAACGGGAGGAGAAAGGGGAGGAGGCGTGTGAGCTAGAGAAGGATCAAGGAGAGGGGGAGGCAGGGAGGAGGAAGGGCGAAGAAGGCGACTCCGCGGAGGACGGAGAGCACGATAAAAATGTCCACTCTCGGATTGCGTGTCCAACCGTAGGCCGATAAGGCAACAAACAATATATAATTCCCCGTGTTTCCCGGGAATTAAACAGAGGGACGGTCGGCTCTAGCGGTAGACTACAGTGATAGACTGCGGCATAGAAATGATAGGGATCGGGATCCGACTGCGATTTAGTCATTTTTCCACGCACGCATTATATATATGTAGGTATATATGTATAAGGAGTCTCCCGTAAACGCGGTAGGGGAGTTTGAGAGGAGATAGAGGGGAAGAGGTTATTTTACCGGGATAAGGGGAGTCATCTGGAATAGGGAGGATGAGGTAAGGATTCGAGTTTCCGACGAAATACAAGGGAAAGAGGGGGAGGGGGACGGCGGAAGCAGAAATGGGTGCGTACCCTCGGGTAGGAAAGTGAAAAAGGAATAGGATTTGTGGGGGAGGAGTGGATACCCCGCTGGGAGGAAGAGCGAAGTGGTACTGGTCGAGAGAGAGAGAGACTCTTAACGTGACCTCGCGAATGTGGGAGGAGCGGGGAAGGAAGGATGAGTGAGAGAAAGAGAGAGAGCTAAGAGCTCCCTCCGATCGTGGGTGTCTCTGAAAGAGCCGCCGGACATAAATCAGTAGATTTCATCGATATTGTGAGACGAGGAAGAAGCATGAATCTCGCAGGATTTTTTTTTGCTGAGCTCCACGAGCCTTTTTCACATACGACCAAGCAACGCTCTCCATATCCTGAAAGGAGCTGCCTCTTTACCTACTGCACACATTATCCGCATACTCTCTCCCATTGATTGCGGGATGTATTTCTCGAAGATGTTGGTGTTTGGAGATTATCGTGCACGAGTCTTTCAAGAAGGCTCTCTAATTTACTTCCAATCGTGTTTGTGTTCTGCCGAGTCACACGAATAGGATATTCCATCGCCTTTTTACTGATGAATTCAAGCAAATGAAAAGGGAAAAATACTCCAGAATTTATGGCGTCCCAGGTGAGGGAGATCATGAGAGTGGTCGAAATTTTAGCAAGTAATCGGTACTGACTTTAAATAAATATATAAATACACAAGGAAATAGATATAAGGAAAATGGATAGGAGCAAATATAGGACGAACACAGGAGTGGTGGGGGAGGAGAAAATCAGGCAAATTACGAGCGTAAAAATATTTCCTTGATCGGGATTTGAACACCGGATGTTTCCACTTGCCGGGCAAATGCTGTAACCGCTTGAGCTGTTGAGGAAACTTAGTTTTACCATGAGATTTACTGGTGTTTTTTTGATATTGCCTATAAAGCACAAGCATTTTGTAATCACACGAATAATGAGCAAACGACCAAGAATTTATCATCTCAGTAGTATCAAGTAAAATATAAGTACAATGCTAAACGAACAAAAATGTTGACTAGACATTCATGAATCATTTTCATCACATTCCACAAACTCCTAAATTTGACAAATCGGCAATTATTGGTTACTGATAATGGAACTTTCATTACATTGCCATTATTCCTCCGAGTATTTTATCTCTGTGCATGGGTGTTTATAATAGCATTTCAACTTAAAATATTTGAAAAGATTTCATAATTTTTATACTGTTGCAAATTATATATTGGGACTTAAATGTCCCATCAGAACAGTGAATCCCGTTTTCATTCAATCATAAACTCCACATAGAGTCTTGAGAGCTTGAAATAAAATAAGTTTTCTAAGTAATATTGGGAATTAAACTTTAAATGGCAATTTTCCTTCAATAAAAATACACAATAATAATCAATAAAGCCCTTGTATCATCATATTTAATATTATAAGTGTAAATATTCTTATGAATAAATAAAATGTATGATATGACAATTGGAAGCGGGGAATAAAATTTCTAATATATCAAGGAAATATTAAATAATGGAGAAAGTCATCACATTTGGAAAAAGTAATAAATAAACCATTTTTTGAATTAATAAAAATTGGGAAAACATCCTACAAACTAATTCCTTACTTCATATCTAAAATTTAGATGGTGCAACAAATAATAAGAGTACCAGCGTCCGAGTTACATTGAAGCAACAGAGCATCTGAGAATTCACGAGATTATGGTGTAAATAAACGAAAACCAATGACAGTTGGCTTCTGTGCAAACTCAAAATTACAAAATCAAGAAATATTCCACGGATTCAGTTTTAAAAAATCGACAGAGTATTCTGGCCCTTTATAGACACATCAGTAAGCTAACTGGGTCGAGTATCCTCACAAAGATCGAATATCCTATCAAGGAAACACTGCAAAGCAAACTGCACCCCCAACTCTCACAATTAGCCATACATCCCTATCTATACTTATGCCCATTTTCTATATTATATTTCCCTCCTCATTTTTCCCCTTTCCCTCCCTTTCTATTCCTTCATTTGAGGTTCATCGGCTGCAGCCACATGTAGGATATCAGTCCTGGATCTATCTCGGGTTCGTTCAAGGTTTTCGCGGCATAGATTCGATGAGCTCATCATATTTGTTGAATTTTCATTGTGATTATTGGCTTGAACAGACCCAATCAAATCGATGAACGCCGTTAAAACCCGAGAAATAAGATGAATTCCCTAAATGCATATCATATACAGGAATTTAGGCTATCGATAAATCTTTATAGTATACCGTAAATCGTGATCAATCCATGAATTAAATTATTTATTACACCGTTTTAAGGAAAGATTGCTAAACAATAATTTGCATTTTTCTGCGCTACGAATGATTTGGTCTCTACGTTTTAAAGAGTCTGCGCTCCCTTTCGAGAGAAAGGGATCACATGCCTCGCAATTATACACGTATTAAATATATAATGAATATATTATACAGTAATATCTTTGGGTGTCAAATACTAAGGCTATAATACTATTTTATTATAAGAGTTGGAAAAGCTATAAATTTTCTTGTAACCTACATGCCAAAATGATCCCATTGGTCCAATTAAAATGTTGAAATTTTGATGAAACTTTAACAAAATAGGAAAATTCTTCTGGATAAATAATTCTCATACACCAATTATAGTTGAGTAATTCACTGCTAGTCCTGTTTTCGCCAAGGACGCTGTTAATTCAAGTGAATATATTCAACGCCGGGAAAGATTTCTCCAATTGCATTTTAAGTTAAGAACACGATTTTTATAAATAAAGTCACCGCGTTACCCATTAATTTTTAAATTCGCGAAGGGTTAGGTGTGCAAGCAATAAATTAGAATCACTTATCACGAAATAAATTGCTACCTAAAAAGGTCTCCCATTGTGTTTCGCAGTAACTCTCATTACCACCAGACTCCGGTGCTAATCTATCCCGAGGAAGATCTTCCACAATGATCAAGGAAAGATGGAATCGTCATTGTCTCTCAAATCACATAACATTCTATTTTGCTCACGTTCTCCCTTGGGCCATGTGTTGCTATATGCAGCAGTTTAAACGCCGTATGAGAGCAATGTGGGGAGCGTGTGAGTGAATTAGTTCAGTATGTTTCAAAAATGGTTGTAAAAGGGTTAGCCGCGCTCACGGAAAGTGAAAGTAAATGTGGTTTCCTGAGAGACGGAGAAAGAACACCCCACCCCCCTCCTAACTGTCGACCTCCCCATCTCGCAGAATGCTTTGAGCGGCTCACTCTCGGATTCCGGCTTATTTTCTTTCTTTTGTGTGCGTGTGTGTGCGTGTGGGTGGGTGGGTGTGTGCGAGAGAGAGAGAGAAAAGGACTCGAGCCGCCGTGTCCAGCCCATCAATATTCTTGGTCCTTCCTCAGCCTCGGTCGTTCCTGGGCGACACAGGAATCTTATTTAAAATTGGCATCCACGTTCCTCGGTCTTGTAACGCATTCTTGTGTGATGTCGAAACAGCATTTCGGGAACTATTTTTCTTCCCTCACATTCTCTTCTTCCTCCCTCGTCCTCACTCCATATCTTTTCTTCTTTCGGCTTTTTCCTTTATTTTTTCCTTCGTTTTTTCTTGAGATGCCCTTTCTTTAGCAATCCCATAAAAAAAGAATAATCGATTAAAGAGCCGCCGAGCTCTGATAAAAATGAACGATAGGTATTTTTTTTCTCTTGATATCGTCCGCGAATCATTAAAATAAGCAACGCCTCCAAATTAGTTCATCCCCCAATTTTCGAAATCCTTACCTTTGTAGAAAAATGACCGACCTTTTACGAGAGCTATTTGAAGCAAGAAAATGTGAATAATGAAGCTGCATCCCAATATCTCTTGATTCCAATGTCCAAAACTAATATCCTAATTTATCCGCTAATGAATAAAATGAATAGCGATGGTATGCATATACTATATAATTCCATACGGTCAGATAAAAATAGCCAAAATGTGAAAATGGATTACATTCCTGCGAAATGTGTGCAGAGTCTACCTATGTAATGTATAAGAAAATTCCTCACATTTCTAGGCTTGCAAGGTATACCAACTATAAATATAGAATAAAATTATTTGCAAACTTTGCTCAAATTCAGTCAATTTATGCAATTATCTAAGATTTTAACGTGTAAAATTAGATTCAAACTTACCAAAATATTACAATAAATCAGGTAAGTCATATTTATTGAATATTTTTATAAAAATAAAGCTGCAGATTTAGGAAAATCTAGAATAGGAAAAGATAACGAGCAATTTACTAATTTCATAGATATATAGAAGGAATTCAAGTTCACTCTAATGTCCAAAAAGTAATTAAGATTCTTCGTGATAACGATAGCTTAGTGTTTCTTGGATAAAGAGGAGAAACAGGTAGCCGAAATGTAAATCCTCGTGATTTTAGCTAAGAGCTCTAAAACATGGAAAAACAAGATTAAGAACTTAATCATGGGAAATGTCGGTAATACAGTAGGTAAATAAGTTTTTTCTCTAAAGATCTCGGTTAAATAATATCTCAGCTATTTCCCATTTAAACCTATGTCGCCAGTCAAGCTTGCTTACAAGTGTAGACGTTCCTAAATTCAGGTTGTTTCAGAAAGTGTCTCAAGCCCATTAAAATAAATACTGAAATTTTGGTATTCAATGGCATACAAACAATAACCAATCATTAGTTCCGCTGTTGAATAAAAATATTTGATAGGATACTAATACGTGATTGCAGGTAGAAAATATTATCGGCGAAACACCAAATATTCACAAATTTACTGCAACGAAAATTAAATGACCTTCCACGATATCTCCTCTAGCTCACGAGGGTTATCTCCAATATTCATGACCTTATGGTCTTATTGGGGGAACATTTTTCGAAAAATCATGCCATAGTTAAGAAATTACTTCAAAGTTAGACCATTTTAAGTTCTCTTGAATTTACCGTAAGTCTTAATTGTAAATACACATGAGTGAGGTATTTCTTCAATTATTTCGTAAGTTCTGTGGTGGTGTAATTAGAACCTTCACAGGTTATCAATAAGTTAATCCTAAGCGATGGAAGACCTCTCACGCTAGTGCAAACTTTTTCTAGTTAAGCATTTCCTACTAACAGTTTAACCCTCACACACTCCAGTTATCTCCCTTCAAGCTCTTAATCCCTATTCCCTACCTCACATTCCCTTACTTTTGGCCCTCTCTTCCCTTTTGTCTTCCAACCCAGCTTGAACCATTCATTTTTATCACTACCCCACCTTGTCCCACCTTCTCCCCGCAGTTAATCTCCCCCCCCCCCTTCGCCTACATCCTTTTCGCCTTTGCTCTCCACTGCCATCGTCCTTTTCTCTCCTCCTTTTCCGTCTAGTCCTTATCTCTCTTTCTTCCCTCCTTTGCTTTGCTGCAATCTCTTTCATCCCCTAGGGGAAGGTATGACTTCCCAGCCACGACCGCACCACCGCTTGGAGAACGGTTGACAGATTTACGTCTGACGATATTCCTGGACGGTAAAACAATAAAAAGACAGTAGCCTAGTTGGTGAACAACAAGACATTGCCACTTGAAGGAAAAACATTGAAAAAATATTTTGTCCCGAGATGCTGGATTTTTCTCCTTTCTAGAAGTTTAGTTAGAATTCCAATTACGCACGGACTTAACACTAGAATTAAAATTTCAAGGGCACAATTCAATCTTCATCAGATTAATAAAATGAGAGCTTCTTCTTCAAGAGGTTTAATATGCGCGGTGTTAGTGTTTATCAATAAACCATTTGCGAAACTGAGAAAAGCATAAACACCCAATAATTAAAAGTTAACCATGTATTGTAAATAGTGGAACCAAAGGGCCTCGGGATCATTGTCCAGGATTTGATTAGTATTTCCTTCAAACATTTTCAGGGGGCATCTTGCATGCATTTTCCCGTTTGCATTCGATGGTTCAAGATTCCCTTGCATTTTACCCTTCCCCCAGTAGGGGCACATCTAAAGAATATTTCTGGCTTTGATAAAATTCAACATGAACATTCCTTGTGCGATCGACATTACTTTTTAATAACTTCTGCCCACTGACTATAAAATTATATATTTCATGGTGCGTTTCTGTTTCTAAATGATAGCAATTTATTTATATTTGACATGATTATGAACTGTATTTAGGAGAAAGAACTATTTTTGTTCCTATGTGAAAATGATCCCCTTCCAGGTTTTCCAGATCCGCAGCTGCTGCCCAGATAATTGCTTTGTAATTCAAATACAATTTCCTTTTTTAACATGAAGCTCTTCTGACCTCACTACTGTACATGCATGCTATTAGTTCACCAATATTGTTTTTTTTATTTGGAACTTGTCTGTGGGGACATTATTTCTGGGAATGTCATGCATGCAGTGCCTACGCGATGTCTTCATTCATGACTAGTTGTTCAGCTGTCTTTCTCTAAAATAAATATACACCGACTTACTTAACATTTCCTTTATAAACAAATAATATTTCCTTTGTGAATACATTTGCATTGGTTTACAGATTTTGGGAATTTACGAGTAAGTGTGACTAAGTGTGAGCGACGACTCTTCTGCAGATTTAGTCCTTGAGTAGTAGCAGTCGTAATATTTAGGGGAGGCGACCGACAGCTGAGGTCATTTTCGCCATAGGGGATGGACAGGAAAGGATTAAGGGTGGAGAGAAACCCGGCGTCGGCATTACCCTACTCTTTACGAAAGGTGCCAAGGGGTCCGCAGCTTAACGTCCCATCCGACGGACGGCGTATTCGCTCAAAGTGCCCTCCATAAAGCACCTCGAGTAGGGATCGAGATACCCCTGCAAAATATTCAACACCACCGGGATTTGAACCCAAGCCTTCTGGGTGGAAAGCCAGTACGATAGCCACGCACCATCTCGATCCCCTCAGTCCTTAGGATAAGTGTTGAAAAGCGAGGTATTAAAAACCCCAATATCGAGGCAGGCATGTATTTTTAAGTGACTGTGCTGACATAATTTGTTTTCGGGTGAATGCAACGGGAATACGAGCAAAGCAGATTAGTTCTCCGCCATATCATAACCGACTTCTTCCACGAAGATTGCCACGTTGTTACGCTTCGACTTACTTCTTGAGTCTCGTACATAACTTGATGCATAGCCGTCCGAGTAGTCGTAAGTTGGTAGCGTGTGCTTATCAGAATGAGATAAACTTGCCGAAATTGTGTGCCCAATTATAAGGTAAGCCGGTTGGACCTATGGATACGCTCGTGCAAGAACCACTGAGGCGAGGAAGTAAAGCGCTTCGTTTCAAACCTGAGATGGTTTATGAGAGAGCCAAATTTGAAGAATGGTAGTAACGTTTTCGTTATCCATAATGGTAATAACTTCCACGAGCTCGTTTATGAAAATTCATCATTCAGCATCAGATTTATTATAAGTTACCTAACTTGCCAAAACCGCAGTCTTTAAATAAAACTTTATTTACAGCATGTTAACAAAGATCAAATACACATGGTTTGTCATTAAATTGGGTTTACTCCTTTCCTATTCCCATGATGAAGTATTTAAGAATATCAATTCGGTAGTTTTGACACACGTAAATATTTCAGTCCTGATTTTGCCAAATCATGCCTCCAAATGAGAACCTTAAAATAAAGTTCACATATTTAAGCCAGTTAAACATTGTTTACCGGAAACAGCTACTCAGAACGTTAGAGCGACATAAGTGTTTAGTACTATAGGTTATATCCCAGATTATTTATATTTTAGAAATGTAATCAGTAGTTCATACTGATACGTTAAATGTTTATTCTAACAGAAATTTAATTTCTTAAAGGAATGAATCTTAACTTCAGCCTCACTATGCTAACTCTAATTTAACGTCTGCTCTAGGTTTCAATTATTTGAAATTTCAATAAAATGCAATAATTATGACTGAAAAACCCAGTAAATACTTATATCACACTCAATCCTTTTAAGCAAATGAACATTACAAAGTTTTTGGCATTAGAGTCTAACCCCAGTGCCAAAATAATTTACAATTGTTCTCAGCAGCGTATAAATGTTAAGTATATCGTGCACAAATGTGTACATGATATATTCTATATTATATTGCATTTCCTGAATATTATATTATAATATTACCTACTAATAAAATGCTGAGCATGTTACTTGCGAGCAGGTTTGCGTATTTAAAACAAAGAAACATATCTACAAATTAGAGGATTTTTGCCATTACATAAACGCCTGAAAACACTTCCTTAGGTGCTTAATATGAAGTCCAATGTTTTTAATCTCATGGCTTCACTAAATGAAGAAATTTTTCATAGAAAATACTTTGATTTTGATTTTGAAAATACTTATTTTAAATCCGCATTGATTCTAAACTTTCTCCAAATATTTTTGTACCATTTGTCGTTTCTAAGGATTTTTGCGTTGTTTTTGCCCGGATATCCATTTTGATATAAATATTTCTCAGTTTTCAATCCTTTTATTCATGTTCATGCGTAAAGCATAAAACATGCCAATGTTATCGGGCTCAACCTTATGAACATTAATCTTGAGGAATAAGTTAACATGGTGAATTTCACGAAAAATTATTAATTTATCGTTGATAGTATATTGATAATTTTGCAAACTTTATCTTATTCCTCAGAACACCTTCACACACAATTTAGCCATTTCCTCGGAGCTTCCAACACCCACCATCGCATACAGGGTTCATCCGGAAAATAAGTGTACTGAGCTCAGGAAAAAAAATTTATTACACTTTTACATATCTTAAGCTAATATTCCTCAAAATAGGACCCTTGTGAGTCGATACACTTGTTCCAGCGGCGTTCCCATTCCTGGAACGCTCCCACGAAGGTATCATCGGGAACCTCTCGAAGACACGTCGTCACGGCCTCTTTGACGGCGTCCAAAGTCCCGTATCGCGTTCCTTTCAAACTCCTCTTTATCTTCGGGAACAGAAAGAAGTCCGGTGGTGCCAAGTCCGGGCTGTAGGGCGGGTGCGGCAGCGTTGCCACGCCGTGCTTGGCCAAGAAGTCCGACACGACAAGCGCGGTGTGAGACGGCGCATTGTCGTGATGCAGCCGCCAGATGTTTTTGATCGCTGGCCGGACGCGGGCGACTCGTTTTCGAAGCCTGTCGAGCACTTGGACGTAAAATGCAGCATTTACAGTTTGTCGTTCAGGCACAAATTCGTAGTGGACGACTCCCCTTTTGTCAAAAAATAAAATGAGCATCGCCTTGATCCGAGATTTGCTCATGCGAGCTTTCTTTTGACGGGGTGATGATGGGGTGTGCCACTCCGCACTTTGTCTCTTCGACTCCGGGTCGTACTCAAAGATCCACGTCTCGTCACCCGAAACAACGTTCTCTAAAAAATGTGCATCATTTTTGCAGTGATCCGCAAGTTGTGTCGCGATTCCCAAACGATTGAGTCTTTGATCATCACTGAGCACTTTCGGCACCAACTTTGCACAAATTTTTCGCATCTGTAATTGCTCCCTAATAATCTCGTGCACTATTGTTTTTGGCACATTACACTGCTCTGCTATCATCCGAACACTAAGACGACGATCAGAGTTCAGTACATCGCGAACTTTTCGCACATTGTCGTCGGTGAGTGTCGTTGATGGGCGTCCAGGCCGTGGTTCGTCGTCGACCTCTTCTCTGCCCTCCACGAACATCTTGTGCCACCGAAAGATCATGTTTCTGGACATGGCTGACTCCCCGTAAGCCTGGTTAATCATACCGACAGTTTCGGTAGACGATTTCCCAAGCTTTACCGCAAATTTGATGGAATAACGCTGCTCCAAAAACTTCGGCATCGCGTTCCGTGACGTGGGTCGAGCGTGGAGGTTCGCGTTAACAGAGCTCCTCACTACACCACAGCTCAGAGCCAACTGCCTTTTTCAGCGTCGCTTGCCAACATACCCCCCTCCAATCGCAGCCCGTCAGAGCGGTGCTGGGCGCGCCTGGAGCGGCGGGAAAAAATCAGTACACTTATTTTCCGGACGAACCCTGTATACATATAAGCCTTCCATTTACAGATTTGTCATCCTTTGTACTATATAATGGCGCTAAACATTAAAGCGCTTTCCAGAGTAATAAAAAAGAAGTTGACGGAACGACATAATTTTTTGATAAATGTGATAAGCAGTTCCATCATATGACGCGCTCCTCTCCTGGTGGTGGTAATTATTAGGAGCGGTAATGGGCAGCTAAGGTCATTTTTGCCATTAGCTTCAGGTGGATAATTCGGTAAGATATTCAGGAACTGAGAAAGGGTGGAGAGGAATGCGACGTCGGCATTAGCCTTCTCTTAACGAAAGGCTCCAAGAGGTCCACAGTTAAACTTCCCCTCCAACGGACAGCGTACTCTATTTTAAATGCTCTCCACATAGCACCCCAAGAAGGGATCGGAATGCTACGGAAAAAAACCTGCAACCTCCGGGATACGAAACAGGGCCCTCAAAGTGGGAAGCTAGTGTATTAGCCATCACACCATCCCTATCTCCCAATCGCTTCTTCTATATCTTTTGTTAATCTTGGTGGCAAGCCAAATCACTCTTCATCTGGCCACTACCGTCGTGGGAAACAATTGAGATTGATTTGGTATTACCGAATAATTGAAGATTTCTTCCATTTACGAAAGTAATGAAGGAGATGAACGCTTATGTAGAACCAAAATATGTTTGTTTGGGTTTTAAATATTATTTCACGTTCTCCTTACTTGCGCTTTATATATTCCCCCATCATGTTACCTCTACCTGCCATGTTACCCCAATGATACCTGCTATGCTACCTCAATTACGAGTATGTTAACTATTATTGATATTATTATATCAATAACATACTATCTGCTTTTGTTTCAGCATACATGTTATCCAGTTGGTCGGTCAAAACGTGCAAAAGCGATGCTGCTCCGCTCTACGAGTAATTAGCGTTGCGTAATTTATTTATCAACCGGATATATACTTTCCTCAGGCCAAGCGACAAGATTTTAATATAGTTTAGTCATGAATAATAATCATAGTTTCCACCATGATATTGCATTAACTTTTTCTAGGACTTCTTTTTTATAAGAGAACTATAAATGAACTGGTCTAATAATGGTTTCCACGTTATATTAAACGTTCACGGTGCGACACTCCAGGGATTAAATGTAATTCTTAAAATAATATAATGAGAAAATAAGCCTCTTTTATTGATTTGCCATTTTTAAAGCGGTTTATCTAGCATATAAAATGTTATTTTGGACGAAATAAAAAATTTGCCCTTTAAGCAACGTGAATTTTTTTTTACACTTCACAAAGGAAACGAGGAACTTGACCACTGCTACTTAGCCTTTCCAGGTTGGTTTTTTCGTCGTAGGGAAAGGAGGAGTAACATTTGTGGTGAGCCGATCGACAGCTGATAATTCCAATTACTACGAGATAAACTCGGAATGGATGCTGTGAGGGCAATGATGTACTTATCTTGTCGAATCTTTCCTCAGTTAACTCACCAGCCCACCTTATCAAGGGATCTTCTTGTAAAGTTTATGTTTGATGCGTAAGGTGATAAATCTCGTTTCATTTTGTCCCAGGATACGGAAAATAATACCTTTAGAAAGAGTATAAATTTTACAAAAACTCTTTTAAGTGAATGTATTGCGCCATGCATAACGCCTATACAACTCGATCCCTAACCCTATAAGTGACGCCTTCTTTAGAGGTTAGGCAGGCACTACTCGATTGCC
This sequence comes from Hetaerina americana, assembly GCF_022747635.1. Taxonomy (NCBI): domain Eukaryota; kingdom Metazoa; phylum Arthropoda; class Insecta; order Odonata; family Calopterygidae; genus Hetaerina; species Hetaerina americana. The sequence goes on from NW_027286874.1 coordinate 27,122,290, forward strand.
ACGCTCTTAGAAGTGCAACATTAAATAACAATAAACAATAAATACTTAAGGCGAAATAATACTTAGAATGCATTCAGAAAAAGTCCATGTGGGCATGTGTCAATGGATATACAAAAACTTAATTCTGAACGATAAAAATAATACCCCCTCCTAAGAACTGCTTCGCCAAACACATAAGTTAAGCACCTTCCCCACTTGAACGAAAGCTCGAAACTCGGTGAAAATATAAGTGAAAGCAAACATGGTTACAATTTTGGTGCTCCCATGGATGTGGTCACTTCACACCACGCTATATCAGGAACAAATCAACAACTATCCGACATCCACGTTTGACGAATGTCGCGTAAAATGGGAATACTAAGGGCAGAAGAACCCCAATACTAATGGGCAGAAGAGCGTGCTGTCCAACGTGCTCCACCTACTGGAAAAACTCAATCAAATGAAGAAGTTTACTATTAGGATATATCATTGTCACGACAGTGAATAAATCTCTTTCGAGTGACCAATTACGACTATTCTCAAAAGATACCTAAATAAAAGGCGCCAATAACTGCTGTAGGACACCTAAGGGAAAAACACCTATTATTTCGTCGCCGTCGTATCCTTAAAAAGTTAAGAAAAAACACTAGGAAAGGATCGTGTTATTGTTTTTTTTAATTTGGCAAAGGCCGGTATTTCAAGTCAGACTCATCCAATCACTCATTGACAGCATTCCCAGCAGAGTCTACCGTAAAGTGGCAGGAAGAAGCTCAAGGGCGGAAAAGAAGACACGTTTCCACCTTGTGTTCAGCAATCAAAACATGTCCTGCGATAATATTCAAAGTTACCAACCACTATTTCTCGTGGCGCTTTATCGTAGCAATTATACTATATAAAGAACAGTTCCATTTACCAATTATAAATTCTTTCAGTCCATTTGTGTCTTAAAATATTTCCAGTGGCTATCATAATCAGAAACAAGTTATTTATCAGTTATAGCTTTACTTCAATGTTCTGTTACTTATCTGTAGGCAAATATATTCTTCTGCACAAACGTGAGAAAAAATTTACATACACTTTGTCTACTACGGAATAATATTTCTGAAAGATGATGGGATAAACAAAGAGATTAAAAGGCTTAAATTCAGCCAAACTAAATTAATTATTTACCTGACATTATTTTTTAACATGAAGATACCGTTTTGCGTTTAAAGACCCAATGGCAGAAATGCCGAGTATATTTCATACACATTATGAAAATGGTTAACCAAGTAATGACCAAATCTTTGCCAACCGTCACAATCACATTATTTCAATTCCTCTAATTGTTAACAAAACTATTTTTACTTGGCTATCAATTATTATGCAGCACGCCAACCTCCTCATGATCATTAACTGGAAAAAATGGTGGATATATTTTGTCTTTCAAACAGAACTCTTGTAATTAAAGTTGTTTTTCACCCCAATTATTTAGTGGGAATATAATTTGAAACAACCGTATCTATTAAAATGCTTGGATTTAGCAGTGTCTTCAGTGGTACAATTAATACAGTAGCAGTGTAATTTAATCTCATAAATATGTAAATGAGACATACTACTTCACATTAAAATATACGGCCATCGGCCGGATGAGGTAATTAGAAATAATGATGTTAATGAAGGCACTATACTAAGGTTACACAAGACCCGCGAGTTATGTTGAAAATTACCACTTGAAGAACGTAAATGTATGTACTCATAAATGAGCATGGATATCCCTTACAACATGAGCAGGACGGATCTGCGTGACGAAAGATTTCAGAAAGGCACAGAATATTCATGATTTTCTGGATCCGAGAAGCAGTTTTAAGGAAGGCGACCGACAGCTGAGGTCATTTGCGCCATTAGGGATAGACAGGAAAGGGTGGAGAAAACCCGGCGTCGGCATTAGCCTACTCATAACGAAAGGCGTCACCGCAGCTTAACGTTACATCCGACGGACAGCGTGCTCTCTCAAAGTACCCTCCACAAAGCACCTCAAGTAGGGATCGGGATACCACTGAAAAATATCTGTCGCTGCAAGGATTCGAACCCAGGCCCTCTAGGTGGGAAGCCCGTACGTTAGCCATAGCACCATTCCAATCCCTACTGGATCCGAATACATTATTAAACTCCAAATGTTATTCTGCAAAATAGATCACTGGGTTAAATATGAAAAATAGATACCAACGGTAAATATAAATACTCATTCTTGCCGCATAAAATTACGATTCCAACAAAACTAAGTTTAATCATTCGAACGAGTTTGATACACCACCACCATGTCTTTCCCTCTATGGATATTTCATACTCCTTAATCATTGCATTAAAAATGCTGGTGGGGTAAAATTGAGATTCATGGCACAAGTCCAAATTAACTTATACGAGAAGGTCAGTCCGGAAAGTATCTAGCCAAACAATATTTTGAGATAAACAGCCTACTTAAAAAAATGAGGCCTTAGGCTCCTTCGAATTACTCCCCTTGGGACCTCACCCACTTATCCCTGCGTATCTTCCACTTTCCAACAGCAAGAATTTGACGACCATCCCAAAAAAGAACTTCGCCGATTGTTTTGAAAAGTGGAAGAGACGCTGGGAGTGAGGTCCCAAGGAGAGTTCTTCGAAGGAGCCTATTGCCCCATTGTTCTAGGTGGTCTATTTTTCTGAAAGTATTGCATATCTGGATCCTTTCCGGACACACCCCGTAAAGCTTCTACCAGCTGATTTGCTATTAAACTTCTGAATAAATACTTTATTTAATTATCAAGTAAACTTAATTTAATGATCAATGAAACTTAAGTTTATCAAGATCAGCTCCACTCTTGGCTATGAGAAAAAGACGGGAGGAGTTCAAGGGGCGTAATTACTTCCGGAATTCAAGAGAGGATTACAAATGACGATTAAGTAGGGAGGCATATGGTACTCGTACCATTGGAAATCTCTAGGAGTGAAATTCAGAGAGCAGTAAATGGAAGAAAAACGAGAATTTTTTAAACCAAAAAATGCGTTTGAACCGTTTACCTGATTCTCAACCATTTCCGAATAGATTTAAACAAATTTTGTTGATTTTATTCAATCACTCACGAAATAATAACAATGGCACTCCATTTCAACAACAATACATTAACTTATCAACTGGAGAATAATAGGCGTAAACAGTGGTACTTAACCAAATGCATTACTTATTTAAATCTACTAAAATTAACTGTTTGTACCCAATTCATCGGTAAACCAATACACATCTATGTGAAAGAGATTTCCTTATATTATTACCAAGACCTAACAAGCAGGGGCTGACGCAGTAGAGAACATTTGGCTCCTAGGACCAGTATAAAGTTCTCTGATTTGTAGTATAAAGTATTCTAAATATGCTATGAAATGTGAATGACAAGTATTAAAATAAGTTGATTGTCATAAAAAGTCAGGGTAAGAGACATCTACAAGGGCTTTCAAACGACTAGCAACTTAAAGAAAAGACCCCGTAGCTGAATTGGTACCTTTTTGAATGTCACTCGAGCATATTTTTAACTGACCAGTTTCCACTAAGGTTAATCTCACCTTTCACTGAGTTAATCCTTCTGTATTATAATATCGAGGTCAACATATTTTATGAATAATTTATTCCTAAAAATTGATGTCAAATAAACAAAGTTCAGCCATCTGACCAAGAGTTTTACCAATTTTCTTCGATTGATTTTGCTTAAACGTCTGACTTTAAATTTGGTGAACTTGGTTTGCCGTAAGGGTGTGTATTTCTGCCTTAAAGTCACATTCTATATTTTGATATAATCATAGTATCACCAAGTTCAGGGGACAGTGGTAACAATTTTAGGAGAGAAAAAAAATATCCGGCAGGCATTATCGAGAGTTTCCTGATGATCTTTGCACTGAAAGGTTAGTTTCCTCAATTTTTTTCAGCCATAATAGAAATTCAACTTAATGGTAAAGCCAAATTTACTCCACTGAAAGACATAAAATATATTTTTTATCACTGAAAGTTTGTAGAGCCGGGAGAGCGCGAATTAACTCGAAACTAGAAATGCTGCCAAGCATTATGCCACAGGCTTATATACAATGTCAAAATTCACTCAGGTGTAAAGTACTCCGAATATTTCAATACTAGTCTTAAAAAGCAGAATAACGCTAAAAAAATAAGTAACACAAGGTGTGTAACGCTTTCATATAAGAAAAATGTCTAAATTTGAAATTATTTAGCACGAATGAAGTTGAATTACTCTTCGATTCAGTTAGAACTGAGGTTGGACATGTTTTAGCGAGCCAGTCAGCCCAGGGTCGGCAATCAATGCTTAGCGAATTACAGAGCTAGTATGATATGCATGGAATGACAATTATTCATAAGAGGACGCAGGTAATGAGATTCTCAAGATAGCTCAGGTAAACAAAAAATATAGGGAAAAAACTAGAAGAGTACAACGGTTCACCTATTTTGCAAGTGATTTGGAAGAAGGTGATCGAAGTAGTAAAGACATTACTAGAAGAATTGTGATAGGGGAAGCAGCTTTTACGAAGAGGTGGGAGTTGACGGCAGTCACCTCAAGTAAAGACGTAAGGAAAACACTAGTGAAAACTTTAATGTGGAGCGTCGTTTTGTTTGGCTCGGATACTTAATCGTTGAAACAAGAAGATACACGTAAATGGGATCCTTTTCAGATTCGGGTATGGATAAAATGAAGAAAATAACATGGACGGAAAGGAAAATATACGAATAAGTACTTGGCATGGAGGGAGAGAATAGAGTTGTGGGGATAAATCCGAAAAACTTAATAAAAGTGAATTCAGGAGGTACTGAGAGCCAATTGAGTACTAAATACTGTAACAGAGGGCAGCTTATTGAGTAAACGAGGTTGAAGGAGAAAATGAATAGGTAATTTGGATGGAATTAAGGTATGTCGAAAGAATCTCAGAGCTAAATAAACTAGCTATTTATTATTCAATATGGAGTTAATTAGTATTTATATCGAGTTAGATAAGTCTTATAAGTGTATTGTGGCTGGAGTTCGTCGAAAACCTACGCTAAATTGGTACAATAATGCTAATATTTTTATTTCTTATAAACGAATAATTTACGTAGTACCAAATGCTATATTTGTGATTCTGCTTTGGCTTATTACTATCATGCCATGGACTATGCAATTTTCAGCCAATCAATTTGAGAGAGTGTTTCCACATTAATTATACTCGACTATTGTTGACGATTAACTTTCATCAGAAAAATCACAAACATCTCCGATTATGAACCTCCGTAATAATAACCGAAAGTTGTTACAGTATATTAAACACGGTCCACTTTACTTAGCATCAGGTAGGTACAGGCTTTACCCTTTATTTTACGATTAATACATAAAATAGGATGCATTCAGTACCTTCTGTTAATCTCAAGATGTCCACGATTTAAATCATATTTCATTTGCCCGCTACCCCGACACTCCAGTCTCCTCGCTTACTCTTTATTTTTCCGTCATTACTTGAAAGATCAGATATGTGTCACAGACGGAGAAACCCGAACGGGGTGCTTCCCCAAGAAGGGATGGCAGCGCATTTTTTTCTCTCTGGAAGCAATTACTGCCTATTTTTCTTTTTCTTTACCGAAAAAAAACAATGCGTGCATCCACCAACGGAATAAGCGATTCCGTTGACTTATCTCCTCCTCCCCCCCCCTCGTCCACGCCCAACGACGGATGCACTCCGCTATCAGATGCAGCCACTTGGTTTGTCGACTCATGCACTGCGAAGAGACGAGAGAGAACATCTCGGATGGTAAACGAATTCCCGGACATACGGGAAAGGATGCGGGTACGGCGGACGCCATTGAAGAGCTCTGCCCATACCTCTTGCAACCGTTTACAATCCTCGGTTTCGATTAGGGATTGGAGGCACATAAAAGCAGTTTCCACCACGATGATAGAAAAGAAACAAGGGACAACTTCAAGGAGAGCATGTAATCAAGAGATAATATCGAAACACGTTCTACTCTCGTAACTCTACTCTTTCAAAACATAGAATTCGAGTTTTATCACGCTCAGGCCAATGGCGCATACCAAACTTCAATGACTGCACACACACACATATATATATATATATATATATATATATATATATATAATACATATATATATATATATATATATTTATTTTTATATATATACATATATATATATATATCGAATTCCTATCCCAGTGTATTTTTAGCGTTCACTCAATATAAAATTTAAATGCCGATGCTGTTTTTGAATGTTAACTTAAAATGCTATTATTTCTTAAAATTATCTTGTTACCTTAACATTTAGGCTTTTCATCTCTAAAATGTGCAAATAAGACGATTATCTACGATACGTACAAGTAAATATTCTTTAGGGAACCTCCAAAACCTATCTTCAACAGGAAGAATAGCTTGAATGGATAAATGAATGAATTAACACATATAACGGCGAAAGCCCTAACTTATTGATTTAACAGAGCGGGGCCCCAACCCCTGGTATAATGAGCTTCAAATTTTGCACGCTGGTTTCGTTAGTATCGTCGGGAAGTTCTAAGAACATAACTTTCTATAATGTGTTCCTGAAGGGTTTAATCCTCCTCAAAACGTTTACACCCTCGAGGATTCCCATAGGCCCAATGAAAATGTTTCCAGGGACAAGAAAATAACTCCTAAATGCTTAAACATAATTTCAAAGTAAACTCTGCAGCCTGATACTGCTGATTTCTAATCAAAGAAACAGTAGATGGAAAGACACGGTAGATGGGCATTCAAAAATTTTGCAGATAATTTTCACATATTCAATTCCCGTTAAAATGTGATATGCCCGGTCAGATGACCATCCCTTCAGCTGTAGTGTTTTCTCGCACTTTCAGTCGACGATCTTCCATGACCATTTTATGCACTTTCGCAATAATTTCTGGGGTAGCGGCAAATTTTGGCCGACCACTACGCGGATCATTATCTAAGCTGTTCCAACCAAACTTTCGACCACTCTTTTTTCCACTTGGCAACAGTTGAAAATGAAGGAGCAGAGTTCCCGAGAGTCCGAGAGAAGTCGGCATGAATTTCCTTTACTTTCATACCTTTCTTTACGAGGTATTTGATCACTGCTCGATTCAATTTTTTCCATCTTCGCAAATCACTACATGGGAGCAAAAACAGATAGGCGACCGCACCATAGATCTCTTCCCAGAGTACTGACACGTTACGTATTTACTCATAAAGGATTACCTTTTACTACGCGGGGATCTCGTTGCTCTAGCGCTGACATCTGGTGGTTATTCCGAGAACCTTTCAAAAAGCCCTCGTACCATTATCATGGGAAGGACTTTAAGATATGTTCAAATTTATCTCATAGTTTTATAATTTTATTTTAGTTGAATTAAAAAATATATCCTTCCAATACAAGTTATATTTGCAACGGTAATGCGGAAATAAACAATATATTTATCGACTTAACATCTGTGGTACAAAGCACAGGTACAGGTATTATTAAATAATCAATTGGTATTATGTACCGTCATTATAAAATATCTTGCAAGACATTTAATCATCTACGACTACTGTCTTGGCCGACACTTTCCTATGATGTCAAAATGGCAAAGTAGCATAAGAATAACTGAAAGCCTCACTTCTACTGTAATAAATTTTGGAGTGAAACCATGGACTGACGAAGACATACTGGTAAATCTCACACCACTAAAGGCAAAAGGGAGGATTTAATTAGGGAAACTTTCACAAAACTTTGTTTCGTATTTATCATAGCTGCTTGCCGTTACAAAAGAGCTTTGATCGCTAGCTTAAAGAGACGTATCCTTTGTCTTTGAGAAATATTCATATGAAACTTCATAAATTATAAAAATATGGATGTAGTTAGCATACACTTTCTCAGTTTTGCGTAAGGATCTAAAACTAATTTAATGGCTCATTCTTAGGCCGTTTTGTAGCATGCATCTACTCCCTTTTGGCAGACCTAAGAAGTAAATAATTCAAAACATAAATGTTTACCGGATGATTCATTGAAAAATTAAATATATATACGAATCCTCAGCAGCTAAGAACTTATAATAAGTAGTCCAAAGAAATACTTATTTATCCACCAGTTTTCAATGGATTTTCATAGTATATAGCATTATTTCTAAGCCACCTGATTCCGAGAACCTTTCACATTGCCCTCGTATTGTTATCATGAGAAGGACTGCGAGATATGTTAAGATTTATCTCATACTTTCCGAATTGCGACCACTTCTAGCTTCACTACCTCTTCTCAAGTTTCAAGAGCCCGTCTAAAAAAGTAATCAAATCGTTTAGTGATGATTATGATCATATGCATAAATAAATATAAATGTATATTAGAGACCACTCAATGTATGAAGCAGTTTGACCACTATGTGACTTGAAGAATATCCAAAAATAAGTGCAAAGCCGGAATATTCACTTCCGCAGAACAGCTTCGTTGACCCTACAATGGGTGTAGCCATTTTAAAATACTACCATCTACAAGAGAAGGCATCATTTAACGTTGCAAAAATTAATAAACCTATAAAAAAACTATAACCGCGGACCGTTTCAAACCATAGACTGCACCATCTACCCAGATTCAAAAGACTAGCTTGCTAAATATATCAAGGAAATTTGTATACATAAATATTGCAAGTAGTGTTATTTACGTCGTACTCCATAAAAATACCACATTACGGTCTGAAAGGTTCCAAGTCAACGCACACCATTCAACTGCACACATCCCCGTCATCCCTATCATCTCGATCCATTTGAGTCCCAAGTAGCTATTTCCTCATTCCACTAAAAGTCGTTGCAGAAAGATTCACAAACCTACTGATATTCGGGGAGAGAAGTTCTAAAGCTCCGGTTCTCACTCGATCTCTTCCAGCCGAGGAACTGAATACCACTACACGAAACACTTGTTCGGGGAAATCCACCGTCTCTACGTTAGTAGAGTATTAAATTTTGGCAAAGAGCGAAGACTGGGTTGGGGGAGGAAAGGAAGACAAAAGAACGAGAGAAGAGCCTAGGGTTAGTTGGCTAAGGGACTGAAAGGGGGAGCAAGGATATGGGTTTATGCTATACGTTGGGGAGTCTGCGAGGATCTGGAAATGAGAAGGAAAAAGACGTGGGGTTAAAGGGGAGGGAGTAAATGGATGCATTACCCAACGGCACGAGATTTCTCGTTCACGAGGGAGTTAGGCGACCCAAAGGGGGAGGACTCCTCGACGGGTTTTCACGATGGCCACAATAAGCCTTATGAGAGAGAATGAGCTTATAAGAAAAAGATGGGCAGCGAATAGGATCTGAATGAATGGAAGTAGGATGGAAAAAGAAAAGATTTAGAAGGGAGAGACAAAAAGATTTATTGGAAGTGAGGGATTGAAGAGATGGAATAGGGCCCATAAAGATGGCTAGAATGAGAAAAATGGTTTGGAGTAACTCGATTGATACGCGCGAGAGAACACGGCGATTCCCTCCCGTTGCACCGCGGGGGAGGGTTTTACAGTCAGGTGGACCAATAATGGAATTCCGCTAAGAAATTTATTGGGCCAACGTCAGTCTGGATGGGAAAAGTGAAGAGGGATGTTATGCACACGAGAATGCGAACGAAATCCAGGCGTCAACTGAAAAAGGATAGGAATTTGTTTTAGCGTTCGGTCCTTTATTCATTTTCAGAGTGAAATAGTAGATTTGGAGAGAGATACATCGATAAATTGGCAAACTAAAGAGCATTCCGAGAGTGGTGGTCCGGGGCCGGCAGCCTGAAAATTGCGGACGAGGGCTAAGGTTATGAAGGGAAAAAGAGGGCGGCGGAGGACGGCATAAAGCGGAATCGTGTTCCAACAAGCTAACTCCGACCTTATAACCTTCCCATTCCAGACAAGGACCTCCGGAGCACTCCTCCCTCCCAGATCCAAGCCTCCCGCCAGCGTCCCACCCTCCCAGAGGGCAGACCCGCGGGTGACATATCACGGCTGTGATCGGACTCGGCTCCGGAGACCCGAGCTTCCGGGCAATTTGCTTCGTGAGAGGGTGAGTTCCCGCCTCGGAGCGATCGCTACATTAATACGGGATTAAGGGAAGAGAGTGGGGAGGAAGTATGTGGATGGGACCCGGGGTTCCGAAAGGGGGAGTGCAGAGGGTGGGAAGTGGCGGGGGGGGGAGGAGGAAATCGTGGGAGAGGGAGGGAGATAAGAGATGTCGCAGAATTGCGTGGCTTTAGGCCGGAGGAGGAACCCTCCCACTTCCCCACGCGTCCCCTTAGCAAGGACTCCTTCAGAGTGGTGTGGCTACAAGCGTAACGTCGCCCATTAAGTTACTTCCGTTAATCGTAATACAGACGTTGCGTAAATTCACTTTCAGTAGTCCCACGCTTCCGTTTATCTATCATCTAAGGTAACTTAAGATCCTATGGCAGGAATAATCCACCTAAAAATTGTCTCTTGGCCTTAAGTAGACCTTACAACACCCTATGTTAATGCGTCATTTCGGCAAATTGATAAAAAAATCAATTCGACATTGAAGATCATGGAATTAGTTTTCCTTTCACCGCCAATTTATTAGAATTCAAACGCAGATATGACAACATTTTAAGGCCTTCTGGTTGCAAACAAGCAAATCTGATTTTCTCATAAGGTCAACTTTGTAAAGGGGGGATAACAGAAAACATTGAGAGGAGAATTAAAAGTGGCAGCAACGCCACTTCTCAAACCACAAATGAAACCAAGATTACAAACATCAACTTTGTGAGGAAGACCACAGACTAGACCAATGGCCTAATTTTAATTCACTAAAAGAGGGGAAAAAACATTATTAAATCGAAACCGTGAGTTATTTTGGTTTGTACACAATTCACAAAAATTCGCGTGAAATATGGGTGTACATACTGCTCACGTAGAGATCTACGCTTCAGAGGATAATACCCTTAGTTCTTGTCTGAACACCGGGACAAATAAGCCAACCAATACCGATGCACTCAAGTTGGAGTACCAACAGAGACATTAGAGGTGGATATGTCCCTAATCAGGTAACTAATACCGTGGTCAACTGAACGCCTTGCATGACAAGTCATTCGGAAATAAAACTCGTCTTCGCCGATCTAGGCACAACACAAGTCGAGCATGAGAAATTGTACGCAACTCTATAGCCGAAAGTAAGAACGGTAGTTAATTCTGCATCACAAGGTAGCTTTATTACAACGCAATGACAGCAAAGAATAGGCTACCTTGTAATAAGCTTGATATTAACTTCATAGGATTATCAGGCACTCCTGTTTGTACTAGGGAGGGTTTCACTAAAGTACTCGTGTAATGTTTTATATAATGTTCAACAATGTCGAGAAAATACAGGTTTTGCAAATGTAAAACCGATGAGATCAATTTGACTATTATCGATTCCAAATTCTGGTAGTGCATTAAATGCTCTTATTTGGATCTAGCAGATCCTAAATTTTTCAATCCAGGCCTCCTATTATTAATTCCTTATATTGCGCTGACTTATATTTAGAAGTACAATGAGAGGGTTAAAAATTTTTTCCATCAAGTAGATTTACTTCATTTTTTGTACATTTTCCTTTGGAAAAAGTAAAACAGATCGGAATCTTTTTCATTCAAAACTATCATCCCCCATTTCAGCATAAAATTTTAGGAGACTGACTATCACGGTTTTCGTATTAGTTTGACGGCTAAGTATTTCGGTTTTCTTTTTTTCTGTTTCGGATATTACGGTTACAGTTTTCGTCTAAAATGCCAATCTCAGAAAACTACACAACTGTAGTTTATCAGGTGTCCAGAAGCGGCGAGGATGTTTATAGGAATCAGTCGAATTTGAATAGGAAACCTCCGGCAACAGTCAAAGTTATATACCATGTCGTCCCCTTCATGACCATGTCATAAAATAAATTCAATTGCATAGATTTTACCCCATCACTTGGCAAACACCCTATATGTGACTCGTAGGGAATAACACATATGTGCACAAATTTCATACACAAAGAAAAATATATATATCGCAGACGTAAACAAGAGAAAAAAAGAGGTGAAGAAAGCTATTCTCGTACAATCGTGTCACTAAAAACACGGTGATAAGAACATTATATGTAAGAGGCGGAAGGAAACTTATCCCTACCTCGCATTCGTCCCATTGGAGTTTCCTGTTTTTAGCGGTTATACTTATCAAGCAATTCTTGAGTGAGTTTTGTCCGTGCATAGCTACAAGGTAACTTTCTTTAACTTTCGGAGAGGAAATGCAGGTGGCATTTCGAAGATTCAAGGGGTATGTAAATATTTATTATGAATGCTTCGTCTGTTCATTTGCTATTATATCATCTAAATTTCAATTTAAACACAAAAAAGTTGCAATATAAAAAGCGCTTAGAGTCCAAAGAAGTATATTTCGATATTTTTTTATTAACGCCTGAAAGGATTTTGAATTTGAAACTCGCTATTTAGTATTTCACTAAAACAAGCATGCTATTTTTTCAATCAAATCCCGTTACCATTTAGGTACTTGTATTGTTTGTTTATCAATTTTATCTCAGCCAAATACGTGGGATTCGGCGAAATATAGTATGCATTTTTCTGGTGAAACGGTTATATTAAAAAGTCGTTTGATAGGTGGTGCCGCCATATATATATATATATATATATATATTGCTGCTGGCCCCGGGACCTCACGACCGAACTGGATTTCGACTGCCCACTCGCCCGCGCCTGCTCGGTAATATACCCACGCGACCAATATGGCCGGCGGGTACATTAAGGAACAGGCACGGCCCGAGAGGGCTTGTCGGCCAGATTTTCGGTCGTGGGGACCCAGGACCAGGTCACCAGTTGTGACTGAATTTCTTTTATTGAATTGAAATACATTTGGAATAGTAACGGACGTGTTCGGAATACAACTCCGGAGCCACGCCGTAGAGTGTAGTAAGCTACAGAGTTGTCCACATGCACATTGACACATACATTATGTAAATTTAAATCGTTGAGTAATAACAAAGTTTCTTGGAGGCCGAATAGGGCGGCATAAGTTTCTACTTCGTTGATATGCCAATCTTGAGGTACACTAAAGGAGCGGGATAATTCCCATTGCGGAATTGCCACTCCGCCTTGCGTAAGAGTTGAGTCGGTGTACACATTTATCACTTCACTCGGTTGCGGGAGGTATACCTGTTTACTGAAGATATCTGCTTGCAAGGCGGCTTGCCAGTAGGTGTCCTCTCGGCGGTAGATTTGGGAGATCATGAAAGTTGGGAGGCGTAGGATCCAGGCAATCCAAGCTAAATAGCCTGCGGCTTTAGGGATATCAATTTGTCTGAGGCGGGTTAGGATGGGAATCACGGATTTCACTCTCTTCACGGCCTTTAAGGTTAGCTGCAAAGACTGCGTGCGGGTGTCGATATTCACACCTAAGTATTTAATATGCTGGGTAGGAATCATGGTGGACTTGGCGAAGTTGATGGTAATACCCAGCGTATCTTGGAGATAATTTCCTATTTGAAATCCGCACATCTTGTGCTTACTGTAAATTAGCCAATCGTCCAGATAAACCACTGATTTAACCCCAAATTTTGTTTCCACGAACAACATGACGTCCTGTGCCCAACGTTGGAGAATAGCCGGGCTTAGGGGATGTCCCATTGGTAATCGCGTAAATGCGTATGCTTCGCCGCGGTAACGTATGCCGTAATATTTCCAATGGTGGACGTTTATCTGTATTTGGTAAAATGCGCTTGAAAGATCAATTTTGATCATAAAACAGTCTCTTGGGATAAGGGCGATAGCCCTGGCTGGGCCAAGGAGCGAGAATTTAGGTTTGATAACGTGCGGCGTCCAGGGACTAAGGTCCTGAATGAACCGTGAGTTGCCGTCGGGCTTAGGAACGGTAAAACATCGAAATGAACATTTGATCGGCCAACGCACTATAATTCCGGCCTTAAGGAATTCGTCAATGAATTTGTCCATAACGGCACTTGTTCTGGTTCGGGAGCTCAGGAACGGAGCGCCCCGGGGTTTAGGGAGGCTGGCACCAACTCGCGATATTGTTTCATTTACCTTCTTTGAATAACGGAAGGGTAAGATGGGCCGGACCGCCGGGACGCTGAGTTGCGCCGCTATTTCCTCCTCGTCCTCCGGGTCGAGGAGCGAGATGGTGTCCGCCTCCGCTTCGTTGGGTTGCTGGATATATATATATATATATATATATATATATATATATATATATATATATATATATATATATACTAGCTGAATACCCGGCTTTGCACGGGTTAGGGAGAAACAGTAATATAAATATACTACATAAATAAAAACAACAAATTATAAAGTACAATAATACACTACTTCATGCAAATTTAAGAATCTTTTTTATTTGACACCTGTTTATAAACTACATTTTTTGTTTCATATCCAGGAGAAAGAATATATAAATTTTTAGGTGAACCTACTCTGGAGCAAGCAACATAAAGTTGCCCGTGGCTAAAACATGGTGATCTTAGATCAACACCACAAAACTTTAAAGACTGTCCCTGTGATTTATTAATGGTAATTGAAAAAGCTAGCCGGACTGTAAACTATAATCTTTTAAAGTTGAAGGGAAGATCAGTTGGGATTAGAGGTATCCGTGGAATAAAATTTATTTCATCTTTTCCTTTTCGAGTTAAAATGACTGCCTGGATTATATTTTTCATCAATTTTGTCACACACAATCGTGTCCCATTGCAGAGATTTGGTGGATCTAAATTTCGCAATAAAATGATTGGAGATCCTACTTTAAGTATAAGGCGATGTTGTGGCAATCCAGCTGGATCAAGTGAATTTAGGAATTCCGTTGGATAATTGACGGCTTCGTCAGCATCCACTACGGTATCAACCGATTTATATTCAATCACGTCTCCTGGCAGCATGGCTAGTATCTCCTTGTTAATTTCATTAACATCATCGTTCTTAGGAGCAAGAATGGCTCTTTCTCGAAACCATTCTAAATTTTTATAATTTTGATTAACGTTAGGATAGACTGCTTGTATCATATCGCGGACAGTTTTCACCGATACACATAAATCTGATGACAATTTTATCATACCAGATGCTTCAATAACTAATCTATCTTCTCCAATCTCCAAAAGTTTATTTGCAACATTTTGAGCATTCCCATCTCTTAAGAGGATTCGCATGTTTTGTTTAAGGCTAATTTCTTGGACATGATTCCATAGAACAGAATGTTTTAAACAG
Organism: Hetaerina americana; assembly: GCF_022747635.1. Classification (NCBI taxonomy): domain Eukaryota; kingdom Metazoa; phylum Arthropoda; class Insecta; order Odonata; family Calopterygidae; genus Hetaerina; species Hetaerina americana. Next base: position 27,137,521 of record NW_027286874.1, read on the forward strand.
GCATAAATTTCATCGGCTGGAGTCGATTTTGGAATGACAGGCAGAGTTTGACGGAAGTCTCCACACAGGAGTACCAGAGCTCCTCCCATTAAACTGCAGTTTCCTCTAAGATCTTGAAGTGTTGCGTTGAGGGCCTCAAGAGATTTTTTATGAGCCAACGTACACTCATCCCATACTATCAATTTACATTCTATAAGAACTTGTGCCTGGCCGCTTGTTTTATTTATATGACATGTGGGATTTTCTTGTCGGGGAATATTAAGTGGCAACTTAAGGGCAGAGTGGGCTGTTCTTCCTCCTTCCATTAATGTCGCTGCAATACCTGAAGATGCAACGGCTAGAGCAATTTCTCCATGAACCCTGATTTCAGCGAGAACTAAATTAATTAAAAATGTTTTTCCCGTGCCACCAGCAGCATCAAGAAAAATGATACCTCCTTCTTGTTTATCTACTTGATCCATTATTTTTCGTACGCGAATTTCTGATCTTCATTAAGAAGTGGCTTTTTATCCGCGATGTATGCTTCTAAGTCTAAGACATTGTAGCTAGTTTCACGTGTATAATCTGGATAAAATACACCCTGTTGATCTTGTACAGGTGCAAAAAGACCGAGTTCCACTAAAGTCTTGTTAACCATGGTGATACACTTTTCCTCCAAAATAATCAAAGTTTTATTAAAAATGTCGGAGTTAAACGTAATATCCAATGTAGGATTTTCACTTCGAACTTTAGCCAGTATATCCTCACTCATTGATTCTTCATATTTGTCCCATAATGTTTTTGGGTTAGATGGATTACAGGAGGTTATTATGATGGCAAACAAAATTTGGATTTGTCCTGGAAGAGAAATCAAACTGGCCTCTCGCAATGAGTCATCCCAGTGTTGATCTCCTTCTAGCAACCCTAAATTCTGGCAAGCTTCTCTGAATGTCTCACATATTTCTCCGTTTACCGTTCTTAATTCTGCAAATGAGCGAGGTCCTCTAATGGTATGTAGAAGCATTCTTAAAAAATAACATTCGGCGTTGTTAGGATGGACTGTGTAGACTCGGCCCAATGCGTCACGTGAATAAATATTATTCTCAGGATCAAAGTTGCCCATTTTTCTTCTACAAAAGACTTTCCTTGATGTATTCCACGTATAATATCTCGGCAATTATGAATACAATAGTGTTCTTGCAAAAGTATCCTGCTGGCGTAGTTGGAAAAATGCTGTTTCTATGACAGGAAAAAGTAAACAAATTACATACATACAAACAAACACTCTCCTTTATATATTATAATATATATATATATATATATATATATATATATATATATATATATATATATATATACGTATATATATATATATATATACATATATATATATACATATATATATATATATATATATATATATATAAGTTCAATAAAGATAAACTAATTGTGCCAAATATTGAATAATATAAATATGGTTCCATGTAGTTGTCATAAATATTATGATAATTACCCTTGCCTCTGTTATTTATTCGCAATTTCATTGGTTTAATAAAAGCAAAACGGAAGTTGTAAGTGTATATTTTTTCAAGGGCAAGTTACGTCAAAACTTTATTTTTAGAAATAGTTCGACAAGCGACAAAAAAAATAGATTAAACTCCTTCAAATATCTTGTGTTTTACCATGTTTTTACTTTGAGAACCAGACCTATTAAAATGCCTGCATAATGACCTCATGTCAAATACGTAGAACCTAGTGAAAGATAGCATATATATTTTTTGGCGTAATGATTTTACCCAAATAACTTTCTGCCTGAAAATAAGACACAATAGGCAACTATTGTATATTATCATCAATGTTCTGAAAACTTGATGCCCTATGAAGGATGTGGTGTTTTTCCGGCGAATGGTATGGGTGAAGTTCCTCTCGGGTTTCCAGTCGGGTCATGTAATCAGCGACCGCTGTAATTATTGGCCGCTGATTACCTGAGCCTGCTGGAAACCCGAGAGAACTTTATTTACACATACCTTATGCTTAAATGTCCGATTGTGACATAAATGACGTGGATACGTTGGAATACGTGGTGCGTTCAAGTTCTACAACCTTTTAACTTTTTCTCAGAATTTGCATAGATAGACGGTTCATGTTGAACTTAAAATATGTAGGAACTCTTTATAAATAAATGACATAGATGTTTGCACCGAACGTTGCACAAATTGTGGGTAGTGGCTGATATAGCGATAGCTGTTTCCAATACTTTAAATGGCGTTGCTTAAGGTACAGCGGTAAAGCGTTCCACTGCAACTCCAACGTACAGCGTTCAGCCGTTATCTCCAGTTGCGTGATATAAAGACCATCGGAATACATCGGCAATTGAATGAATGTACGTTTTTGGGTGCGACAGTTGAATGAAGGCCGAACGTCGTGTTACGACATACCCAAGAAGCTTCGGCCACGGACCGAAAACATGATTTCGCGATTGGAATATGCTGTTATTCAGAACCGCTGATTAGACGTAAATGATTCATATCGCCTCTGAAGTTGGCATTTCCGTAGGGTAGGTGCAGACGAACCTTCATGAAGACCTAAAAATGTGGAAAATTTCTTCAAGATGGGTGACTTAAGTGCTAACTAGCGAACACATGACTACATGGGTTCTTATTTCTCAGGCGATGTTGACACGTGATGACGCCATGAATGGTGCTATCTTTTCATAAATTGTGACAATGGACCGGAAAAGACAATGTAATGAAGTGTAAAAATGTGTGTATCTCCGGCAAGAAAAGGCTCACCCTCATCGAGCGATCCTAACTCAGGAGTTCCTTCGTACACACAACTTTTAAGTGGTGCCTCATGTTCTCTACTCTCCCAATCTCGCTCCTATCAATTTTTAGCCTTTAAAACGATGAAGAACACTCTCTGCAATCGTAACTTTTCCGATCGGGCCACTCCTGCATCAGAAATTTTACAGGGGGCAAAAGGAATCCACATGGAATTATTTTCGGCGGTAATGGCATCATGGTGTCGACGATGTATGTGCACGTCTACATGGAGGTTATGTTGAAGAGTAACAGCAATTTCAACTTTCTGATGTCAGAAGTTTGACAAAAAAAATTAGGGAGCCTTGAACACAGCTTGTGTACTTGAGTTGCTTTGAGATAAATATTCCAAGGATAGAAATAAATTTATCGAAAGAGCCTTCTATCTGAAAACCTACTTTAGAATGCCAACTCTGATTCAAAGTTTCTAGCCCACCCATTTCACAACTTATTGATCTTTTTTATTTGTTAATTAGAGACTATATAAAGGCACACAGTGCAGGGGAAACAAATAATATGAGCACTCGGCGGTTTTCAGCAACAATTGCACCACTGTTTGAATTAGCATTTAACAAATATCGGATGGCACAGCTAATCGTCACATCAACGATCCAACGTGGTGTTAAAAACAGCAAGGGAAACAATGGGTAATAGTCATGAAGAACCCGGTGAAATATTTAGAAAACCCAGAAAGCTGTCAACGGCGCGTATGATTACAGAAATATATCGCTACATAATTCCAAAAGCAGACCTCGAAAAAAGAGTGGGAGAGATAAAAAAAACACGAAGGTTAGAAAACAGAGAGAAATCCAGGGAAGAGGGGAAATATTGTACGAATTCATTTGCATGCATGAAAAATGAATCAAACTCGAGGGGAGGTCCAAAAAGACAGAAAGAATATAGAAAGCCCCAGAAGGTTATTTAAATTAGCACGTCCCGCACGAATATCTGCTCATTCTATGAGACGAAAGATCTGTTCGGAGCATGCGATAGTGAAGGCGAATGCTTGCGACTGGAAAGCCACTCCGTTAATTAATCAACAGATATTAAATTTCTTAGGAGGGAGAGTGTAAATGAGGGATTTCCAAGCAGGATGGAGTTTCCATCCCTCTTTCCCGCCTCCTGCCGAACCCACCCTATCCTTCCTCTCCAGACTGTCCCTTTTTTTTCTCTCGCCCCTCTCCCTCTACCCCCCTCCACCACCAACTTATCATCCAATACTGCCTTGTCTTAACTACCCCCACCCTTATTTCGTGGAAGTCCTCCCTCCCTTTCCCCTTAAGCATGAGCACCAGAGCCTTCCTCTCGCCCCTACCCTCTCTTCCTTTGTCAAGCCAAAGATATTCCTCACACCATCTCACACAGCGTCTCCGGGAATATCTCTCCCCTACCGTTTTTCCTTCACCGCCTCCCCCTCCTCTGCCACCTATCCCTACCACTTCCTCGATGCCCCACCTCCGCTTACCCTATGCTTTTTCACCGCTCATTCTGTCCCTGGAGGCACCCACCTCCTTCCCATTTTAATGCTACGCCCCCACTCCGAAAACTCCCTCGAAACACCGAAGCAAAACTTCACGGCTCTCTTCCGACACAAGGACGTGAGGGGGAAGATTTTAGGAAGAAAAGAGGAGGGGTGGGAGTGCGGGGTGAGAGGGGGGTGGTATTCTTTCCTCGCCACCCATTTTCGTCAGCTTCCCCACACCTTCAACTCTCTTGAGCCCTTTGCTTTTCAGTGACAACTTCCCTCCTTCCCCCACTCCCGCCGCACTCTCCGACCAGGATACCTCCTCCTCCTCCCCTCTCTCTCTCTCTCTTTCCCTCACGACATCCACCCCTCTTTCCAACCTAACCCCCTCCACTTCCCCCCACTCCTCCTTTCACACGACTCCAGAGCCTTACGGTGCTGCTCTGCTTCTTACTTAATTCTTCCAAAACTTAAAAGACACTCTCCGCTACTTTGCATTACAAAGAACCGCGGGAGTAATTCGCAATTCTCCTCCAAAGTTTTAAATAGGCGAGGCGGAGCGTGTTTCCACCACATTTGACGCTGCAGATTGTCATGGGCCGACCCACGCTCCTCCCAGATTCACCCCCTCTCTCCAACCCCCCCCGTCTCTCGCCCCTGCAACCTCGTCCCTCCCCCTTACCGACGTCGTCTCTTCCTCCCATTTTTTTAAGCCAGGATGCTTAGCTGAGAGTTGAGGAGAGGGATACACTTTGCAACTTTAGGGAAATATTTTTTGCTCCCAGCTCCAATACACTCTTAGGCGGTTATTCATGGAAGGAAAATTGGGAACAAGAAAAAATTTTACATGATGAAACAACTTTTAAAGTAAGAAGTGTTAAAAGATAATTTCTACTCTTAGGAAAAACAACAGCGTTAGATGAAATTTATCGATTGCAGAGTATAGGATGATGCTACGTAAAAGCTTTCAGCTAGCTGCATCAAATATTTTGCGTACTAACATCCATAAAAACGCTCTTACATGTATTTAGGACGAGATTTTTTTCTAATTTATGAAATTTGGTAACAGGTACTATCTATATTCAACCCATTTCTCTAAATTTTGAGCATTTAGCTCTTTTGAAACTATAAAGGTTTACAGAAATACTGCACTTCTTATGGAGCAGAACTGTTCCCCAGATATTCGACACAATGCTCAAGCAGATCGTTACTTTTTTATAAATTTACCAAAAAATATACGAGTTAATTAACCCTGACAGCAGGCTTTAGGGTTGGCCAGGTGCATATAATGTTGCATTAATTGACTTCATCTAAGTAATATGGTAAATAAATAAGCAAATGGTTTCCAACTACCCAATAATTAATTAATATTCGTCGCAATATCTCAGTTATCCTATTGAAAAGCGAATACTTTTTCAGTAATTAATGTCTGATTCTCTCTTGTGGTAAAATAATCATTTGACACTTAATTTTTGAATAATTTCATGAGAAAAATAACTCTGAGTGTTGGAAAATATACTTCGAAGTGAGTGCTAGGTAAATAATCATTCGACCGTCGCCAAAGTTTCATATCCGAAAAAAGGAATTAATGCCGGGGAAACATTCATGAAAACCTTTTCAGAAAGCTATTCCAATGCTAACATAGGAGAATCTCATCAAAAGCGGTGTAAACTCTTATCAAGGATTTTTTTTCTTATTTTCCAAAATCTTTCCCTCTCTCTCCGTTTTCCTCTCTCTCTCATTCTCTTTCTCTCTCTCTCTCTCTCTACACACACAGGGTCGCACCCCTCACTCCTTTGAGAATAACTGCTCTTTTTTCGTCCTCCAACTACTCAAAGCCTCGCTCACACCCTGTATTCACCCTCCAATAAACTTCCATCAGGAAAGAGGAAGGAACTTCGCATCTATAAGGAAAAGAGAGAGCAAGAGGATAGAGGGGGAAGGAAAGAAGGCAAAGGAAGGTTCAGAAGTAAAGCTAAAGGTAAAAAAAATAAAGAAGAATTCTATGTATTTTTTCTCACTCTCAGTATTCACCTCTTCCCTTTCCCCCACATCCTCCCCCGCCTCCATTGAAACTGTCTCAGAAATCACTTCTGAGGGCTTCAGAGCGTGAAATATGGATCCATGGATGGGAGGAGGGCAGGAGAAGGCGAGAGAAAAGGACTACTGGAGGTTGGATCCATGGGGAGTCGTGGAGAAGGCGCGACGAGCGCCGGGAAAGAGGGGGAGGACGTCGAAGGGGACAGTGGGAGGGCGAGGGAAATGTGGTACTGGAGGAGGGAATGACGATGGTAGTGGATGACGTGGGAAGGAAGAATGGGGGTGTGTGTAAGGGAGGGAGGGTTTTTTTAGGGATACCGAAATGAGCGGAGGAATAAAGGGGGAAGATGAATGTGGAATGAATGGGGACAAGGGGATGGAAAATTGTGACTAGTCGGTAGGAGCCCATCCTGACAGAGTTATTCGCGGAGAATCATGAATGGTCCTTTTACTTGGCTGAGAGTCCAATAAGGTGCTCCGGCATCACGTTGGTGTGGTATAATAGAGAAAATCTCTTAAATTACAGATGAGGCAAAGAATAGCGAAGTTAATTGAACGAAATAAAAAGATCATCAACCATTGAGTGGAACAGCAACTACATCGGTCATTCCTTTCATTTATACAATAGAATTTTAAAATACAATTGCTAAATTAGCTAAAAAAATAAATTTATTTGAAATTTTGTTGGACTGCTGGAAAAATACTCAAGTCAAGAGTCATTTCAAAATCATTCTATCAACGCACGACTCAACACAATGGTATCGCAAAAGATGAAGGATAAAGTACTGGTTTCATGTGCCAACGGTCTGCGTTCTATTCCCGAAAGTGAAACGATTGTTTAGCGATATTTCAGTTCTTTGTCAAGTTTAAAATTCAAACATTTTTGAGTCACTTTGTGGATATGTAACACTTGGGAGTCAAATATATTATCTGGCAGAATGACCGCTAATCTAAGAAGCTTCCGGTGCATTTTGATAAGAGTAATCGAATTCCGAAACCGGGTTTCTCTCCACTTCCTTCCAATTTCCAAGTCCATCTTTCCCAGGTTCTGTCATGGCGAAAATGATTTAAGCAATTTCTTATCTGTAACATCTACTAATAGCTCCTCAACGAAAAACGTAGGTTTTGCACGAAGAAGCAGCATTACAAGAGTAACTATGTTTTATACTTTTTTAAATTACCAACTAAGCAAACCATGCTTAGAACAAAGTTTCAGTCATTTCTAAAACTGTCACCACGGAATCAATAAAAGCTTGCAACTCAATGCATTATTTAAGAAATGAAAAAAATTATAGGCAAAGAAAACTATACAAATCTGCCCGAAGAAATAGCTCACACATATCCAGACCTTTGTCCAGATTAAAAACAAAGAGATTGATAAAGAGGCAGGTGGAAACGACGAGAAGAACAGCAATAGATCTATTTCTTTAATAACAAGGCATGATTAATGGATTTTCTGGTTTTACCCACCATAAATACTCGTATGCCTGTAAAATACGGGCATATTCATTACTTTTATTGCCGGTATTCATTATGCCGCAGCAGGATTTAATGCTCCAATGCAGTGGAAAATAAATCGTGACCATTTCATCGCTTATGGCGCAAAATAAAAATTCTACGCACATGAAAAGGCCTGAAGACGAGAATGAATGTATAACTGAGACTTATTGTTCGCAGAATTAGAATTACTGAGATATGAGATGAAATTGTATAAATCCATACTTCAAGGTTCCAAATAAGGTATACTTACAGGTCAGAAGATATGACTGGTGACATTAGGCAAAAACAATTCACGGTGTATACCCAAACAATTTATCCAAATAGTGTCTAAAACGCATGAAAACTTGTTCAACTGATTCACGCAAAACCGAAGGTAGCTATGTTGATTCTCTAGACGTAATATCTTATATATTTGCAATACATTCCTTGATTAACGTATCGTCCAGCTAATATGAACTTAATTATGATTTAAAATATAAAGTCTACGAGCGACAATTTGCTAGAGAATTTCATGCATGAAATATGAACTTATAGACGTCAGCAATGCGCGTAACATAATTGATTCTCTTTCTAAATGCCCTTGCCCCAATATCCATAGCATAATAATTACCTCACATGTATTGTATGCATGTAATTGTAATGCAACCGTGGAAATATTCACCTAAGAAATGCGATAAATTTTTATTCACCAGTAAAATATTGCGATTGGCCCCGAAAATATTTTTTTACAGATTTAAATCTAACGAATAAAATAGAAAGGGAAAATTAAATGAAAATTGTGATTACTTTGGAAGGGTAATAAATGTATCTTTATCTTATTTAACGGTAGGTATTTATTGACTGGAAAGGATGATAGAAGGTAGAAAATGGAAACATTTTATGACGAAATATTTCACACATAAATATGAAGAGATTTGCCTTAAAAGTCATTTGACTTCATCGAGTGAATAATGTATTAATGGCAGTATACCCGAAATCTCATCCAAAAGAAAATGATTTTTCCAAGTAGAAACTATGGTGATTTCCGTCTATTTATTTCATGATGAAAATCTCAGCTGCGTCTTACAGCCGGACGCGTGACTATACCTCCAATCTTGTCGTTCTGCAAATCCCTACGGTATGAATGTAACATTTAACCAAAATTACGCAAGTATGACGGATCGATAAATATGTAAGCTAATGAATTTCCCCAATAAGCCTTTGCTTAAAATCATCAGTTTGGGGAAATCTTTCATAATATATTAATGCATAACTGAATAGCAGCCACCTTGAGATATTTAATCGTATGATTTTATACTCCCAATACTCCCGTGGACTGAGGAGCAACCCCTTATTTTCAAGGATATATAAAATGTATTCACATCTGCATTACTTAGACCAAATATACGTACTAAGTGCTATCTACGTAATTGGAGTTTTTAACTGACTGTTTCTGTTTTTCACCCTAGATTTTTTTGTCTTATCATCGTTCTAGAACCATTTATTTCAAAGTAGTTGCTCCTCATGCATGAGTATCTTATTCTCATTAATAAAACTGACATTAACCTTAGGGTGTGCTGCAGTACAACCCTGAAGTATGCACCTCAAATATATTTGGCGAAAATTTATCCATCGATTTCTTAGATCCAAAAAGATGTAAGGCAATTTCTACGTATGAAATTTACGCTCGCGTAGTTATTCAAATAGGTCATTACAACCGCAACCAGGTACTCAATCATTGAATTTAACTTCCTTGATTCGCCAAAAAAAAAACTAAAAACTGGAAATTTTCGAACTGTGTTTGTATTCATTTACTGCCATCAGAAAAAAATAATAATAATCTATGAAAACGGCGCTTCCGCTAGCCTACGATATTACGAGAAAAACATAGTAAAGGTAGAAAAGCCATTGTCGTGATATATCTTTTATAAAATATGAAAGGGCTAGTTACAAGGGTGCGACTTGGTTTGAGTCGCGAAGAAAAAATCGTTTTGTGAACGTGGTTGCCCCAGTAAGCACCTACTTATAAGCTTGCACAGTACTCGTACTATATACGAGATCTATTATAGATCTCGTAGATCTATTATTGACATCACCTACCGCACCAGGTCCAAAAATGTACCAAATTTACATTCAAATGCGGTTTTTCAATTAGTATTCAGTAGTATTTGTATTGTTGACCACGACAAACATGGAAACTTCATTCTTTTCCCGTCTTAATCATTCATTTTCTATAAGAATTGCCCGAAGCGCAGAGAACCTGCTTTAGTGCAGGGAACCTAAAGTAATTCTTTTTTTAAATAATTATTTTCTAAAATATTCAAATGTGATAATAACAAGGAGGTTCATATTTTTAGTCCTTGATGCCGTCAGGAGGTAATTCTTCCTCAGAATTCCATATTTAGGAAGTACTCTTGGATAGCCAGGTAAAAGAAAATGAAGTTGATTGGACATACTGCCAAAATGAAGTTAATTAATTAATAGTAAGAAAGAAAAAATATAGCATGCTGGGTGCAAGCAGCAAAATAATTGAGCAAGTAAAAAATACGTGTTAAAGATTCTTAGCATTCTTCTGCAATTTTTTACCTCTTTGTTTACGGTAACGGTAAGCAGCGAGTTATCGTACCTCAGGACAAGGTTTTATCTAATCAGTAACTCCAGTTTCAATTAGAAGATGAAATACGAAATTTCGTAAAACTGCTCATTATAGTATTTAGTTCACCCAGTACTAAGCCCGACGGCGTGTGAAATTCACGCATCAGGGTAGGGGGGCCAGTTCCTTTCCCTGTGTCGGTTATGGTTTCCCAGGAAGATATGGTACCCGAAATATCACATAGATTGGGTGGAGCTGCAGGTGCCCAGAGTGCCTTGCCCGGGAATTGAACCCAGGCCCCTCCGGTCAGCAGTCCAACGCTCTACCCCCTGGACTACCGCGACCAACTAAATATATATATATATATATATATATATATATATATATATATATATATACTATATATACGCACACACAGATGGTTTGTCCCTACAGTAGTATAACAGAGTCGATAAAAAAATTAATTAATGTCAGAATTGATACATTCACTCTAGAGTCTTCGAAACTGAACCATTTTGCGTTCACACACAGCTGCCAGCGGATTTTCCACGCCTTGTACGTCCTCTGGAATGCGGCGCCAGGAATGCTGCTAAGCTCGCTTGCCACGGCCTGTTGTGCGCTTCTACCGAGCCGTGGTGACGTCCTCTCAGCACGAATTTGAGGCGGGGTAAGAGGAAGAAGTCTGGTGGGGCAACGTTAGGTTTGTAGGGTGACTGAGGCAGGCTTGACACGATGTAACGAGGAGGTAGTCTGTTACTGACTCCGTTACTCGGAAAACACTCGCGGCACCAACTGCACACAACTATCTCATTCCCATTTTTTGGCTGACAAATCGATGCACATCACTTTTAGGGTCGCCAAGTTCATCAAAAACCATGCGAACATTTAATCAGCGATCCCTGTCCAACAAAGCCTTCACTCTTGCAAGAATTTCCAATGACCGGTTCATGACGGAGCGGAACGAGGTCAAGTTATAAAGGTTTCGCAAGCGAACGATCCGCACTTCGCAAAAGCTGGCAGCCAACTGCCACCGGCCTCAAGCCTTCCCTGAGACTCCCCTCCCTCGAATCCAGCCAGAGAAATCGCAGCCCGTCCGTCCAGCCGGGAAAAAGTAAGTACCACTACTTTAGAGACAGACTTTGCATATATGAGTAAATAGTTCATTTTTAAACAAATGTTTCGGCTGTGTCCATCCGATACCTACCCTAACCGGTATATTACCAAATCCCATATATATATATATATATATATATATATATATATATATATACTATATATATATATATGTTGTGTTGTTAGGTAATCTACCGGTTAAGGTAGATTTTGGATGGACACAACTAGCAAATAAATATTGTGTTACTTCTAACAAAACAAAAAATCCCGAATCCTACTCTATATCAGGTCCCTCTTCATCTCTGAGTCCTTTCTTCCTCCCTTCATCCCATCCAACATCCCTATCCTGTTCCTTACCTTTCCTCGTTTGCCTAACATTCTCCCCTCTATTAAAGTCTTCCACATCCCACTGTCGGTCAATACCCCCTTCATCCACTTTTCCTGCCTCCATAGGATTTCTCCCGACAAACCTCTCTCTTCAACCAACATACCAAGTACTTCCTCATTTATTTTCTTCTCTGTCCATTTCACCTTCTCTATTCTTCTCCACACCCACATTTCAAAAGCCTCCAGTCTACGTCTATCCTCCTGTTTCAATGCCCACGTTTCCATGCCGTACATAGCTACGCTCCATATCAAAGTTTATATATATATATATATGTATATATATATATATGTATATATATATATATGTATATAATATATATATATATTTATTTATATATATATATATATATATATATATATATATATATATATATATATATACATATTCATTCTTCGTGATGTTTGTTTTACGAGTTGATATGATAAGTAACAATTTACATTTGATATTTCCAACTTAATGTCGGATATCAGCCAGAAATGTTCCCAAATATTCGCCGACATGAATATTTTCTGTATGATGGCACAGAAATCACAGGTAAAGAGGGCTAAACAGTAGGAACACAAGAAGTCAGGCATATGGGGGAATATTAACAGAATGCACCTGATAATAGGAACAAAGGGGTTTCATAAATTAGCGCTTTCACATTCGCGACACCGCAATACCTAAGACGCGAAGGCAAAAACAGAAACATGATACATTTTCCATCGAATTATTGAATTAAATTTAGTGAAGTTAAGATAAAGGTTACTCCAAATTCAACTCTATCCCCTGAGGAAACTCAGGACCATCACTTATCCGCAGGCAAAAAAATGTAAGCCATTCCAATCTCAATTTATTTAACACACCTGTAAGCGATAAGTATCACCAGATACTCGTCTATATTACACGAAATAAGTCTCTATGGACTTTATGGAGTGAAATAGAATGGGGGCAATGAGCTAGGAATAGGTACGGCCGCACTGCAGACCCTTTCCCCTTCGCTGCTCCTTTCCCCATCCTTAGGTCCTCAGATTAGCTCACTTGGGCGTAGTCATTAATCATCGGGCTCAGGGAGCCCGCCGACCGAGACTGAAGTGAGAGACGACTGCGACCCGAGAGCTTTTGCGCCACAACTCCATCAAGCAGGCTTCCTCATCGAACGCAGCCAAGTCCCCAAGGGCTTTTGGAGCTGCTTCAGTCGAGGTTACAGTGGTCAGTTCTTTGCGTTCACACGTTAACTATGCTACGGGAATAATTGCGTTTCAAAAAAGCTGTGGATGGATGTACGCTACCCAGCAATAGAGGACCTGAAACTCCGTCTGGAGAGATCGCAGGCATTGTTTTAATTAAGACTTTAGGACTCTAAGCAATGAACACTTCGGCAGTTAAATTTTTTAATGTGTGCTCCGATTGTACCGATTCCGTGTACAAACTATGTTGAATATTCGAATTCAAGGCATAAACCTAGGGAGGATATTTCAAAAAGGCCTCTTTCTCAGATTTCATCCCGCCTTTATTACGTGATTTCTTTCTTACATTGGACCATTAGGGTAAAGTCCACCAGCTACATTTAAGTGAATAGTTTTGTTAACACGTAGCTCAAAATCTGTTACGGTATACGTCTACTAGGATATAGTCTAGTAGGATATATGTACACCATTATGTGAACTATCTAGAAGTTGTAGTCAAGCAGCTATGACTACACGAAAATACAGTTCGTCTTTATAACTTTCGTACGAAGTATAATTTCTTCTTTATTCACAGTCAATAGCACTAAATTAATAAAACAGTGAAAGAAAGTCTCCTGAATTCACCAAATTTATCGAATAATAATTACTACTAAACGTTATAAGATATTTATACTGATATTTACCATGTAAAGAAATATTGTTCTGAGCACTGTCGAATTTCACGTGGAAACAGCATCAAGAGTCCGCGACGGTTGATTTGAAAGAAATTTCTTCACCTTCAATCGGGCTGGATATTTCCCGACTGGTGGATCAATAAAAAGGCGGCTACATGCATTATTACTTCAATGATCCAGCGTAGTTCTCCTGAAAAGAATCTGTAAATCCCCCCTGACGAGCTCACGTCTGTGGCCCAATTGTTTAGTAGTGCACTCATCAGTCACACATTCTTTCAAACCAAAATATCTCTGAAAAAAATTGGATTAGCATTATTTAATAATGCAATAAATAGAATCGTCAAAACAGGTAATCATCTATAATATGAAGCAATTCGGCACATAATTTCCTAATTTCCAAATTGAATTTCCTAAATCCTTAAGAGTAACAACGCTTTGAAGTCGTCATTTTTCTTCATGCTATGTTTTCTAAAGCACTATATCATCCTACCAGTGTTTCTTAATCTCTAACCATCCTACAAATAATTCGCTGAAGCGGGATTAAATTAAACGTCATCGCCAATTCATGTAAACGCATATACGTATTTACCATAAAAAATAAGTGTACGATTGCGAATAATTTTCGGTTTCTCACGGTATTCCTACCACCTTCATTCAGGCAAGGCACATTAACATAAATAATGGAGAACACTTCCTATTTTGCAGAGAATAAACCTGAAAAAGAACGGGGATTTTGGGAGCGGAAGGGGAAGCACTCGAGGAGCATACCCAAAAATATTTTTTGCCGAAAACAGAATGAGCGAAATATTTTGCTTTGAATTAATAAGCTGATTAACTGATGATTTGCCTAGAAAAATTGGCAAAGTTGTCACTTCTACTCAATAGCACATAAATCCTGAATTAAATTACTAGAGTAGAGGGTTTATAGAAACATTTGCTGGCCACATGGAAACCAAAACGTGTTTTTTTAATGCAATCAAAGTATTCAAGAATAAGCATTTAAATTCAAATCGATTTAATGAAAAATTTTTATTCTTTCCAAACCATTACTTTTTTACTGCATTTTGGGTATGCCCTCGGGACGAACCCTACCTTTGCCGAAATCAATTCTTCACCGCAGTGGCTTTTCCTTCGCCATTGATATCCTTGATGAACCAGACTTCGATCTCATCAGTCGGAAGAGAAAATCCTCCCTCCTCCAGAAGACTTCTTACATGACTTTGATGGAATCACTTTATGCACCACAACACTGAATGAACACTTGCAAAAAAATAGATGGAGCACTTTTCACAGCAGAATGTCTACACTTCACAAGAGCACTTTCACTATACACACGAAACATAGTAACAAGATGAACTCCACGCGAAAGTCAACTCACAAGCAGGAACCATGACTCTGTTGCGATATTTAAAATACTTGAATTGTATGCTGAATTAAACTCACATTTGGTTCCAGGAATTACAACAAAAAGCAATATATTAGAGATATTGACTCTTGGACTGATCTAACAACGCATGATTTTACCGCGATTTGGGTGAAGTTTGAATCAATCTGAGACGGTGTCCCGTTTTTCCATAAATCCACGAAGCTAGTTTTTACGTAGGGAAAAATACTGGCGAAAGTTTGGATGGTATCTTGGAAATAAGAGTCCATATTTTCCGTTGTTACTCCACGGATCTGTATTCCTGAGACAAGGATCGGCGGTGACTTAGTAGTAAGCCCTTCATCTTTTAACAGTGGTAGTACTTCAATTCTGTTCGAATGTTTGAAGAAACAGATTGAGTTCTTATTCCCCAAGGTGTTCGTTGGACATTGATTTGCTTGTATGAGTCTCCTTAATTGCTCATCGTTCCTGAAAATATGAAATTTTCAATTAGGTAAGTATGGACGAAAGGAAAATAGTATTTAAATCAAGTTCATAAAAAAGGCTAATTTAGGAATATGACTGCGAGACTACCATCATGAGTTTTTTACAGATTCAATCTTTGTAGGTTTTCGGGTCGCTTCCATTTCGCTGGTCGACGGTTTTGCCGGAGTTTCAGTCAGTGTCTTAAGGCTCGAATGGGTTTTCGCAGAGAATATGAAAATCACTACAGAAATCACTTCAGCTCATATGATGCTTACTGCGACGCCAGTGAAATCGACGTCCAGCGAGATGACAGAGGAACCCGAGAGCCTTGGGGTCATTAAGAAAGGATTATGTGATGGAGATCATTAGAGCACGATTTCCCAGTTGCCCACTCATCCCCTTGGCACGTTCTATGCCTTTGGAAGAGAGAATGCCAAGATGTGCCCCCAACCAGAAAACAAGAACTGAGTCCATCGACGCGACCATGAGACAACAATGGAGATAAGTTACTAACGAATGGACGGTTGATTGAGTGTGGCATCGTCCATGGTTGATTTAATTCGTTGAAATTAATGACTTCCAAGTAGCGAGCGTTAGTCTTAGAGTGGGCACCCAAGTGGTGATCCTCACAAATTCACAATTTGATCTTTTTTGCAGTTAAAGGGGATTTCTTTAATCATCTATCCAAAGAATACGAGTTTGTAATTTTCCACAGACTTAATCAAACCATTAATAAACATTCCAGACTTAATTAAAACCATTTAATATGGACATCAAACAATTCCACGAAGTCAAGCCTGAAAGTTTGAAGTATATCCCTCCAAATTTTGAAATAATAGCACATTTGTACTTATTTCACATTTGAGAAAATGTTTGAACATCGAAGCTAATGTATACATACTTGTATGCTGAGTGAAGAATATTTTGGATTTGTTGATATTTTCCCCACACAGTACCTTCCATAAAACGTATTAGTTGTAGAGTTTACCGCAACCTGAGTGGTCACTATTAATCTCATCCGAAGTGCTAACCCATTTAGCACTGTCTGTATGATACGAGTACTCGACTATTCCTATCGCTACTTTTCTAAGTCACGTATTACGCGGATAATACGACTATAAGGTGTGTAAAACTCATGTAATATTAACATTAAATCGTCTTCAAAAGCATTCAGACGGTTGCTCGAGCTGCGTATTGCACAGTGCTCACAGATGTCCTACCACAAAATTAAAAAAGTCTAGCGTCTGTCGAGGATAATTGTCTTAAGATGGGTACCAAGTGCTAAAGATTTTCACGGATAGCAGAACTAAAACATGATACCCAACTGAATTATTTATAATTTACAAACAGGAACTGCGAAATGTGTGAATTCGCGTTTTCTAATAGCCGAAATTAAGAGTATATGGGTAACTCGATAGAGGTAAGATGTTCAGGGAATGAGGGAATGGTGGACAAAATCCGGCGTCGGTATTAGCCTACTCTTGAAGAAAATTCGCAAATAGGACCAAAATTTAATGTCCCATGTAAGTAGCAGTAGAGGACAATGCTAGAGAAGAAAAAGTAGAAAAATAGCGGTTTAAGATGTTTAAATGCCTCATTATGTCATTACTGTAATATTATTGATTCTACTTATGTCTTCACTTCCCACAAGTAGGCATTTTAACTCACATTGGAGAAAAATATTCAACTTCAGGAGCCGACTCAATATCATCCAAATTTAAGAAAACAATTTTGCCAAAAACGCAACAGGAATGTCGGTGAGATAAATACACTCATTACAGGGGAATCCACTTATGAATATTTTTGTACTAAAAGTGGCTTAATTACGTGGCTCGTATTTTGAAAGACAATCAGTTGCACATCTAGGATATTCTGCACAAAAATTAATCTTTGATGATATTTTTAGCCATTTTTAGCCAAGCTGTAGCCTTCAGCCACCTAAATAAATTTATACTTAACCTGATGAAAATACTTACCCTAAAAAAAATTACAGGTTTAAGTATGAACAAATTCATACCTAAACCTATAAATAAGTAAATGATGAATGTAAATGTCTGCATTTGTTGGTAGCTATTTTGATGTTGTATTTCAGCAATTACTAATTTACCTAAATTATGCAATTTTCGATCAGTAATATATTTTTAATTCTTGATTGCTGTAGCAATTGTTAGTCTCTATTTTCGTTTGATAACCCCGCCTTTATCAATATTTTCATATTATTTCCATCACTTAGTGAAGTTTTAGTACAATGGTTATCCTGTTTAGTGATACTTGTTATCAACCATTATTTATTCCTTCAACTTTCAATTTTACTTCCAGAAAATTTCAGGTGATATTTAATTATTTTGTCGAATAAGCATTAGAACGAGTAACATGCTGAGGAAGGTATTATTGATTTTTAAGGCTTATAAAAAAAAGGCTCAAGGTCAATTGGTAGAGTAAAATATCCGTACCTCTCGTCGTTATATAAATTCGCGGCGACGGTCACACCATCTTTCAGTTGCTCCATAGGTTAACCAACACGCGATGTAATAAAAGATCATATGATACGTGCAAGGGTGGACCCGAAAAATAAACTAATTGTATCTACAAAATTAAATTGTACACGAACTTTAATAGGTGTGCTACACAGTCCGCATACGTTTTCTTCACCGGTTCTCAACGAGCTTTACTTTTTGAACTTTTATATACGATAATTTTGGGTTAGGTCCCAATCTCGCCCCAATAAAGACGTTTCATTATTATTATTAATTGATAACATAACTACGTAGTCAAGGGTACACCGTACGTGGGTGCTATCCACTTTTTCATGGAGCTAAAGTCCACGTTTTCACTATAAGAATTTCTTTTAAAAAGAAAACAGTTGTAATAACTTTTTCTACTCACGTCGATGGAACAATTGTGACCCCAAAAGACATCGCCAACATTATATCAAGTGAATAAAATAACAGAGATAGACTCCCGCTCAGAGAAATTTTATAGATTTTTTTCTAATGAGTAACTTGCGATCACAAAAAAAATATTATTCATTTATTGGCATAGTATCCTGCAAGTCACCGCCAGAGTGTGTGGCAGGAGGAGATAAGACTGCTTACTCATTAGACTACTTTTGACCCAAAATACTTTTTACCAATAGCGCGGTCGGACAATCTATTCTGCTCTTTTATCGTTCGTGGGAAAAATGACATCTTAAATCTATCTGTTCTACACTTAATCTCTATGATTTCATTTACATGATCTCTCTAACAGTAGTACGATGGAGTTAGTCACACATTTTCAACATATTCGATAAAGAAACATCCTTCTAACTTGTGAAAGTGCTTTAATCTGTAATTTTACCTTCTTTTCGTGAGCGATTCCCAACCTGGCGCCTTTAATAATTTTGATACAGTACCCAGTTTACCATACCAACTTTTCGAACATCTAGCTCCTCTACACTGCACGCGATCTAATTCGGCAACCAATCCTATCCACTCCAAGATTTGTAATACCCTGACGTTGTATTCTTTGGCGAGTACTTCAAAAAGCACATACAGGAACTCTCTCCAAAATCATCAATTGAACGTTGGTATTCAAGCACCGTCCACAACGGCTTGCGTTTGGTGCATATATAAAGTTCATTCGAAGCCAAATACATGCAAGATTCTTCACAATAACACGCCACTACTTTATTCATATCTGAATTATTCTTATCATTTGATATTTTCATAATAAACTCGGTTCCAATATTCCTATTTTTTGGGCAGCTGAGCATTGCACGTTTATTCAGAAAGTTATGATGCTTGCATAATAATGCTCCAACATCCATTCACCTCCAGTTCCCCCATTATATGTATCATAGTTTAATATCTACTTGCATGGCTATTTTACGCTTCGGGAATTAAATCTTCAGCTTTCAAGAAAACTACATCTGGGCAAGGAAAGTTAAATAAGACATATGATGAGCAGCCAAGACACACGTAAGGAAATGATCAACGAAAAAATGTGTTTTTAAAGAAAATGTTTACGAATATTCAATGTAATTCCAACCAATAACACACTTGTGAAAGGGGAAGAAGATAACTCAATGAAAATGACATACTCCATCATGAGAAAATCAATAACAGGGTGTATCCATTTCCTTTCTTCCCGTCTTCATCCTAATCTTCCATTACGGAAGGGAGGAAAAGATCCGGAACCAGCGATCCACCTCTTTCGCCCCCTGCATCAACTCTAAGCCATTTTATTCCTCTCCCTAATGCTAATTGTTATGTTCCCCTCGCGTCGACCTGCTATCTCAACCATGGTCCATCTCACATCCTGTATGTTCCTCTGCTCGCCTGGACAATGTCTCCTATCCGTTTCAAGCATTTTCGGGCAACACTGTTAGCCGCAGTCCATCAGCACTTCCGACAGTCCCCACACTATCGGTAAAAGGGTAGTCTGCCGAATGACCGCCGGCCAGACCCTTCTAATTCAATCACTCTTGATCGGTCCTTCCGCCCACTCATGACGCGACTGAACGATCTCGGAGTTCTTCCGTGATCCGCGTCAGCCACTTGCCCGGACACCAGAAAAAATCCTATATTTGCCATCAAGATCACATCAACTTGCTCGAAATACATTAAAGATGCTCCCTTCCCACCACCTCAGATCAGTTGAATTCATTGTTTATGAAATGATGAGATTGATCATTTACGTTGTTTTAGACATTACTTCAGTCGAAATTTATCCCATAATGCTTGCTGTTAAGCTCGTTGCGTGTAACGCGTCGTTCACTTGATTTAGACCTAAGAAACTGTCTAGCAAATGAAGGAAGCTCAAAACCGCTTAGTCTCCCCAATCCATAATCTGAACTTTCCATGGTGTAATAATTTATTACTAGCTACATTCCATTTCAATATTTTAATAAAGTTAAAAGAATATCACAGGCATGACATGGGAAAGTGGTGGGTATGGGAGCAAGCGCAAAGGAAACGCGTGATGTAGATCAATAGTAATTAGAAAAATGAAGGTGGCAATGGAAGAATGAAAATAGGAAAAGAAAATAAGACGTATGAAGATTAATACAATAAAATTTGACGTACGCAATGGGTTTCAGGCGTGTTTATGGATATAAGGTCAGAGCCAAGAGCGCTCTGGAAGTAAATGCGGCCGATTAACTATCTAAAGGTTTACCCAACTAATTAAATGTGGGTTTGCGATAGAACTGCAACCTTTTTTTGGGGTTGGAGAGTTTTTGCTGCGGCAGCAACTGCCTAGCTTCAGCTTTATTTAGTACCCCGGGAGCCACCACTAGGGTGTACGGCAGGGGGTGATTACACGCCAGACTACCCTTGACACAAAACACCTTTCCCTCCTAGCGTGGTCGGGCAAACTATGTATTATTCTGATCCTTTATCGTTCGTGGGGAAAATGGCATCTTAAATATATCTGTATTGCACTTGATCTCTCTAATTTTATTGACATGTTCTCTCCCGCAGTAAAACATTGGGGCTACAGTATCGGTCACCGAATGAGAAAAGGGAGTGCAGAGCACGTAGTATTTGAGCTACAGATTCATTCTATGAATATATTTACCTTTTCTTCATAGGAATTCTATGATTTTTTCTGTCACCTTCGCATAAAAATAAATTGATAACATAAAAAAAGGATTTTCAGCCCAATTTCCCCTATAGCAGTCTCTAGCTTAAACAAAAAACATATGGTTTTCAAAAGTATTGCCATTTATATAGCTGCATTTAATTTTCACGGAAATCATGTTATCACAATTATCTCATCGGTTTTCTGCAGGGAAGTTATAAATTTGAAATATTAAACGGTAAGATAAACGGTAACGGGTTAATTAACCCCCTGCCATACACCCTATCGGTGGCTTGTAGGGTACTAAAAAAATTGTAAATAAAAGTATGTAATAACTGTCCTACACCTATCTAGTCAATTCACTTTTAAGACATTATACGATATATATATATATATATATATATATATATATATATATATATATATATATGTATATATATATATATATACGCTACAAACCGTACTCGTATAGTACGGTCTGTATCTGGATACCCTTTTCACGGTGTGGGCGTATCAGATGCCTGTAAAGTAATACTCTACAAATTATGACAAAAGAGCTGCCTATACCTTAACTAATGACTCTCGAAATAACATACATCCTAGTAGGTCGAACTTTGACATGGGCGAACAAAAAGAAGGCAGTTTGATGCTGGTAGCGAACGCTTAGAACAATTGGACTTATTTATTTGCTTGTGAAGTAGAATAACTAGTCATCTAAGAAAAATCACCGTCAACGAAGAGAAAAAACTTCCAGTGTCCCAAAACAACAACAGTCCCAATGCACCAACAACAACCTACGTTTGGAGTGTATCCTTATGCAGCATGAGTAACTTGGACCTTATTAGTAAACGAGAACAAAGTACTACATTCCTTTGAACTACGACAAGCCTACTAACTATAGTAAGTACGCTTTACTACGGTGCTACAGGCATACGAGGAATATTAACTGGGTTCATAAAACAACGAATGAAGAAGTTCGCCAAAGAATCAACTAAAAGCGTGTTATGGAAGCCCACAGTCCAAAGACCAGTGCAAAGTGTTCGACACGAATAGAAGACTTAGAATGTTACCACGGTCAATCATTGAAATGATTGACCGTTGTATTGACAGTGGTGACCTGGTCCATAATTTTTGGGATCAAAAAGACCAAAGATTACGGAGTAAGATATTGATCCCAATCTTTGTATGACACTGATTGGAGCATGAGAGGCCCCTGAGAGTATCAATGGAGGGGCATAAGAATGGAAAAAGAGGTAAAAGAAGGCCACGTTTGCGATACCTAGATTAGACGATGAATGGAAGAACCGCAATGCAGGAACTACTAATAAATGAAAGGAAGGTGGAAAAACGAAAAGAGAGGAGCTGTGGCATACCCACCTTTTTTGATTTTGGTTTGATCACCTTAGAAGAAGACGTTAGCTTTTCAATATTTCATAAATAATGGTCAATTTTGACAAAGACCACACTACTAGCCCAAGAAAAATACATTTTTGGTAATAGCCTACAAACAGTATGCAAATTGGAAGGATGTCTCTTAAGCAATGATGTTGAAAATCTATTATTGCCCCCTCCTACTACGGCTGACGACATCGTGCCAGTAAAATTAGGGAGATTAAGTGTAGAACATATAAATTTAAGATGGCATTTTTTCCACGAACGATAAGGGATCAGAATAACTTCCCACCGCGGTGGGGTAAACATATTCGGGTCAAAATTAGTTTGGTGTGTATTCACCCCCTGTCACACACTATAGCGTTGGCTTGCAGGGTACTAAAAACATGCAAAAATACAAAAAGTAGCACTAGTCATTTCGATGATGCGGTTATGAACAGACACAATTAAAAGAGCTAAATGTGTAACTATTTCAAGCGCTTCCATCATTGTTAGTACTTGGTGTCAACACTGGGATCTCCACCTAAGTCTAAAAATTCCCAATGACCAGTACATTACTTTATCTACACGTATTCTGAATCCCTGTTTAAAAATTAGCAATTAAAAGACTATTACTAATATTATCATTAGGCGAGAACAGAGAAATGAAAGACAAGCAATGTCGAAGTTTCATGGCGGAATTTTTTGCCTGCGCTACCGCCTAATGCATCACAGATTTTAGTTAGGTCACAGTACAAGCTGTTTATAATGTGGTCATTTCAAGAATAAATATTAGAAACTCTTTTAGCTAGCAATTTGTCTTTCTAGGTCCCTCTGTAAATAGTTAGCATTTAGTTACCAAGTAAAAAGGTAATTTTCCCCGTAGTTATTTTTATAGATAGTTTCCTGAATTGGCCTTTGCATTCGATCCTTTGAAATAGAGGTTTAACTAAATTTAACTTACTTGGTAAATATTTGAACGACAAGTATTTTTTACCCGATTAGTTTTGCGGAAAACTGAATACAATAATAAATGTATAAGAAAATTCTGCATCTACATTTTTCAATTCAAAAGGAATTCAAAATGTGATTTTTTTACAAAGAAAGGAAATTCACTCTCAGTAAAGTGCCACTTCCGGTAAATACATTTAAGATAAACGTTAATGTGTTGCTTTTGCTCTCAATGCAAACGTTAAATATGAACTATCGTGTTGCATAGATTAATAGTTTCAGAGTTATTTACATATTACTCATATGCACGGACAGACAGGTGGGAAAATTATACTCAGAGAAATTCAAACGTGTATATCCGTCTTAAAAGTTGACTAAATACAGTTATAGATTGTCATCTTCACAATATACCACAGCACAGAATCCAACCCGAAGGTTGATTTGACAGGCGAGGGTAGAGTTCACTCAATACGAAAACGGCGTATGAAACTCACAAATCAGAGTAGGGTGTACTGCTCTTTTCCCTGTGCCGAGAAGAATTATTTTTTTTTTAACGATTGTATTCGGGTGAGATTGAGACTTCATTGTCCCTTCTTCCACCTCAGGTGGAAGGTAAAGCTGTGCATTACATTGAATACAATCAAAAACACCCAATCCCTAGGTGGAGGATAACTTTCCCGGGTGGGAATCGAACCCGCGACCGCTGGGTTAGTAGGCGAGGACGTTAACCCCGCCGACACCGGTGCCGGGAATATCTGTGTACCCCCGGCAATTGAACCCGGGCCCTCCATTGGGTAGCCTAGTGCGCTTACCCCTTGACTACCACGCTTACCTCATCGCAGTATAAATAAAGGGAAAAGTAAAATTGTCATCACACCGATTCCTAAAATTGAATACAATATGTGCAGGATCAATCCAACAGGAACATAAGGCTCAGTGTGATAGAATGTTCAAAATTAACCGGAAAATGAACATGAAAGGGTATCTATTTGACGATAGCCAAGAGAAGATTCGAGAGAATAGTTGAAACGTGTAAGGGAAGACAATAATTTCAGGCGAGTATTGCGAAAAATCGGCTTCCCTGAAGGCACTGATTGTAAAATTTTACCCGGCATTGAATCGAAATTAAATGGCGAAAATTAGTTATGTGAAAGAGACGAAATAGATCGTAAGAACTGTCAGTTAGCCTTGTGAATAATAATATTCTGAAGCAAATTCCTGGAGAAAGAGAACTTTTCTATAAGCTGAGAGGAACTTAAATTCCCTAGTGATTGACTGATAGTGCCTGTTCCCCTCCCCCTGTCTAGTGTGATACGCTTCCATCGACTGAACACCGGGGCCCCAGTCCTGCTGCTGAGCCTCAACGGAACAAGGTAACGCATTAAAAGATTCGGCAAAAATCTAATTGGAGATGCAATTTTGACGAGTTTGACTAACACGGAAAATGCCCTAAAAATTCCCACTCAAATCTCAATAATTCCCACTGATCTCCCAATTTCAATTTAGAGGTCTTTAATCACCTCTAAATCGGCTTCCGCATTTTCAAACAAAAATCCCAAAAATCGATTTAAATCAAAATCAAAGGGAATACTTGCTTTTCTCATAGTGTCAATGTCCCAGCAATCCAGCATCCTTAACATTTATACTTTAACGCCAGATGGAAAAACACAATCTGATACTTATAAAAATATTGTGATTCCCTGAACACTATGTGTAATTGTCCAGCGAAAAATATACGTCATAAACATTTGTTTTACTTTCATTTTATATTATTATCTTGAAGTTGAATCATTCATTATCTGGGCAAGGACGAGTATTAAAGCAAGTAGTAGTAGTCCCCCAAGGGGAGGCGACCGACAGCTAAGGTCATTTGCGCCATAGGGGATGGACAGGAAAGGATGAAGGGTGGAGAGAAACCCGGCGTCGGCATTAGCCTGCTCTTTACGAAAGGCGCCAAGGGGTCCGCAGTCCCATCCGGCGTACTCACTCAAAGTGCCCTCCACAAAGCACCTCAAGTAGGGATCGAGATACCTCTGAAAAATATTCAACACCGCCGGGATTTGAACCCGCGCCCTCAGGGTGGGAAGCCAGTACGTTAGCCCCCGCACCATCTCGATCCCAGTATTAAAGCAAGTGATAAATAAAGAGGTCCATATAAAATGACGTCGACAGTTGTTTTACTCTCAAATGTCCTACAGCGTTATCCAGTATTCCATAAATTACGCTGAGTTAACAACATTAACAATTTACAATTAACACTTCTTTTGTCGGAGAATTTTGTTAGCAATTGGATAACTCGTATTTTCCATCTCACTGGCAAAAAGTATGTAAAAGAAGTTTTTAAGAAAAAGAGTCGTCTGATTAACCATATTCTGAGTTTATCTTCGCCTTTCCTCCTCTCAGCAAAGAAATTTTTCGTTTCAGTAGAATAACTTGTGTAATATACTGAAGTTCCCTATCTGTGCTTTCCTATTAAGCAGTACGCTCGCTTGCACGAATTTCTTTACATACCTTTCATAATTCAGGCCCAAATACTTGGTTTTCCACAGATTTCAATTTAACCTGTCTTGGTTTTCTAATTAAAACATCAACAGGTGAGTTGAGTACAAAATACACTCAAATGTGGTGGTGGTGGTCTTTTTCTGAAAGACAACCCTTCGCAGAAGCCCATACAAAATATTATTTTATCCTTCAACTATGAATCGATTCCACAGATAAACGCCTGAAACAATAAATGTCATACCTTTCCTAAAGTGCGTCCCACTTTCTTCTTATCACTCATACAATGGAACATTCTCATGTATTTTTAACGGGGCAGATGACAACAGTAGGCTGGTAGCACTAACAATTGGACCATAGTCACAGTTGGACCTTTGACCAAATTTTGTCCGTTTTATGATTCCTAATTCTTCCAAGTGTGCTGCGAAATTCAAAATAAAGTTGATAAAAAATAACCAAATTCAAGTATGATATTCTATGCAGCAACAAAGCCAGCAAATATTCTGAAAAAAAATTGTTTTCCATGACCACAACTCCCTCTCCTGTACAGCTATGAGAGGCTCTTAAAATTCACAAGTGTATGGGTGGGAAAATCATAATGGATTGAAGTCTACTAGAGACACAATGCCTAGATTAAAACACAAAACTTCAATAGTTTCATAAAATTAAGTGGTCTCACTAATTCATTTGATATTTTGATTAAACATCATCAGCATGTAAATTTCACAACATGATAAAACTTTAAGTATTCAGAATTTCAGTAGTAATGTAACTGTAGTCATTAAATACCTTTGTTACTTCGAGGTTGCTGAAATAGTAATTAGCAGGAGCTCTGGCTAAAGAGCCTCCTAATCCAGATATGTTAATGTACTAACGTCGGTAAGCATTCACTTGCATTGCTCTTCCAACTCAATATAGGCGGACAATGAAAAACTTTTCATAATCCTAAACTAACACAAATATAACAAACAAAGAATACAAGCCTGAATTACATATAATTGTTCCTTCGATGTAGCTTAAATAGAATTCGAAAACAGATTAATTGCAGACACATTAACTTCCCCTAAGAATCAATGCGTATTTCGCCTGCAATTATTCTGGTAGAACTCAGATTAATTTCAAATGTCCACTATTAGAATTCCCGAAAAAAATGCACACCGATTGGCGTACATTTTTTGGAGCTCTGCTCTGCATTAATAAAATCAAGATATGACTATTGTCAGCTATCACCCTGCAGCCATGTTTTTAAATAAATGTTACCCACCTCTCCTTTCCCAAATATGCATCATGCTATGCGATATAGAAATGGTAATATTAAATTATTTGAAAAGATGCAATGTTCTCCTAGTTCTCTGATTCCCCATTGGATAGCAGCACTAAGTTGACGCATCGTATTTTGAAATGTGGTAGCTGTAAACGCTTGAATTGCTTGTGAGAGCACGTGTGGTAAAAGTAAGCAAATAATTACTGTGATTTGATACTCTAAAGAGAGCTACTAAATTATGGGGAAGAAAAATAAAGACAAGAAAAAAGGAAAGGGTGCAGAAAAGACCGCTGCAAAAACTGAGAAAAAGATGTCATCGAAAAAGAAGAAGGAGTTGGCAGAAATTGGAGAGGTTAACTATGATGAACTCACTAGTTTTGATGGTTTACATTTTATATTTGTTCCTGTACTCGAAACTTATTTAAATTCATAGGATGATGTAGAAAATATTGTCGCGCAAATCGAGCAAGAAGAAAAGAAGCGTCAGAAAGTAGTACAAGTTGCTATACCTCCACCTTCAAGAAGAGCTAATTTTGCTTTAGCTGCTCATCCAGAGAAAGATGAGCTAATTTTCTACGGTGGAGAATACTTCGATGGAAAAAATGTGAGAACGGCTCTTTTTAATCCTGGTGTCAATCTTCTTTAATTCCATTATTACTTATGTGTGTATCATTTCAGACCACTGTGTATGGTGATCTTTTATTTTACAACATCTCGTCAAACGAATGGACCTTGTGTAAGGCTCCAGGAAGCCCTCCTCCACGATGTGGTCATCAAATGTTGGCTTTGCCCCTGGAAAAGGGACAGTTGTGGGTTTTTGGGGGAGAATTCCAAACCCCTTCGCAATCGCAGTTTTATCATTACAGAGACTTATGGGTTTTTCGATTGGCGGACAAAAAATGGGAAAAAATCAAGTACAATGCTGAATATACTTGGAGATATTTTACTTTGGGCGCTCTATAAAACCGTATTTTGAGGAGTCAATATCTTTCATTTTAGTGCTTCTGGAGGACCGTCGGCTAGAAGTGGTCACAGAATGGTTTACTCCAAAAGACAGGTAGTAGTGTTTGGAGGTTTTCATGATAATCTTAGTGATTATAAATATTTCAACGACGTCTATGCATTCAATTTAGAAGATTACAAGTGGAGAAAGTTGGAGCCTAGTGGTATGCTCATGGCCTTTAATTTTACATTTTTTTTTTTACATGTTGATATAAACGTATCTAATAATATAATAACGATTCCAGGAACGCCGCCAAGCCCTAGATCTGGCTGCCAAATGGTTGCACTTAAAGATGGGAAAATACTCATATTTGGAGGATACAGCAAAGAGAAAATAAAGAAAGATGTTGACAAAGGCACAGTACATATGGATTCGTTTCTTCTTTCGCCAGACAGTATGTGGAAAAGATATTTTTTAACTATTCAGTCGAACATTATTGAGCTTCGAAGTTCCATTTTTTGTATGCTTAAGCTACTATGCCAACTGCCCTATTCATACTACCGACTCGGTGATATAGAAATATACATTTAGGTGTGGACCCACAGTAAACGTATTACAAATGCATTTAACTTAAATACAATAGAATAGCTTAATTCCTTGTTCAACCTTTTTGGGCAGAAATTGTCTTTCTTTTAGCATTTTATGCCACTGTACCTCGACTAATCATCATTGTAATGGAAATATGAAGACAATTAATTGGTTAAATTAATAAATAAATTATAAATGTAACTAAAATTAACTAATCAGAAGTACAGAATAAGTATGCATATTTTAGGATTACCAGATGAGTAATATTCATCAATGATTATTCTTATACTTTGGAGCTGCATATTTTTTCATTGTAAATGTGAGTCAATGTATTTAGGGAATATCTCAATCTTTAAAAATTGCATTACATTCACCTCAGTTTTTAAATACATAGTAGTATCGATAAAGATAAAAGCAGATTCAATGCTGTCACTTGTAATGAAGGTGTACGTGCTTGGAATTAGTCACAGACAGGACATGGGCAGTGTATATGTCAACCTTAGGGGAACTGGGAATATTGAAGCAGTGGTAGGCAAAGAAAAAGATGGGGGTGAAATAGGGGAGAGAACTATAGATTGCATTCTGCCCAGATATAGTGTCAATGTAGATGATTATCTTGAGTGAAAGCTGATTAAGATTGCGAATTAAAAGCTCTGAAATATAACTTAAATTGAAAGAAAATTCAAACTTAAGTTAAATTATGCTGAAAAAACAATACTAAAAGTCAAAGTGAGGGTTTAGGAATGGTAGGTGCAGAAAGAGGATGAGAAGGCACTAAAAAAGATCCTTGTAGAGCTTCAAAGAAAACAACAGCAATTATAAATGCTTAAAAAGTAAGGATGCTGTGGATTATGAATAATGGTTTAAGTTGAGAGAGAAAAGGATATGTTAGAAAATCATTATAGTTAGAATAAGACTTGGTGCAGAGAAGTAAATTTAAAAATGACGGTAGAAACTCATAAAGAGAGATAAAAATTTTGGTAAATTTAATGCCATGGTATGGAAAGATAACTGAGGCAGAAAAAATGGATTTATTTAATAATAAGCTAATGGAATCAGAAAGTAAAATAAATATGCCATCTGTAATGGATATGAGAAGAAATCAATGGAAAAGATATTGGGCTGGTTTCTCTTGTGTAGAGGGTATTCAGTGTAGATGAAGGTAGAATGAGTCCTGCAGTGCTAAATTGATAGGTAGAAAAAGCTGTGCGATCAAAGAACGATCAGCAAGCAGGTATAGGCAATATTCCTACATTATTAGCCTAGGGTGTGCAAAAACATGGAAGTTTTTTTACTGTGTCATAGTAATTATGAATAATGAGTTGATGCGGAAGCATTAAATGAATATTATTCCCTTCTGTACAGAGTAAGATGTCAACCAAGAAAGAATAAATCTTAGACCTCTATGATCTTAGGTTTAATATGCATGCAGTACCATGAATTTTGGCTTAACAATATACAGGAAGATCAAGTTAGATAAATAAACAGCAGAGAAACTAATGAAATATAGCCATTTTGAGAATATTAATGAAAATCAGTGTAGGAACAAGCAGGATATTATTCTTGGTCTTTTGGATATCAAGTTTTTTGATGGAGAGTAGTAAACAAAGATCATCAAAGTTGAAGGAAAAGTGGTGACCAGAGGAACAGTAGTTTTATTCAAGACCTGAGCATAACCAAAGAATCTATATGGTTAGTGTTCTTGTAGGGCTGTAAAATAAGTTTGTCAGTTCACACCTCCACTTTTTTACTTATGCACTGAGGAAATTATGAGAGAGGGATGGGAGTTCCTTTGTTAGGAAAGAGGGTGCTTAGTAGATTTGTAGATAATCAATTGTATCTTAGATAACTAGTCAGTCGTAGTAGACATTATTGGACGCACTGCATAGGCAGTTTGAGAGATGTGGGATGGAAATAAATGAGTGAATTAATGTAATCAAATTCTCAAAAAATGATAAGGTTAATTTGGAGAACATACTTTAAAACAGGTGGGACACACGAACTAGAATTTATGTTGAAGGAAAATTAATAGTGGATCCATTGTAAGTGGATTAGGAGAATTATGTATTTTCAAGAGGCATAGTATTGCAAAAATCCCTAATATTATCTTTGCCTAAGGAAGATGGTCAACCAAAGAAGACTTGTGAGATGTGTTTGTTAGAGGATAGAGAGAATTAAATGAACTGGGCAGGGAAAATACAATTCATGGCATATTAGATTGGATGTAGGAGAAAGGAGGTAGATGGGATAAATTCAAAGGGGTGAAAAAGTATTACAAGGTAAGTGCAGAAAAAATTTAAAAGGTAGAAAAGTAAGTAAAACAAATATTGAGAGTAAGTGAGATGTTAAAGGCTCTTATAGAAAGAAGAATATTTATAAGGGCAGAAGCAAGATGAGCGAAATAGGCATTTAATTTTGGATGGCATGCATTGGAGACAACCAAATCAGGTTATGTACAAAATTTAATTCAAAAGTTTTCATTCCATTTAAGATAATGGGCTGTTGCGGAGCAATCATAGATGCAAGGGTTATCCAAAAGCAATACCAGTTGTTCAGGCATCTCAAGCAATATGCACATATATTTAATTTCTCCAATTTTTCATTTGTAACTTGTTTTAGCATTACTTGTAACCAGTTTTTTCGTATTATCATCACCTAGGTCTTAGTTCACTGATTTATGCTGTTTTCTTTTGCTTTTACTTACATATCTGTGCTCCAAAAATCCCTTCAGTTTCGTGAACAAGTGGTAGTCATGGGTTAGGTCTATGCTGTAGGCTAAATGGCCTAGAAACTCCCATTTTAAGTATCAGAGCATGATTTCGTCTGTCAAGTCTTACAAGGGGAAGCATTATCATAGAGAAACACCACACTCATAGACTATATGCCTCAGACCTTGTTTTCGATGTTTCTTGTGTAGTATTCCTCAGTTTGTCTGCATTAATTGTTATGCCTTGATGCATGAAAGCAGCCAATGAATGGTCTTCTTGGTTTCAGAGCAAAGTAGCCATGACCTTTTTTGTTAAATGCTTTTTCTATTGGGTCATGGATAATGCCCTCAAAAAACTGGCATTCACCCTCATTGTGTAATATTTCCTGCTCCTCAACTCATGTTTCATCTCCCGTCAGCACATGGTTCAGAAATTCATCATATTCCTATGCATAATGACTCAAAAAATGTATTTCAGAGCTTATTTAGTCTCTTTGGTGAATATCTGTGACCAATGTCAGCACCCTTTCACACAAAGTTTCTCGCAATCAAGGTGTCTCATACCAATTTACAGGAGGCGTGAAATTCTGGCGATTGTTCATGAAGTTCATCAAGATAGATGAGACAATTATGTCTGACACTTGCATTGAGGTCTTCCATGAAGAAGGATAAGTGGTGATCATTGTTTTCTCACACCAGCATTCAACTCTCAAACAGTGACTGGCTGATGATTCATCACCAACCATGAACAGCTATAAGTCACTGGTGACTTTCCCTTGAACAAACATTTTTGGCATTCAGAAAGCAGATAAAAATGTACCTCCAAGGCCATTGTAGCCAATTTCCATTGCCATGTACATTTAGTGCCTCTTAGTAAAAGTTCATTTCTTGACTCTGTTGCCATCTGGCAGCCAACAGGTATTACTTTGTGGACAACCATCAATGTATACCAAGTTTTGTTGTTACTGATATCATTTCATATTTTAGTTTGGTTCCCGCTAATGAGGGCAAAACAGAATGGTGGTATTCGAGAGCATTGTCTTCTCATCTTCATTGTTCTCTGGTATCTTCAGAGATTCATTCCATAACCAAATACTTGCTGGGCCATGTTTGTTTCATCGGAGGGGGTCCAGACCAAAGTAAAGTAATCAATGACAACAATTCTGTGAATTCTAGTGATATGGTATCCCTCAAATGTCATCAGTTTTCATGTGCTTATCAGCATTCAGTGAATTTTGTGAGTGAATTGGAGAAATTAGAATTATTTGTAGTGCTTAACAATCAAATGAAAAGAAATTATTTACCCTCCGAAACCACGAGTGAGAGTTACCTCTGTTCTATTTTCTTTATAGTTGGCTCATACATATATATGCCTGATGTCCTAATTTTCCCGCTCATTATTATTATATATTCTTGTAAATAGTATTAATTTCCAAAGATGGATTCTTAGTTATGGAAACATGATGAAAAACTTTTGCTGGGCTATTTTTAATCATAATCAGCTTTACCTTGGAAAATAGTTTCATATTATAAAAATGAAGATCAGTTAGTGATATTATCCCAATTTATTAGACATGACTACATTTTAGTGGCCTAATAATCTTGCACTGCAAGAAAACCAAGGTTGACGGTAATTGATTTATGTGGAGAAACGAAGTCATTAGTATACTTTCGGCTAAGTTTACAGTTGATTTCATATAAATCCATAGACTTGTATGGAATGTCACGTGTATCTTTTTATGAAGCATGTTTTCATTTAAATTAGGATAAAAATGCTGTATTCATTGACAAGTAAGATGATTTAAGTGAATGGTAGAATTTACCTGATTTTATTCTTACACAGAAGGTGATTCCACTGGAACAAAATGGAAATGGATATCGATAAAGCCAAGTGGAATACGCCTACCACCAAGGTGTAGCTCATCAATAGCAGTGGCACCAAACAACATGGCCTATTTATTTGGAGGTGTATTTGATGTTGAAGAAGGAGAGGAAGACTTATGTGGGACATTTTTTAATGATTTATATGTACTTGATTTGGAAAAAATTACCTGGAGAACTGGTAAGTTCTGATATAAATATCTAAGTGTCAAGGTTTTTATAAAATGTGTAAATATGTAAACTTAGTTGACTTTTCAAAATCTCTGATTTCCATTTTAAAAAATATGATATTCTCTAACTTCAGTTACATACAGTTCGTAATATTAAAAGAGAAACTTAAAAATAAAAATGACTAACAATATCAAACCTGTTTTTCTCAATATTGGTGGATCTTAGTTCAAGTTTTACTTTTTCTTTCTGAAATTACTGAATTTTTCATGCATAAATTGTGCTTTGGACATCATGGTATTATCCGCTGCAAATAAATTGGCATCACAAGTGCTAAGTTACCGTGTCTTTGTAAGAGTTTAATCATTTAATGTCAACGACCAGGAATAGTTTGAAGAAGATAAAATATATATTTTCTTGCATGCATATGCCTACAAACAATATTTCTCTAATTGACAATAATTTCCCCTGTAAAAAAGTCATTGTTTTTATTTCAAAATAGTTAGTATTGTATTCATCTGAGCGACACACACAAGTGATAATAAAATTATGACATGTTGATTCTTTAGTATCTATTAGTTTCAACCTTAATTTTCAGGAAATAACATATTTTAACTCAAGTCACATTAAAATGTTACTGGAAGTTAAAATCAAATGTTCCACGAGTCATTAAAAACACTCATTGGCAGCAAGAATGATTAAAAAATGGACTAAATAAAAAGCAGCTCTAAATCATTGTTGAACTATCCAAAATTATTTGCATATAAATAGTGTTACTGCCTTCTTGGGAACAAATATAAAATTAGATGGGAGGTGTCATATTCTTCCCTGAAAGTGAATTAAGAAACCATAAATTTCCAATCGTGATGGCTTTTAGTAGAAACATAATCCCTTCTATTTTATTTTTGGTTGCTATTTTTTTATAAAATTTGTTTTAACCCCTCTTCACATGATCATATATTAAATTGTCAAAAGATAGCCAGAAGAGTGAAAAGGTAGTGTGTGAACAGTGAATTAAGTGAAACGACTAATCACCATCTTAGCCAAAATCACCCAGTTCTCAATAGCCCAAAATAGATTGATGTTAATATCCTGTGCTAATTCCTGGTTTCTCTACATTGGCTTAATCTTCTTTCAGACCTTATATATTGGGGGCTAATATGGTTTTGTGATTTTTTTTATGTTTATGTGCCCTGTTTAACATCAGTGTGCATTTGGCATGAGTACAGATTCAGTGTGAAGGACTGAAATCATGTGAACACTGGAACACTAGCTTTTAGTAAAGTACTTCAATATTTCACTCGTGGTATTACTTCGACATGAATTTTTATCCTTAGAAATATGATAGCATAAATCGAGCTGAAAATGATTAGGTTGACATTTTTTGATTGTGGTCATTCACTTTGCCTTTTATTAAAAGCTACTTAAAATGAAAAAATAAAGCTTTTAAGGGAGTAAAAAACTAAATTATGATTACAATTTTTATGTATCAAAAAGGTCTTTAAGTTAAATTTCCAAAAGTTGTTGAAACTTAAAGAAAGCTCATGAAAAAAATATTTTTCGACAAATAGTTTCAATGATTGTAAGTTAACTTATACCCTCAGCTTATGCCAGAAAACGTTTTGCTAAGTTATGTTAGTAGATAACTTGGTAACCAAGGCCCCATATTTAATTACCTCTTTTAATTTTGAATTAACTTTAATTTTTTTCACTTGAACTCTTCAAAAACCTATTTGACTTTGTGTATCTCACTTATGGCCTGAATTTGTATGTATTGTATTTCCTAGTTGTGCTTGCAGTGTGATATCGTCTCGGTTAAGTGTGTATTTCAAAAATACAATTGTTACTAGAAAAAAAATTCTTTTTAACATAGCTAAATATGAATGCATGGCATAATGTTAACGCAAAGTTTTGTTTGAAAATCATGTATCAGATAAATAGGATAAACTAACTATATGTAACCAGTCTTTATCATTCGACAGTAACCCTCTCTGGAAAACGTAATGAAAGTAAGCCAAAAAGAAGACAGCAGAAGGAAGAAAATATGGAAGAGTTGGAAGTTGATGAAAGTGAAAAGAGTGCAGAGGCAACATTAGGTGAAGGTGATGATACTATGGATGTAAGTGTTTTTTTTTTCATTTTATTACTTTTATGAATTATTCATTTTTACCATTCATAGATTGCATGATGCTTCATCTTTATTGTGGTTATATCAAGGCTATGGTAACAATAGCGGTCCAATTGTTCATCTTTCTTTTCTATCTGAGGAGGACTATAGAATTTACTTTCCATGCTAAAATAGGTTTCCTCTTGTAGATCATGCATTAACTGCAACAATGTTATTGTGGCCTAACTCCATTTTAGTATGAATATTCACCTGACTGTCATTATGACGGAGATAGAGCGTTTCTTTTGGTGGACTTTTTTCTGTTTAGTAGTACAAAGCCTCCATTTATATGTTAATATAATCTTTCAAAAATGTGCCCTTCTTTATGACTTCATACAACATTACACTAAATAAACTGTGATGCTAGTCACTGTTGACTGCACTAGCTCACCAAATTCACTGAAAAGATTTATAGAAGTTTCTGCTTTAAAAAATTCACCATTTGTGCATTTTCATTTTGCCTTCTCTGTATGCATACATATCCTTCATGACATTCCTGTTTGGGGCATTCAAATCAAAATAAACCTTATTTTATGTCATTTAAGGAAACTTACTACCTTTTACTGATTTCTTCTATACTGGTCTAACCTTGAATACTTCTTTTGCTCCTTTTACATTCATTCATCCACAAGTTTCTCAATATGCGTAACCCTACTTCTCACACGATTTACTCTTCTCTCATATATCTATTTGGTGATTTGACCCATTCATTATCAACTGGTAGAGCAAACTTCTTGTATGCTTGTCCAATTCCAATACATGAAATACACGCAATTTCATAACCTCCTCATTCTTCGCCCCATCTCCAAGTGTTAACACAAATGTTCAATGAGTACTCCATACCCATTGCATTTACGAAACACTTATCTGGGCATACCCAAGTTTCATTTGCATGCACTGATACGGATAGGACTATGTATGTACACTTATATGCTGCCTTTTCATTGTATTTTTTTGGATTATTGGATTGTCAGTATCAATAATGCTTATGGTATATAATCCACTTATTCTGCCATTTACTCTCATTATAAAATTGTTTATCTCATCGTCCTAATCAGATAAAACTAATTTCATTTTGTATAAGTTTGTCCTCACTTTCACTTTTGCCTCATTAAGGGCCCTCCGTAAATCTTATGGGCTCTCAGTCAGCAATATTGCATTGCTTATGTATTAGAGAGTTATTACATCTCCAACACTTGCAGTAGCCATCCATGCAGCCATCTCTCACACACAAACATTCATTGAGCAACCACTGTGATATCATGCATCCTTGTTTCACCTCATACTTTGTTTCAGATCAATCACTCTAGGTACCATTCACTTATGCACTTGCCATGCTATTTTCATACAGTGCTTCTTTACCATTCCAAAACTGTTCATTCACTTCATATGCTCTCAGAACTTTCCGGAACTTTCCTGTATTTACCCAATCAAATGCCTTCTCCAAATCAATAAATGCACACAAGCAGCCTTCTTTATTTCAATCTTCAATGCATTTCTCAAGAGCTTACTGAATGCAAATAGATGATCCAAAACCCCTGCTACACAAAACCACATTGCATATTCTATATTTTCCCAATGTTACCTTCCATAATTCTTATTCAGTCAACACTCAACCAAACTCCTATTTATGCTCAAGAGGCTAATGTTGGGTTTCGAACTACCTCTAAGCCTAAAATCTGCTAAAAATTAAGAGGTGGATGGGGGATCCATGGTGAAGTGAGGGGGCTTAGGCCATATATTTACCCTAGAAGAATTCTTGGTGTTGCGTAAAATATTTGATTATCCTTGACTGATTACAGAGCTGAAGTTAGTGTTTTCAAATCATATGAATGGCAATGTTGTAATTATGGTTTCAGGAGCTTTCCTATATTATAGCTTCAAAGTATTCTACCTATTTAAAGGCAGGTTTTGGACAGTTCCTAATGACTACTTACTCAATTAAACTTTCTAGTTTCCACTTTCATGCTCTCTCTTACCTATAAACTGTGGAAGGAACAATTTGGAAATATTCAAAATTTTGGCCAGGAATTTTGTCCTTAGGTTCTTGTAACTAATCTGAATATCCTATTCACTGCTTCTAAAAGAGATAAAATTATGGAGTAATGGTAGACCAATCAAAGAATTATACATGATGCATGCAAAATATAAGGTAAAATAATGATAAAAATCAAAATTCAAATTTCCATTGCACTGTATTCATAAAAAAAATTTATTTTCTGAAAACTCCCTAGAAGAGTTATTATTCAGTTATGTTGCATAGTGCCATTTAAATTAATTGAATGTTAAAATGAGCTTTGCATAATTAAACTGGCTTCTCAAAATATAAATGGACAATTTACAAATACAAATGGACATTAGGATTAATTAAACTAACATTTTTAGTGATTGATTTAAAAATTAAGTACACTGAATTTCAGACAGAAGTTGCCACCCCTGATGCCACTTGCATACCTGCTCCAATGACTGTATCAGATGATGGTATTTTTAAAATGACTATTGGAGGGACAACATCTTCGAGTACTTTCCATGAAGGGGCATCTGGTGTGGAGCAGAAAAGTGTCTTCATGCCTTCACCAAGAATGAGTTGTGGGATGATTATTAAGCATGGACTGCTATACCTGTATGGAGGACTAGTGGAAGATGGTGATAAACAGTTGACTCTTAGTGATTTTTATGCTTTAGGTAAGTATTATCATTTTGAAGGTATTGCTATAATTATTAAAAAGGTTGCCACTACATCAATCAACCCAAAGGTTGGTTTGACAATTGAAGGTATATGCTATAGTCCTTTGGCATGGGAAATTTGCTCGTAAAAGGTAGGGGTATCAGTTTCTTACCCTGTATAACCCACAGTTCTCCAGATTGTTATGGTGTCGAGAAAACCTCATTGTAGAACTTGAAAAGTTCTTAGTTATCAAATGGGTTTGAAACTTGAACTCCTAAGCAGTTAACCAGACTTTCTACTTACTGGCTTAATGTATACTGTTCAAATAAGGTTATTGGGTATTAAATTGCAATAAAAAATCATAACCTGTGTCAAAGTTGACCTTTTTGAATGATTCCCAAAATACATGAAGTCCTTGATTTATATCAACTTACCCATGTTAATTTTATACCGTTGATAGTAGTGCCTATATTTTCTTTGCATCATGTGTTATGGGGAGCCTATGTATAATTTTATCATTTGAATTAGTGTATCTACAAAAATATGAGGTATCTCATTTGGCACCTATAAAAATATGACTCTTTTCCATAACATGTGCAAGATTTTGGCACCAAATAATATATTTTATAGATTCTCTTGTCTCATAAGTAAAAAACTATTTTTATCATTTGTTATTATTTATTATTATTTCTTTTATGAGCATTTTTCAGGTTTTATAAGTTATTAAGTTCTTTGGTCTTGACATGTTATTTTTAGGCACTTGTAGCAACAAGTGGCAGTGTACAGTGCATATGGCCATATTTGAAAGTTCATTTTCATGTCAAAGAAGAATATTAAGCAAAAGGATTCACTATGTATCTAATATACAAATTCAGAGAGAAGAATGTTGCCAGTAACATGAAGAGGCTCATACGTCCTCATGAATTTTCAATGTTGTCTTTGGTTCATTTACTTTTACAGTACATTATGCTTTATGCTGTAAGTGTTCCTGATGTGCATTGTATTATTTATTTAATTTAGTTTGAAACCAATTTTACATTGGAACCAAATATACTTCTACTGAATCACAAGTCATTAATTCTTATGAGGTGCTAGTTCATGTGTAATTTTTTAAGAGAAAGGTATCTATTTCAGAAGAAAATGTTTGAAAGAGACCTGCAAATAATATTATGAGTATAAGCACCATGCCATGAAAATTAACAGCAATTATAAAATTCTATTTCTTTTCCAAGACATACATAAACTGGATGAATGGAAGACCATTATCCCGAATGATTTAAGCTCTATTCAGTGGTTTGGGTCCAGCAGTGAATCAGAGGATGAAGTCGATGACAATGCAGATTCCGAAGATGAGAGTGATTCAGAAAGTTCTGAAGAGGAAGTTATGGATCTGAATTAGTGATTGTAATTAGAAATAAAAATTATTTAAATAAAGTATTTTATCTATGTCACCCTTTAGTACTTTATTCTTTGTATGCAGTACATCTGACAGTGGCATATTAATAAAATTTAATCAGATGAGTACATAATGCACATCTACCTTGTACCCTTGAGGATTAAGTGTTGAATCTTCAAATACTAAGTGATTATATAAGTGAAGTGGTTGTCACTGCTCTGAGATCTTGAATGCTATATCATCAGGCAGTTGTTTTTTTATTTTGGTAATCATGATTTTATAACTCATGATTGTGGAAGCCATTGTCTGTTCACCAATATTCATCACAGAGAGAGCAGAGTTGCTTTACATTTTATCCTTCAGAGATTAATTAGTTGCAATACAACTGTTGGAATTACTTTTGCTGGTACATCTGAGTGATCTTGAGATATTGCTTTCTGGAAATAAACATGTGACTTTAATATTGCTTTTCCTACCATAAAATATTAACTATTAATCAAAAGTATTTCTTTATTATGGTGAAATAATTGTTTTCAAAAAGAGAAGTGTTTTAGTACTAATAATGGACATTTTACACTGGTCAAAATTAGATATATGTACGTGTGTCCCAACTCTCCACTTTTGTTGCTACATGCAATTAGTTACTGCATTTAATAATAATTTTTATTTATCCAAGTATTGGCGTGCAACATCATTATAGCACACATCAATCAATACGCCTTATTGTCCAGCCCATGAGATGCACTTTTTTTACACCAACATGCTTTAAAATCAGTCTGCATCTTCCGGGGTGAGGTTGTGTTGGTATAGCTTTGACCTCTAAGACAAGACAAATTTCCGTGGAAAATACCTACTACAAATTAGTTTTTACCTGTATCAGGCATAGAAAATGGCTGCATTTGTTTCAAATATCACTGACTATTGTTTTTAGCTAGCAGTAAGAAATCGAGTTTTAACATTTCCGTGAAGATACTTCCTGAAAAATTCCTAAATGAATGGCAGATGAATACAGTGTAGTGAGTTTAGTTACACCTCTTAGTGTGGCACTGCTGCCAATGTACATTGAACTAATTGGGATGTCACCCCTGTGCCTAAGAATTGTCTTTCTTGTAGTAATCTCAGGGTCTACAGGCACTCAACCCTAAGTAATATGACAGTGTCACTCAGTGCATAATACATGTGTCTTTTTGGTGTGCATATCTGCTTTTACACACAGAAACTAAGAGTTGGATAAATGTTAAATTAGAATAACCTTTTGGGATCTAAAGAGAGAAGATTGTCTAATAGTATTGAATTTCAACTTTTAATCATAAATTGTGCTTCAGAACATGGAAACAGGGCAGCTGAAAGGTATTTTGGACCACCTAAAATGGAGAGGATGATATTTTTGGCTTTTGCAAGTTGAAAAATGTTCAATTCGCCTATGGCAATGATGGAGCTAATATGCAATGCTACATTAAAATTCTACTTTTACCCAAACAAATCATCAACTGAGACCTATTTAATGGTACAGGAGAGGTTGTCCTTCCCTATAGCTCAATTAGAAGATGGTTAAATATGTTCAAAGAGTGGGAAAAATGAATTTCAAAGGTGGACCCAAAGTTACAGACACCATTCTTACAATTGTAACCATTGACACTGCTACTACAATTGTGAGGGAACAACCAAATAAAATTATCTATCATAATAATTGAAATTTTCATTGGGTGACGCCAGTATAGCAAGAGAAATGCATGTAACAGGTGTTTGCTCATGTTGGGTTCCATAAAACCCACCTCAAAATCGTGATTATCCCATGGAAATCAATGTGGAGTGTGTTCCTCATTCCTTTCTTCCGTAATGTCCAGACCAAGCCCTACTAGTCTTCTTATTGATCCCCAATGAGAAAAAACAGCTGTATGGAAAGCATATCTCATTACCAGAAGTAGGCATAGGGAAACTGAATTGCAACAAACAATGGCTGCCACAGATGCATTACTGGAAGTAAATCAATTGAAAATTATATATAATTCAGATTACAGCATAAATTTAAATTTTTGCTACATTATTACTATTGTCGGTAATCTACTGGTTGAGGTAGGTTTTGGATTGACACACATTACCAGCTACCTGTCATCCAGCATTACAATAAGCCCCTTTTCAATTCTGCCTACATCTTTCCTCCTTTCTTTCCCAACATCACATTGCCCATCAAATTGCACTTCATCCATCCTTCATACCTCCTTTGGATTTCTCCCAACAATCCTCCCCCACCACAACTAACATTTGTTTGTTTTCCTTTCTGTCTAATTCCACCTTTCCCATCCTTCTCTACGCCCATGTTTCAAAAGCCTACAATCTACGTAGCC
Organism: Hetaerina americana; assembly: GCF_022747635.1. Classification (NCBI taxonomy): domain Eukaryota; kingdom Metazoa; phylum Arthropoda; class Insecta; order Odonata; family Calopterygidae; genus Hetaerina; species Hetaerina americana. The sequence continues at coordinate 27,179,602 of NW_027286874.1, forward strand.
TCCCTTGCTGGCTCTCTTCCCTTCCCTGTATTACTCCAGTTATCCCACTATGCTTCCATCTCTCCTTGCACAGCAAATAAAACATTATACTTCCTCTCTTGATCCCTTGCTTTATAGTTTCTAATTTTTCTGCCCTTAACATCATCCTCCTTATTATAGCTAATTCAGTCCTCTTCCTTGCTGCTGCTGTCACTTTTGCTTTGTTGGAGTTTCATGAGATGAGGACTGTGGAAGCCTTGCCTCCCTCCCTGCCAGGCAGGACGCAAGGCTGTTTGGGATGAGTCCAGTAGTTGCCAGGACTCATTTTCACTATGGTGTCAATCATAAAATTCTTGGGATAAATAATAGGCGTGGTTTCTTGTTGCCTTCCTCAATATTGTTTTTAATGTGACACCATCAATCAATGGCCACCCCATTAGGGTCAGATGCCTTAACAGTATCCTCACTGAGAAATAGATGCTGCGCAGACTACCTTTCATCTGGGTCCTTTCCTTCAACCTACCTGGCTTGGGTGACCTTACAAGGACAAATATCATTGCTCACACAAGCACAGCTCTCAGGGTCATCAGAGCTAACAAGCCCTTCCACTAGGTCAAGGTTATAGTCCATGGGGAGGGTTTTGCAACATAAATTATGAAAATAAAATATTTATGATCACTCTTTATTGAACAACAATCACTTTCTAACACTCATGCTCTCATCTCTTGGGATACATTCCATAAGAATATCTTCCTTACTGATTTGGAATGAAAATTAGCTTGTCAATTTTTGCTAAAACCCTTTCTCCTCCCTCGCCATGCCTAGCACTTCCTTGTTTGTTTTCATGTGTCCACTTCATCTTTTCCATCCTTATCAACACCTACATTTCTATGCATAACACTATCTATTTATTGTTTGCCCTTTTTGCAAATAATTGATGAAGATGATTCTTCATTAATTATGTACAAGACACAAGATGATACTTCAATCAATTGCATCTCTTGGGTATGGAGTAGGGGCACTCTCTGGTCCCGGGGAAGAGAAATCTTCCCTGAAGGCAAAGGAGCCCAAGCTAACAGTCAATGGCATGAGAATGTAGAAGACAGAGAAATCATTACATGAAAGATCCCAAGTTCCATTATGGCCATGTCCAGTACAAAAAATTCCAGTCTCAATACCCCCAATCAGATCCCGGGGGGAGGGGGGGTTTGGATGAAGCTATAAAAGCATGGAAGGATCGGAGAATAAATAAATTACAATTAAACTCAAAGCCTGCCCGGTAAATTTTTGTAAGAGTACTATAATAGTGTACCTACCAAGAGCAAAGATTACAAAGTAGAACAATTTTACGAACAGATAGAATAGCTTATAAAATTAGTGGGAGAAAAATATAGCCTTATTGTAATGGCCCTCCTATGGACTACAACCTTGACATGGTGGAAGAGCTTGTGCCTTTCGATGACCCCTAGAGTCATGCCGGTGGGAACAATGATAATTGCTCCTTGTAGAGTCACCTATGCTAGACAGGTCTAAGGTTAAGAGCCAGATGAAAGTTAGTCCGTGCAGTGTCTGTTCCTAAGTGAGGCAGCTGCAAAGACGTCTGACCCCAGTGGGGCAGTCATTTGAGTACTGCAAAGGCTGAACCAATGAACTTGAACCATCGTTCAGGTCTACATGCCACCAAGCAGTCATTGGGAGGAAGAATTCTAAAGGGTAAAGCATTTGATAGAGTGAATTGGGTAGAATAATGAATGTATTGCAGAAGATGAGAGTAGATTGGAGCAATAGCCAACTTGCACCTGCCTCATACTTCTCTGGTATGAGTGGTAGATGGAGAGTAGGGATTGGCAGTGTTGGGAAGAGGAATAAGATGGGCGTCCATTATCATATTGCTTTTCAACGTGTATATGTGAAGGAAATGGTTAGAGGCATGGGAAGAACAGAAAATAGGGAGAAAAGGGAAGCCATAAAATCAGTTAGGTTGCAGATGATCAAGCTTCAGTTTTCCAGTCAAGCAAGAGGTTGCAAGCACTACTGAGTGCATTGGAAAGTCAGTACAATAAGCATGGAATGAAAATAAATGTAAATAAGACAAAGGTTATGTGCTTTTTGAGACAGATTAAGGCTAAGTTGAATATTAAAATAATATGCCAAAAACTAGAGCAGAAGAAACAGTTTACAAGTCTTGGAAGTGTTCTGGATCAAAATGGTCAAAGAAATAGGGACATAAGATGAAGTATAGCATTATGCAAAGAATCTTTCATAAGGAGGAGGGAATTGATGACAGGGATGTTGATTGAGAATGTTAAGAAAAGGCTCATCAAGACTTCGATATGGAGCATGGTTTTGCACGGTACAAATACACAGTCATGAAAGCAAGATGATAGGCATAGCTTGGAGAGATTTAAAATGTGGGCATGGAGAGGAATGGAAAAGGTGAAGTAGACAGAAAGGAAAACAAACTAGGAATAAATAGGCATGGTGGAGGAGGGAGGAGCATTTTTGGGTAAAATCCAATTGAGGCAGGGAAGATGAATGCACAGCATTTTGATTGGCAATTGGGTATTGAAGACTGTCATAGAGGGAAGAATATTAGGCAAATGAGGAAGGGGCAGGAATAGGATTGGTATGTTGGACAGAATGAAGGGAGGAAGGAAGTATGCTTAATTGAAGAGGGGCTTAATGCAGAAGCCAGGTTGTGTTTTGTGGAACAGGAAAGGGAATTATCATTATATGTTCCATTTTGTAGCTTATTTCCATCCAAAATATACCTCGATTGGTAGATTACCAATAATAATATCAATAAATTACGGGAATTGTGAAACATTTTTCTTTGAACTAGCCTTGTAATTTTTTTTAGTGCCCACTAATAAGATATTAATAAGTAACATATAAAAATGTAGTCAAACAAAGAATAATTATCCAAATGCATATGAAATTATAGGTATGTATAATTAACATAAAATATTCTATAGCACACTTTGGGAACACGGTAGTTCAGTGGGTATAACAGTGGGCTACTGTCCAGATCAATTCCTGGGCATGTACTATCACCTCCATCCAAGCTTTGTGGTCTTGTAGGTACTAGATCTTTCTGGGAAACCACAGGGGTAACAGGAAAGAAACTACCCTCACTCTACCTTAACGAGCTTCACCCTCGCCTATCAAAATAACCTTTGGGTTGATAACCATGGATTTTTACAGTATATTTCTTTTCCCCGATCAGAGAAGCATGTGCCAAGTGCTGTCCACTACATTTGTTTTAGAATTTTTATTGCTGCTTAGGGAGGACATCGGCATAGTATTCTTTTTCTGCAGTGTAAGAGGCTGAATTGCTCATTTAGTATGCAAAACCCAACATACTTGTATTCATCAGGGTACCTACATAGATTTTATCCAATAATTTACATGATATATGTCACAAATATCTCTTTACCCATCTGCTTTTAAGGGCAGAGACAGACCATACAAAAATGTTGGTGCACCAAAATATTTCTGTGCAAGGCAATCAGTGACACCAAATCCTATCACTCTAGACACGTTGACACACATCTTTAACAGGGGAGACAAGAAAGGAAGTCCAAATCCAGGGAATCGGATTGGTTTGTAGTAAGTTCACCAGGCTTCCACAATTTTAGCTAAGGTTGAAATCTTTCCTGTGATGGCATTTTCATTTAGTTCTGTTCTTTATCCATATGCTGTTTGAAGAGCAGCTCATGTGCATTAACCGATCAACTGGTCTGGGCATATAATCCTCTGCCAAGAGTTTTCTCTCATGGCCTTAATCCTCCCAGTGCAGAAAAACAGTGACAGGTCTCATCTCTACATAACTCTTCTTTGATTAGAGCATCCATGTATTAAGAAAATTATTTTAAACATTCCAAATCATGTTTGCAAACATTTTCACATATAGGAGCATGTTTTCTAAAGATAATAGGTTAGGTAGAAGGGCATCAGAGGGCAAGGAAGAAAGAGATAACTACTTAATTAGAGCACGAATGTAGAAATGCATTCATAACAGCCTCCCAAAGAAATGTTCTATCACCCTGCTAAAACCCTATTGCCTTCCATTAAGAGTAGACTTGAGCTGACCCTTAGATGTTCCTCGATGCCTTATCTGCTCCCTAAATTTCTCCCTACTGTGCAATAACATAATTAACGGTACTTGTTCGTGACCTTTGCCATTGGTTGCTTCCCCTTATTGCTACTGCAGCTAGAAATAATATCAATCCATCACAGCCACTTTTTCTTCCTGTTGGTATAGCAAAGGTGGGTGACAATTATAAAATAATAAACTCAAGTCAATTCACACTAATTTCAACCGAAACCATGACCCATTAAAATAGTGAAAAGAAATTATATTGTAATGGAAATTAAAAGTATTCACACAATTTCTGAGACACTATCCTATGAAAGGGAATGAGGCTGTTTTGGAAGTGGACTTTCATGTATGACATTCTTGTTGACCATTGTGTGGTATTGGTGAATAGATTACATAGCATTAGAAACGTCCAGTATGTGTTCATATTTGAAAATACCAATGATAAGCACCTAAAAATAATTTATTTTTACAAGAATATGATTATGTATATGGTGCATCATAGGACATAAAGTATTATACTTACAAATGTTGAAAGTTAGGAATTCTTAAAGGAGAATCACCTTAAAAGATTCAAGGTGGAACACTTTGTCCTAGCTTCTACTGACAATCTTTCTCCTCCATTTCCTCTTTTTCTTTTTATAATAATCCTGGTTCAATGTATGTAAATTTTCACAATCTAGAAAACACTTGGGTTCATACTCTGAAAGTATAACCTGATTGAAATCCAGGCCACCTAGATGTAATTTTAATGGAGAGTAAAATTCGATAAATATGAAATTCACAAAATAAAACTAATATAAAGCAATTAGTAGCATTATTGATGCCTGGACATTGATGGGAGTGTTTTTGTTTCACATTACAATTTGACAAGAAAACTAAGCCACAAGCCAGTAAAAATCCCCATTGAATTCATCCAATCGATGTTCCATTTGGATTACCCCAATAAAAATTAATTCTTTAAATTACCATCTTTCAATTAGCATACTAAATTTAAAATTTAGCTGAATAGACTCATTTTGAAGTAAAACAGGTCAATTTGATTCATTAGGCACTGATGTATGTATTCAAGCTTGTATAAAAAAATGACATGGCAAATTTTCTTTGAACCTATTCCCTATGGATTTACATCTCCATTGATAGTATTTTTCTCAAGCGGTGACATGATCATCCATCCAGGGCAGTTTTCTGATAGCAGTCTGTTTCACCATTACAATCATTGAGTGAAACTCTCAATTATACTGCAAGGGAGGCAATACTTACCCCAAACCTACTTCCACAGCCTGAGTATTATATAATGAACAATTAAATGTGGTAAATAAGATAAGAGAAACTCAAAAGACTGCAAAAACATTTATTAGAAAAATATATCACTCTGTACAAAAACAATATCACATAAAAATACTGCACTTCGGAATGATTCATTCTTAGAGGAATTCAGGATTCCCAAATGTTGGTACTGTCTAGCAAATTTATATTGGCAAACATCTGGTAGAACATAATACATTTATGCCCTTTGATGAGATATATTTCAAGTTCAATATACTGTGTTAGAAAATTGGTAACTGATTTCCAAAATCAATTCACTAAATATATAAGATGTCTTTTGTGTTTGTAGCATAAGCTACCACACAACTTATTCACCAAGATGATTTAAAAAATCTTTTGTTTATTATTGCTTATAATGATAAATCTGGATCCTTAAACATATTGCTTCGAATATTCTAATTTACATCATAATATATAAAAATGTATTCAAAATAATGCAGATGAAATGAAATTATTGCTCTTCATTTGCTGACAACATGCTGATAATCATATGCGCTGCATAATTTAAAGCTAAATTTGGTCCAGATGGAAATACGAGCTCAGGTATGATGAAATTTGCTGTCCCCGGCGTAACTTTATGGAATTTACACGACATTTTGAAATGAAATAAGTAATTGTAATTCCACAATTCCACATTCACTTTGTAATTCCACACACACTTAATTTAGAACAGAACCTAGTTTTCAATATTGGAAGTCATCATCAGATAGTTCTTACAGAAGATAACTTTGTATATATACCTTCACAGCGGGTGAGTGTGGGTGGCAGGGTAGAAAGAAGGTTAAAATGTAGAAGGGAGGGAAAGGAAAGAGAGGTAAAAGGTATACTATAAATGCAAAGTTGTCTTCGGTAAGATCTACCTAATGATGGTGTCCAACATCAAAACCTGGGTCGTGTTCTAAGTAAAGTGCGTGTGTGGAATTATAAAGTCACTAATTTCATTACAATCTCAGGCATGATAGTTTACAACAGAATATTTGAAGGAAATTGAGGTGAAGAATTACAGAAGAAGACCTAGGATGAACTATGAGAAGCACGTAGGTAATGGAAAATGTTGGTGTCTACAAGCGAATGAAGAGATTGAAGGAACAGGATTGTCTCGAGAGATCTAACAAGCCAATCCTCAGACTGATATCCTGCGATGATCTCAGTGCAGCATTTAAAATCTCATTTGGATAGTATATCTTCAGTTTATTCTTTTCCTGGAAATACTGGAATCCAAATAACCATTAATCCTGAGGGTCACTGTTGCGATTGTATCAGTTTCTATGGAAATTCTTCAATCAGCATGACCAACTGTACACGTTAATTTTATATGGCCAGCTCGACTAAAAACATAGTATCATTAAGAAAGTGATTTAAACCATCAAAATGTAACCGCTCAGATCCATTTACAGTTATCTATCAGTATTCATTCATAAATTACCGACTTTTCCAGAAAAATATCAACATATTCATTATTCAATTCATTGTTTCACATTTTTCTTATATTTAAAAATTCAATTCGTCCATGGCAATGTTTATAACTACCAATTTTTCAGAAACCATTAGAAAATATGGAATAAAAAGCATGCTTGAATATTATTTTGCAAATCTATTCTCTCAGTTCATTTCTGTAGTTCTATCAAAACATCTATTTTCAATGCTCCAAGAAAAGGAAACTCCAAAGGAAGTGTTTGAATTCAAACACTTAAAAATATCCAAGAAAATAAACAATCTAAAATTTGGTACTTTGCACTGGAATTTTTCAGTTTTTCAATGAAAATATCTAACTTGCCAAAGAGTAGTTTAGAAATTGGTCATCACAATTTTCACCTCAATTCTGGGTTGAGACATAGGTTACAAAATACTGCTTAAACAAAAAAAAAGCTATTTCTATAAATAGTCATAATTCAGTTGCTCTTCTGATATACACACGACAAGCCTAGGACCTTGGCTTTCCTTTTTGACGAGATCAATATGTCAACTCAATTTTAGAAAAATCTAAGAGGTAATAGGTCTACCTGGATCCAAAGTGACATGTCCCAGGTCATCTTGATGAACATTAAAAATTCTTTTCACACTAGTGCAGGTTACCTTCAATTAATATCAATTCTTATGGCACCAATTCACAATAAAACCTTGTACTATTTCTAATATTATATAATAATAAGGTACATAAATGACGATTCCACATGTGACAATTCAGATAATTTTCCCCAAGAACACAACACATGAAAATTGAGCAGTACCTGCACCTATGATCAAACTAACGAAGGTGCATTACTAACTTTTTGGTGCTTTTTTATATGAGCTATGAGGGAACTCTTCACAGTAAATCTTTGACTGCAAATTGAGCAGCTGAATGGTTTTTCACCCGTATGTACCCTCATGTGAACCTTCAAACTTGAACGAAATGACTTTCCACACACATCACACTTGTGAGGTTTAACTTCTGAGTGAAGCATTTTATGTTTTAGCAGATTACTGCGATCAGGAAACGCCTTCCCACACACCTCACAGGCATGCGGCTTGAGGCCATCATGGCGATTTTTATGGCCAGCCAATGCTCCTTTCCGTGAAAACTCCTTACCACACACTTTACATTTATAAGGCACTCTCACAATGGGAAGAACTTTGGGATGAACAGCACTTAACACCTTCTCTCTCAAATTTCCTGTCACTTCACTGCCACCACTACCATTGGAGAGCCCCTCGGCCCCAACTGAAAGTCCCAAGTTCTCTGAACTGGGAGTGGTTTTGCAATGGGAACGAGCATGCTGGTTATAGTTACCAGAATTACAGAAACGTTTGCCACATCGCTCACATACAAATGGTTTTTCTCCTGTGTGGGACCTCAAATGGACCCTCAGATCTGAGGGCTTGACAAAACCTTTTTGGCAAAAGCTACAAATATGCTTGGGTGGCTTAGGTGGCTTGGCCTCCCTGGATGAATCACTTTTGGGACAAACCAGCATGTGAGCCTTCAAATTGGACTGTGTAGAGAAGGCCCTTCCACATGCCTCACACGGATAAGGCCGCTCACCTGTGTGAGTGCGCAGGTGAATAGTGAGAGAATTCCTACTAGCAAAAGCCTTCCCGCACTGCATGCACTTATGCTGCAATTCCCCTCTGTGTGACCGCAAGTGCACCTTTAAAAAAAAGAAATGAAACCCTTAAGCCTTTGAAACTAGTAGCACCTTCTATTAAGTACCCTTCGGATCAAATAAATACAGCAATAAACTGTGGGGTTCTGAAATCTTCTTTTTTAACCTCCAATTAAGTTTCCAGACATCCATGTAGTTTGTCTCATCCACATTTGCATTTACTTTATGCCACAAATTAGTCATCATTAAAGCCCTAAAAACATTGAAATGTCAAATGCATTTAGGGATAAACACAGAATTTCCAAAAATCCAGGGTGTAATGAAGCATTCCATAAAATTCTTCAATCCATTTGATTTCTATGTACCACACCTGTCTTATTGCGGCACAAAATACTTTTAATTTTATGCCACTAGGTTACTTACTGAGGTAAAAGGCTAGTTAAAAACTCTCCAGTGTATAATGTCTGTATGGTTTAGTTTTTCTGGTCGTTAAGCATAATCTTTTCCATATTTATAGTTGATTTGGAAGTACATCAGAAGTTGCAACCCAATATACAATTCAGCCTTTTGCTTCAAAAGCAATAAACATTCATCGATGAATGTATGCTTACATGCTAAATAACCAATTTCTAGATATTAATAAGAATGTAGACATTCAGTTATAAATTTTAAAGCTAAATGGGGAAATTACATGGTACAAATGGATCCTGAAACTATGTATTTCTAACTTAATCCTCCTTCCAAACAAAACAATAATTTTATTAATGTATAAAAATATTAATACCTAAAATAGTAATATTTAAAATAATTTTACCTGTAAATGATGCTCTTGAGTGTATCGCTTCCCACACTGCTCACATTGAAAAAGATGACGATCACCACCTTTGCTATGCTTGCTCACTAGATGGCGTAACAGTGACCCATGTCGAGAAAACCCTTTCTGACAATGCTCACATCGATAAGAGAAATTTCCTGTGTGTATCTGCATATGTTTAACCAAAGATTCTTTCCTAGAAAACTTCATATCACATAAGTCACATATGAAACTCCTACCATGGCAACCTAAAAATTCTGAATTTAACATTTTGTCTTCCTTTTCCAACTGATCACTAAGAATTTTTTCATTGACTCCCTGATATTCATTAGTTTTAATTTGCTTTGCATCTTCTTCAGTACTATTAGCTTCTGACTTTTCAAACTCCAACTAAAAAAGATTTATGAGGAGCAAGGTAAAATCATGTAAAATTTAGCACACATTTCAACAAAAATGCAGTAAAATACACCTCTTAAAATATTATACTCAGACACAAAAGAGTATCACCAGCCTTTACTCACATCAGAAATTTTGAAGTCTTTGCTGCCAACAATTAAATCGACGCCATGATCATCAATATGCTCTATTGAAGATTTGCCACAATCAGAGTCATTAGTTGCTAATTTTGTACCTTCATCTCCCAATATGTTAGAAATGTTATCATTCTTTGTCATGCATGCCTCTTCTCTTCCAGTCACATCAGTACTCAAAGTATCACACATGGAGTTATCTTTTTTTCCACAGTCACCACTTTCAAATGAAATATCATGGTTAAGCTTCCTAACAGAATTAGTCTTTTTGTAGAGGCACTGTAGATCTTGATATATCATGCCTAGTTTTACTTCCAAATCATCTGCTCTCTCAACTAAAGATAAACAGTGTCTACATAAATATTTTCCATTGAAGTTTTTACAGGAATTATCAGCATCATCCTCCAAGCAAGTAACATTTTTATTTTTTCTCAATAGAATGTGATTTAGTTTGGTAATGATAGGAAGGCAGGATACAGGAGTGACTGGAGAATCAGTTTTAATCGGAACTAAAATGAAAGACTGCAAGGAATGTCCTTGAAATGTGTTGCAAACCAAACATCTCATGTTTCTAGTGACATCTCTTAACTCTGGCTCTATGACCTGTAAAAAAGAAAGGATGTAAATAAATCCAATGTTCAACAAAGTGGAAGTTAATTTCAAAATACCTAAAAAAACAAATGCCATAAATATAATATTATTGTTAATTTACTTCAATAGTATAAATATAAGATATAATTAATTGTAAATAAATAATAATATTTCATTCACAAATATAGAGTAACTAACCATGTTTGTCTTAGAACAAGAATGGTCAAAAAGTTTAATTTCATATCATACTTTAGCAAACATGGCCTCTTTCAACACCTCATTTCATATTTCCCTGCCCTTGCACATGTGCAAGTTTTGCCTAGGTCACGTGCATACATGCTCTATTGTTCTATATACTTCAACCATTAGCCCATTTTGTTTCATTACATTGCATGTACCTTTTTTAGTTATGAACCACTGGCAACCTTATTCAGGCTATTAGGATAAATCTTTCATTGGATATTCTTATTGAGAATTATGAAAGTAGGCCATGGGTATGATGACTTAGCTCAGGTTTTGCTTGCAACATTCCAGTGAAAGTAAGTCAAAATTGATATCTAGAGAACCCTAACCTTTAGCAGTCAATGCTATTTATATATATTATGTTCTGTAAGAGCTGGTATCCTTGCATTTTAATTTACATTTATCATTAAGAGTCACAGAAAAATGCCACCTATCAGATAAAAGTATTTACAGATATATACTATTTGAGAAAAGGAGTGATAGAATATTATTACTAGAAGGACCAGCTGAAACAATGAGCTTTGCCATTGTTCAGGTCTACATACCACCAAGCAATCACAGGGAGGAAGAAGTTGACAGGGTATACAATCAATTATGGGAAATAATGGTGGGTGTTCCTGGTAGGAAACAATTGATAAAGATGGGGGACTGAAATACAAAGGTTGGTAAAGAAGATGGTAGTGAGGTAAGATACAATTGTTTAGGAACAAGGAATGTAAATTCCATCAAACCAATATTACCTATCCCAAAAAGGGAAAGGCAGCCATATACGAGGACTATAAAACATTTGATTTTGCACACAGATAAAGAGATCTAAGAATCATAAATAAGAGGGTGGAGAATAGGGCAAATGATTAATCAGGGTATAAGTTTTCATCCAGAAAGGGGAAAGGTAATAGTGATGTAATAGAGAGGAACACAGAATAAAATCATGCATCTGCTTGTTCCCAAGATTTCAAGAAGGCATTTGATAGACTGAGTGGAATGGATTAAATGAATTTATTGCAGAAAATAGGGTTAGATTGGAGGAATACATGACTTGTGTACCTGTATGCTTCCTAGACTGATCAGGCACAAGTGGCAAATGGAAAGTTGAGCCGGGTAGTATTAGGAAGAGGGTAAGACATGGGTGTCCATGATCAACTGTGCTTTTCAACACATATGTGGAGGAAATGGAACAAGAGGCATGGGAAGAACTGGAGATAGTAGTGAAAATAGATGGAGGAATGCATGAATTCAGTTAGGTTTGCAGATGATCAAGCTTAAGTTTTCCAGTCAGCCAAGGGGTTGCAAGCACTGCTGAGCACATTGGAAAGTTATTGTGATAGTTATATGATAAGAATCAATGTAAAAAAACAAAGGTTATGTGGTTTTAGAGAAAGAGGAAAGAAAAGTAAAATATTAAAATAGGAGTTCATAAACTGGAAGAGGTGGAACAGTTTACCTGTCTCAGATTTGTTTTGGAGGGAATAAATAGAGTAAGGATATATGTGGAATTGAAGAAGGGTTAATTGTGATGTCATATGTCAGGTTGTGTATGGTTAGAAGAGGCAAAGAAATGAATTGCTGTACCATTGTATAGTATGTAGCCATCCCAAAACTACCTTAAATGTTAGAATACCGGTAGGTTTAATAATAATAATATATCCTTATGAGATTTTTGGCTTGGAAATACAACTCATTCAAGATTCATTTGTGAGACAAATTAAAAAAATGAAATGGGCATCATTTAACAAATATTTATTTTAGGTTTACAAATTTAATATGTATTTTAGGATTACGAAAATAGGTTTTGATTTTTTAGTTTTTTTTACTTTTTGTGTCAAACTGTTGGATGTTCACTCCGATCAAGTGCACACTCCAGTCATTGAAAATTAGAACTATAACCTCGGTGTTAATGTCATTAAAAAGTGGGAAAAAGTATCATGCATTAGCAGCCTTCCCATTTAACTTTTATAAATGTATAATACAAATAAACCATTCACCCCTGATAAAGCAGGCCCAACATGAAGACAAATAATAAGTTTTTTCTGTATCTACTCCTTCCAGTGATTACCTACTACATTTTGAAAGTTAATCTGACCCTAGTCTCCATGGTTTTGCATGATCATCAGGTGTGGTATATAATTAACATCTCATTTATGTACAACAATGAAAACAATGGGTTGAGATTTGGAGAAAGGCATGATCTGGATTACATGTCATAGAGTAAAAAAATATTTCCTCAGTGAAACAATGCAACAATTTCAAAGTATAACAATCATTTGCATTGACCGAGATTCAAACCTAGATGCCCTGATGCTCAACCAAGGGCTTTAGCCAGTTAAGCTACTAAGGCATCCTCTTATACTCCTAAATTTAAATTAGGCTCAGTATTTTAACTTGCCAAAGCACTTGGCCAGACATCCAAGGATTCAGGTTTGAATCCAGGTCAAGGAGAATGATTTTTACACTTTGAAATCTTTGCATTGTAATGTACATCAGTGGATGACTGCATAAATAGTTACTGTCGTGGCATCTTTAACAGTTTCTAGGATTTCATCAGTGAAGAATGAAGACAGTGTATTTTTTAAAACGTTGCTAAGAGCTTAATCCTCTAGAACAACCTAATATTTTAAAAAGAATCTATAAAGAATCTATAAGAATCTGTATAAAATGTACAACTTATGAAAAAAGTAGAACCTGAAAAATAAAAATTTTCAAACATTACATTAAGGGAAGCTTTTAAATGTTTGTCCAAATCCTTTAATTACGCAATTTTAAAACATTTAAAAAATCGCCATGCCTGCTTATTGGACAATAATACTTAAGTTAACTCTCATAAATTGATTTTTACTGAGGAATCCTTTAGAGAGTATCCCATAAACCAAGTTACCCTGAAATACCGATTAGTTGGGGAAGGAACTACGGTGGCTTCTGGGTGGTAGTACAGTAACAATTAAAAATTAAATTAATGCACAATCTTGACTCAAAATAAATTATTTTCAGAAATATCAACATGAGTTTATACTGCCATACCTTTTCATGACATTCATCCAAATTTGAATATTTATCTTTGTCCTCTTCAATTTCTTCTTCTACCACAATATCATCATCTTCAGCAATACTGAGTGATTCCTGACTGCTGCCATCCTCACTTTCCAACACATCAATATCTTTTCCATTGACAGAGTCTAATATATCACAGTCTCCTCTCACTTCATTCACAGAAGTTGTATTAGTTTTAGTACAGCTATGTGCACAACTTAATTGCTGAGAAAACTGAGAAGCTAGCATATGATGGCTTGAATTTATTGGGTACTGTTGCTGAAGCTCATGCTCACAACCACTAATTGAATGGTGAGCCTGTTTCCCACTGTAATAATTTTCCTGAGTGTAGGAACTAGTCATGAGCTTTGGATCAATGTGCAAGTAACCATCTAGCCGCATCAAATCAGAGGAGATACTGGTATCTAAAATGGACCTTGGACGGTCAGAATGGCAAATTGATCTCGTACTAATTCCAACCTGAGAGTCTAAAGATGGCGAAGGAAAGGTTTTATTTGTTAAATAAACGCTATCATCATGCGATCCTGAATGCCTTTGAGTCGAATAATGAGGCTGGCTGTTTTCAACATTAAAGGTGAAAGGTCCTTGAAGATAATAAGTTTCCAAATGCTCCGAGTTGTAAGATGCCGCTTGACTTCCATATACAAATGGGTCTTGCTGTTTTAAATCCTGTTGTGCCAGCAAATCATAGGGTTGATTGTCACCATTCGATGGTTTGGGCATATGACAAAATTTGGTGGAGGTCTGCTTTCCAATATTCGATTGCGATCGATTACCTTTGGGAGTATCGTCACTAGAATTATTACTTATTGAAGGAAGCTCTGAAGAGTATTTGTAATCACACGAATCAACAGAATATATGTTCATCTGTGCATATGAAGATGAAGGAACTTGTTCCGTACATTTATACATTGAAACAGGTGGATTTGGGTTCTGTGTTAGATTCATTACGCATACTTGAGAATCCGCGTTGAGAGCACTTTTGGCATGATGCTCCATCTCTTTGACTGATGATTTATATACACTAGACGTTAAAGATGAACTTAACACAACTCCATCATTAGACCCTATTTTATTGATGCAACAACTATGAGATGAATTAGAGAAGCTTAAAACACTTTTCTCCGAAAGGGGGGCAGCCAAATTTCTAACATTTTCCGTTGAGATAGGGCTTGAGTGCATGGAAAAATGACCCTCGTGAGTCCAGGAGGAGTCATAGCCATAGCCATTAAAATTTGGTGAGGACACTGAGGAAGAACTTGAATATCCTTGCTGGGAGCAGTACATTCCATTATAATAATTTTGGTTTTGAGGTGCTATAATAGGGCTAAAGATGGCCTGCTGACTTCCATTGACACCTCTGTAAAAGGAAGAGCTTGTACTTGATGAGGAAGATGAAGAAAGACTCAGCGAAACAACGCCTGCAGAATTAGTGGTAGTTGCGGCGGTTACACCTGTATGCTCAGAAATTGTGGCATCAGTCAATAATTTATGCGCTATTCCTTTATCAGGTTTATGTTGCTCAGAACTCATTGGAATGCTTTTCAGAGAATAACAATGTCAAATGGCCAAACAGTGATTGTCTTGATAGAACCCATTTGATTGGACAATTTCCGATTACGGTTGAGGGGGCATTAATAAATTATAGTTGAACGATGATGATACACAAGGCCTGACGGCGGAATACGGTCATATATCTAATAGATCAATATGAGCAAACGCTGTAGTTCAAACAACTTCAGGTAACAACACTAATAACCATGGGCTAATCCATATTTCTATCTTCTTTTCGTAATAGTGAACACCGAACACAAAGGTCTATACATCCAAATCACTAAGAAAATTGGGACGCTTCATGAAATAGGAAGAGGGTTCCACAATGCAAGAAAACAACTAGAAACAAACAGCAGCAGAAAGAAAACAAAGTAAACAAATTACGATCGATATTCGAGACGTTCGCCGCTTAAGCGACAGCTTTTCACGTGTTGTACCATAGAATTTGTTGAGTTAGTTATAGGCCTTCAATTTTATAAGTGTACTCGCCAAAATGAAACTGTTAACCCATAATATGCTTACTTCTAAATGCCTCAAGGGTGTTAGTGTTGGATATCCCCTAGGAATATTGGTAAAAATAGTTATTTTGCCGGTTTAAGACTTTGGATAGTCCTATTAACGCTTAAGTGTTGTATGCGCATATGTGACAAACGTTCTCTGAAGTCTATTTTATTTTCAGGCCAAGGATGTAAAAGTTTCGGAAGTAGATTTTAACCCAGACTTTGTATCTCGAATCATTCCAAAACTGGATTGGAACGCCTTATGGAATGCCGCTGATAGTGTAAGCATTTAATTGTACGGCATTGTAAATGTGTGATTAGTATAAGTTATAATCTAGGGGAATGAAAACCCAGACTTTTACATATGTAACACACCGCTACTCCTCGTGGACGAAAATCGACTACATAATTTCAAAACAAAAGTCTGAACCCTATCATAACGTTGTTACACACCGGTTACCTTGCAATGTTGCCCAGAAACTGATTGGAATAATAGTCGCATACTACAGTTTAATATCAGAGGATTATTAAAATATTTAAAACAATTTATCAATAAGGCGACCGAGTTATGAAAAGAACATTGCATGAAGTCGCCCTAAAAAATTACTTGATATCAAATGTGTTCTGCAAAGAAAGACGTCTGCTGTTTCGCAGGAATTGTGAATACATTTTGTAATCGCGTTGAACATGAAACAAATTAATAGTATTAGTATAAAATATGGGCGCATGAAAAATTAAGCTTTCTAAGGAGTATTCTGAATGTTGATTGCATGGCCGAATTATGAATGCAAAATTGGGCAAATTACATAAACGGTAAAGTGAGAATAAAATCTCTCATTATTTACCTTAGGTGTTAAAATCTTTTTCAGTCCTAAATTCAAAAGAGGCATGTGACTCTTACAACTATTTCAGTATTGTTTGTGTATGATTGTATACAAATGAGTTTTACGTAAGTATTTTTTGCCCTGAAATTTTGGCATACAAAATTAAGAACTACCGCGCATCTATTCATAACATGTTCAACCCTCTGGTCATATGTTAAGAAAACGCCTGAATCGAGGGAGATATCTAACAATATTTGAACAAGAAGAAACGGTGTCTTGAAATATAATGTTTAGAATTAATTAATTGTATTGGTAATAATAATAGTAAGATAGTAAATTTGTTTTAAATTTTCACCAGCTTAAAATTCTTTTCAGACTCCCATTAAAATGGATACAATCGTTTATAATTTCATCAAAAAGCACATTGTTTAAAATTTAAGGATTATTTTTTTATTACTGGAATGATAGTTCTAGATTAATATATACCGGAAGTGGCGAGAACTAGCCAGGAGGTGCAGTAATATTGAATGAAAAGGTAGGAAGAAGGTTAGTTAGTATAGAGCAAGCAACAGATTGCTATATTACTAGTAGGAGTAAAAGCAGAATCGATGAACGTGGTCATTGTTCAGGTATACATGCCACCAAGAAATAATAGTGAGAAAGAATTCAATAGGGTATACAATCAGTTAGAGGACGTAATCACAAATGTTCCTGCAGGGAAACATTTGATAGTAATGGGGGATTGGAATGCAACAGCAGGCAGAGATGGTGATGAGGTGGCTCGCTCTACAGTGAGATAGATTGGGCATTAAGGGAGATGAAATCAAATAAGGTCATGGGGGTAGACAACATTCCTGTGGAACTACTGAAAAATTTAGGAAATTGTGGGAGTCTTTATTGGCTAATTCATAGCATTTATGAGAGAGAAATTTGGCCAGATGACTGTGTCAGATCAGTTTAATACCTATTCAAAAAAAAGTAAAGGCTACATGATGTGAGGACTACAGAACAAGTTTTATTTTACATGCAGCGATAGTGGAACTAAGGATCATCAACAGGAGGATGGAGAGCAGAGTTAATGATTTCATAGGGAGATTATCAGTTTGGTTTCAGGAAGGGAGAGGCACACATGATGCAGTAATGAGGTCACTAACAGATAAAAGCATGGTATATAATCAGACTGTTTTGTAGATTTTGCTGAGGCAATTGGTAGAGTGAATTAGAAAAACTAATGAATATATTGCGGAAAAGAGGAATAGATTGGAGGGATGGAAGACTAATCTGCCAACTGTACATATATCAGACTACTCCGGTGCTAGTGAGGGGCAGAAAGCAGGGTTGTCCATTATCACTTGTGCTGTTCAACGTATACTACCTTGATCAAAAAGTTCCCGGAATAACCACCGTGTGGCGCTCCCATCGTTACGATTTGAGTTGTTTTTTTTGTTAAATTGGTACATCTGTTGTTGATATTCCCTTTAAATCTTAGTGTCATAACTTGACATTTGCAAAAGTTACGTAGCCAAGAGTACATCTATCTCTGTGTGTGTTGGCGATTTTTTACAATTTCAGAAAGGGATTTAAATTTGCAACAACGAACTTGTATTAAATTTTGCGTAAAAAACGGATTCAGTGGCGCACGGACGTTGGAAATGTTGGAAAAGTGTTTCGGCAACGATTCTCTAAAAAAACGGTCGTTTACCAGTGGCACGAGCGGTTCAGAAGTGGTCGTGAGTCAATCGAAGATGATGAACGCAGTGGCAGACCATCGACATCGAAAGTCGGTGAAAAAATTGATAAAGTAAAAGAAATGTTGGTCAATAACCGCAAATTAACCATCAGAGAAATAGCGGAGGACTTGAACATTGCCTATGGATCCGCCCAAGACATTGTGGTTAATGATTTGGGTTTCCGTCGTGTAGCAGCAAAGTTGGTGCCAAAAGACCTCAATTTCATGCAAAAAAGAGACCGTGTTGACGTCGCAAAAGACATGATTTGCGAGGCTGAATCCGATCCCACATTCATCAAAAGGATCATTACTGGAGACGAGACGTGGGTTTATGAGTACGACACGCAATCCAGACATCAGGCAAGTGAATGGCGTTCACCAAATGAGCCGAGACCAAAAAAACCACGTCGTTTTCAGTCAAAAAAGAAGGCAATGCTGACGGTTTTCATGGATTACAACGGTGTAGTGCATCATGAATTTTTGCCAGAAGGCCAGACAGTAAACAAAGAGTATTATTTGGGCGTTATGAGACGTTTGCGTGAAGCAATTCGCCGAAAGAGACCAGAAATGTGGGCAGAAAACTCGTGGATTTTGCACCATGATAACGCACCGTCGCACAGTGCTATCATTATTCGTAATTTTTTGACGAAAAATGCAACAAATACCATCCAACAGCCACCGAATTCACCTGATTTGGCTCCCTGTGACTTCTTTCTGTTCTATCGAGTTAAAAAACCATTACGGGGAACGCGTTTTAGCAGCCGAGAGGAAGTAATGGAAAAATCGCAGGAAGCACTGATGGACATACCGAAAACCGACCGTAACTTTTGCAAATGTCAAGGTATGACACTAAGATTTAAAGGGAATATCAACAACAGATGTACCAATTTAACAAAAAAAAACAGAACTCAAATCGGAACGATGGGAGCGCCACACGGTGGTTATTCCGGGAACTTTTTGATCAAGGTAGTATATTTAGGAAATGATTGAAGGGGCATGAGAAAAACTGGAGATAGGAATGAAAATCAGCATGGAATTCTTAAAATCAGTTGGGTTTACTGATGACCCCAAGCTTTATTTTGTCAGTCAGCCAAGGGGTTGCAAGCATCGCTTAGTGCATTGGGAATTCAGTGCAATAGGTATGGGATGAGAATAATTTTAAATGAAACAAAGTTTATGCGATTTTCCAAAAAATGAAAGGCTAAGTTAAACGTTGAAATAGGGGGTAAAAACTATAGCAGGTGGAACTGTTTACGTACCTCGGAAGTGTTTTGGACCAAAATGGTCAAGTAGTAGGGGCATAAGGATAAGAATTGTATTATGCAAAAAAGCTCTCACAAGGAGGAGAGAATTGATGGCAGGGAGATTGAGTAAAGATGTTAAGAAAAGGCTTATTAAAACTTTACTTGGAGCATAGTTATGTACGGTATGGAAACCTGGTCATTGAAGCAGGAGGATGGACGTAGATTGGAGGCCTTTGAAATGTGGGTGCAGAGAAGGTAAAGTGGAAAGAAAGGAAAATAAATGAGGAAGTGCTAGGTATAGTGGTAGAGGAGAGGGGATTATTGAATAAATAATAAGGAGACAGGAAAAATGAATGCAAAGATTGGTAGTGGAATGTTGAAGGCTACAGGGTACATTCCAAAAGTAATGCAATTCAATTTCCCATGCCGCCCTTATTAGTTGGAGTGGGATTGAACTACTTGGAGTAGGTGGAAGGGATGCTAAGCTTTGCCACGAAACCAGTCTTAGTGTTTTCCAAGCTGTGGAAGGGCAGGACATTAATTACTGTAAACCTCTTCGAGCTGACCATTTCACGAAAGACCGAGCAGAAATTCCCAGTAAAATTTTGCAATGTATTGAAAATCATGCTGATTATTTGGACAACATCATCACTGGTGATGAAACCTGGGTTTTTGAATTTGGCCCAGGAACAAAATGCCAAAGCTCCGACGGTACACAGACCCCCAAGCCCAAAAAGGCAAGAATGAGAAAATGTAAAGTGAAATCAATGCTCATTATCTTTTTCGACAGTTAAGGATTGGTCCATAAGGATTTTGTTCCTTAAGGATAGACAGTTAATGCTGCCTAATATGTGGATGTCCTGATAAGACTGAAAAAGGGTCATCAGAACGAGAAAAGACATCTCCGCTACCTGGCAACTCCATCACGACAACGCGCTCTGAGTCCGCGAGTTCCTGGCCAAACACCAGGTGCCAACGCTGCCCCACCCCTCCTTAAGTCCTGAAATTGCCCCTGCAGACTTCTTTTTGTTCCCTCTGATTAAGGAAGTCCTGAAAGAAACCCGTTTTTCATCCATAGAAGATATCCAATCAGCCATGACAAAGACCTTGCGAGAAGTCCTTGGAGACACCTTCCAGGGCATGCAACGGTCATGGCCGAGTCGCTGAAAAATATTTTTAGAGGCCCAAGAACAGTACTTCAAAGAATTTTAAGTGTTTGTGCAAATCTGTTCGATAAATTACTTAAAATATAACTGCATTACTTTCGGAGCACACCCTGTATGATAGAGGGGAGAATCGTAGGCAAACGAGGAAGGGGAAGAAATAGGATAGCAATGCTGTATGGAATGAATGGAGGAAGGTAAGGTACGGAGGTGAAGAGTGGCTTGTTGTAGAGTGGGGTGTTGGTTTGTTTCTTGTTAGGAGTAACAAAAAAAATATTTATTCGCTCATTTGTGTTCATCCAAAACCTACCTTAATTAGTAGATTACCTATGATATAATGATCTCCAATTTTGTCCTTTTCCCTTTCTCTGTTTATGCCCTTTGGATGCCATACAGTTAACTACCAAACACCTTCATTTTTTTGTCTATCTTTTAAGTCTTTTGGAGGTATATAAAAAGTATTCAAGATTTGTAAATGTGGGTGCCTTATTTATTTAAAAAACCATTTCTCAAATAATGTTTCCGGAAAAGCTGAAAGTTTCCTTATAGTAACTGTTCTTAGGTTAAAAAAAGTTAAGTAATTTTTATTTTGAGTTACTGTTAGGAAAAGTCTACACATCAATCAAATATATCCTTTAGTTTAATAGGGCAATGCATTAAAATTCATGGAAACAGCCAATATTTTAGCATTTTTCACTTTTAAGAAAAGGTCATATTAATAAATGAAAAAGAAACACTTTGTTCCAATCCACCACTTGATTACAGGTACTTTATTAGTACCTGTAATAAAGTGGTGGATTGGAACAAAGTGTTTCTTTTTCATTTATTAAAATGAACTTCCACAAAGTTGAGGCTGAAACTATTGAACTAAAAGGTCATTTGTCTAAAACACTATTGTACTCTCATTGTCTGCATCAATAGGTTTCCTAAAGAGCATCTCAAGTTCATTTTACATTTCATTTGATTTAATCATGGTAACTAAACAAGCCTTAAGAAAATTATCTACATTTCAGATTGGACACAGTGCAGAGTTACCAAAAACTATTATTTCAGATTATGAAAATAATCAGGATTTCCTGAAAAAGGCACATCATGTCTTGATGGAGGCAAGTATATCAGACATTTTTGCAGGCTTTGTGATTAATTAACAAAATCTAATGCTATATTTTGTCTTTTTCAGGTAGAAGTTATTAATGGAGAATTGGTATGCCCAGAATCTGGACGAAAATTTCCAATAAGTGATGGAATTCCAAATATGTTGCTGAATGAGGATGAAGTTTAAATTGGATTCATATTATTGTTCAGTGTGTTTTTTTTATAATTGAATTTACTATTATTTGTACCAAATCGTATTTTTATCCTTTTTCTAAAGATTTGTTGTTTTCCTCATCTCTTTCATTTTTGTCTATATTAGAGAATGTATGAATGGGAGAGGAGAAAATAATAAATTAAAATATATTTTATGACTTGATTTATTTATTAAATAAATACGTCTGCTCACTACATATGAGTAAAATAATTACAGGAAGTAATAAATAAAGTCAATTTATGTTCACAATCACAAAAATACAAGACTAGAAACTTACTTTTCATTAAATGTTAATTCTCTGACATTTGAACTAGATTAAATATCACCTTGAATGCCTGTCAATTTAAGTTTTCGTCTTTGTCACATAATTGATGTACCAAATGTTACAAACTGACTGTACACAATAACTAGTGGTATGCCTGGTTAATAAAAGTACCAACATTTAAATTCATAGAATTCACTAATAACTTCTTATTTGAAGAATCATTTTACCTTGTTTGAAAATTTTCAAGACTACTTCAAGCATTTAGGAAAATATAATATACGTCTATGACCAAGACTGTGGAGAGCACACTCCACAATGTAATTCATCATGCACCAGTTCATTTCTTATACATGGGTAGAGGGCACTTATTAACAGATCTCATGATAACATGCCATTTTCAAACCATCAAGAAAAAATAAACATTCATAACATTCTCATTCCTAAACTATATCCCACCCCAATAAGGGTTTTCCTTGGAAGGTCGTGTGTGCAGTTACCCTAAACCAAATTAATGACTACTTTCACCTGGCCTGCCTGCACTTGCCCTGGAAGAATAAATCCTGGAGACTGTGGTTTTTGCTCACCTCATTAAGAATCAACAAAAGGAATCTAGAATGAGTCTAAAAGAAATCCTGAAACATTTGTCGGGTAATATTAAGTACCATACACACAAATTCAAACTTTCATCACATCAGAGATTTGTATTCTATTAGAATCAAAACCTGTTTCTGGACTGAAAGAATCAAAAAAGGTTCCCCAAAGTGGTAAGATGAAAATTACCTACCCAGCTCTTACTTCTGATGCCTGCCATATGGTAAAATCATTTTACCAAAATAGTCCACTCAGGTAGAATAGTCTAAGATCGCCATAATAGGCTTAAAGTTGAATCTTTTTTGAAGTCTTCTAGAATAAGATGCTAGAGTCTAACATAGGACATGGCAGAAGGTCCCAATGAATCAAGGTTATCCAAATCGACCTTCCTCAGAGGATACTTCTAATGATAATTTATGAATAATTGATTATGTCCTTTAAAAATATGTGAGCAAAGTTGAACATCTAAAGCAACAAGAATGTTTCTTTTAATCATATGAGTTTTAAGTTGGTGTATATGAGTATAATTTCAGTTTAATTACAACCATAAGACAAAATTTTATAAATCCTGTATGTAGCATTTGGTGCCCTCAATACTCATAATTATTCAGTTTTGGACTACTTTAATTTTTGTAATGAGCAATTTTATTAGTAATTAATAAGAAATTTGTTCGAATCTTTAATACTGAATTTTGATTTTCAGTATAATGTTCATAGACCAAAGTGAAATCATAACACCTAAGACCTTATTCCAGTCATACAACCTAAATCTCTTTGACTAATTGAAGCATTTACAAAATTATTAAAGTGAAAGCATTGCAAGGTTCCTTATCAAAATGGTCAACACTGGAAGACTAAATCATTTGGATAAAATTTCAAATAAATGTTAGTAGAAAAAGCACTAGTTAATAAGCCAAACATGGATAAGGACTAGATTATTTAAAAATATCTCGCAAAAGTACTAAGATTGAGTCTTAACAATTAAACAAGACGTGACAAAATGCCAATTGTTCATGATAAGTCTTGATGAATAAATAGGAATCAGAGTAAAATACTTCTACGAATGGCATGTAATCCTCTTCTGTATCAGGTCATCAGTGATATCCACTACTAATCTATTCAGGGGATACCTCCACATTATGTAGAGGAATATAATATAGTCAGTACAGTGGCAGCCTATTAGCTACATTTTACATTATGTATTATGACAATTTAAACATGGAAACTCCTAGAATTAAAAAACAACCGAGCAAAGCTAATCGCCCATTTTGGCATTTTACAAGACTGTGAGTCCAGTCAAAATATACACAAATCATGACAAAGACAAAACCTATCATCTACAGGCAATCACAAAGCAATTATTGGTACACTTCAGACCAGTACAAGGGATGGAGATTCTTGAGAAAAACTTCAGCTTCTGATCCTACATAAGAATATCATATATCATTGCAAAATTATTCATCTTATAATAAAAGATTAACAGCAAATGCAGAATTACAACCCACTTATCATTCAAGATCCTTTTCCAAAATTCACCCTCGTAAATTAATATCAACTGGTAGTTTTTCTCATTACTAGGGACGGTTGAACTGGGGATGGTCCTAACCCTATAAATCCCCGTTGATATCAGACTTCACACATTTCAATAAATCAAATTTACAACAAATTGCCAAAAATGATAGCAATTCAAATTTCATAAAAAATTAAAGCAAGCAGATGACAATTGTTCAAGTATTATTGTTAATAATATAATTATTTTGAAAATTATCCATTGAATGAGATCAGCAGTATTATATTCTCAAATGCCACAATCATCTT
Source organism: Hetaerina americana (assembly GCF_022747635.1). Classification (NCBI taxonomy): domain Eukaryota; kingdom Metazoa; phylum Arthropoda; class Insecta; order Odonata; family Calopterygidae; genus Hetaerina; species Hetaerina americana. The sequence goes on from NW_027286874.1 coordinate 27,204,318, forward strand.
AAAATTTATCATCAATATAAATGCATGGCCAACAGGCTTTTGCTTATTTAAGATGCATTTTAACATGAATTATTTAAAATTAATAGCCAAACAACGTTCACATGTGCAAATGTGTGCGGAGTTCTCATCTACAGAATTTCCTTTATTTTCAATGAAATTATTCAGAATTTTTTTAAATGTTACAGGAAAGATTAGGTGCATGTACTGTGATTTCAACTGTTACCATTGGAATCCATAACTTCACATTGGAAACATTTCTTTCAATATCACATAGCTTTTTCATATGAAAATCCCGCAAGTGGCATTTCAACAAATATTTTTTTTATTTTTTAAATTAATGGTTGAACTCAATTCTAATGAATGAAAGTTTTTTTCACTATGACTAGATGAAAATCATAGTAGTGGCATTATTTAAGCTATCACCAGCTTTTTACATTTATTGGTCAGTACTGACAAGTAGTTGAAACAAAATATCTGCAAGGCACAAGGGTAACAGGGTGATGCCTACACCTGACAATACAAATTACAGGGGCAGATATTATAAGGCCCAGAGGAACTTTTATATCTCTCAGTTTTTTCCCTCCAACTGATTTCTTTCATACTTGATTTCTTATACATGGAAGTTACATTCAGATTTTTAACTTATGCTTAAGTCCACCACTGGGTGGAAAAACAATCAACCTTTATTAAGCAATGTTTCGAGTATCAATGCAAGCAATATTTTGAGAGAAGAGACTTTTAATTGAAAACATTTACTCTCTTGTATACCTACAGGCTTCAAAAATTTTGATCCCAACACCACATCACCGACACCCAACTTCCATGCATATAACTGAGCCAAATGGCTACTGGCTTACCTAGGGCACCATTCACCCTTGCACCGTGAGAGACATCAATTATTAAGTGCCCTGGGGCTAAATTTCAATTTGACAGAACATTGAAATGGCAGATACATCCAGTTAAGAAGGTTGTGGCATTTGTTACAATATTAGAAATTACAAGCAATTATAATCAATATATATGTAAATCATGATTGCATGGATAACAATCTTTTTCAATGAAATGAGTCACACTATTTTCAGGCAGTTCACTTTAAATAAGATGACAATGAATGATAAAATACAGTACACATTCTTATGTCTTATACAGGCACACTACAATGGCAAATCATTATACATGATTTCACAATCACATCACGTAACAACAGCTTAAAGCAATAAATATAAAATGCACATCTATGAAGTCAGCATTATGCAAAATACTTAACTGTCACTGAAATTCTCCAATGCTTACTATATTAAAGAGGTATCTACAGAGAGGGCTAACCACATACTAAAAAGTGAAGCATACATTAGAGATTGCATCATCGTGGCCAGGAGTTAATAGGGTCATCATATCCCAAGTAGCAAGGCTGAAATGAATATCATCTTCTGCCCTTCTGATACCAAAAAATACACCTGCTGATTCAAATGAACTTATGAATTAAGGGACTTACAGCGTGTATATCAGATGCTAAGGCAATAAAAGAGGGATGAAAAAGTGAACTACTCCCCTAATATACTATCTCAGTGAACTTCAAAACTAACAATGTAATTTAAACCATCAGGACTCAGTAGATCCACGAGACACTCAAGATCAAAATGAGCAATATCCTAACATTTTGCAGGAGGTAAAACAAATTCATTCATCCAGATTAATTCATCAGTCTAACTATTTTACTTGAATAGATTCAAATTCTCACTCACAGGATCTTTTCAGTGGCCATCATCAAAAAGTAACATCGATGATTCATGAATAAGAATGCATAAAAAAATAATGGACCACAGTCAAAGGTTAGTAAACAAGCAGCTCTGTTGCTACTAGCATTAATACAACAATACACGTAGCTGACAAAGAAGCACTATCCACGTTCCTTAGCAGTGTTTAAAATGTTATTATAGATTTTTATAATAATTTGAAACCCTGGTACTTCATCTACTGTACTATTTCATACATTCCAAGTAATTAACCAAATGACGAAATTCTATCATCAAGCCCATTCCCATACTTATTGGCAAATGTTAAAATATGCCTTTCACCTACTACCACTGCAAAGATTATCCAAAGACAGTATACAGTCATTACTACTATCACTTCTTAAGTCTTCACCTGAGTAATCCAGCAGAGATACCACTATCTGACATCTGCCTCGATGTTGGCAGAAGCACTATGCAACGAGTTGAGAAACCAAATCTTTCAATAGGATTGTGTAGATGTTTGAGATTGAGAGGAGAGAAATATCAGCAAACCCATGCATGCAGATATTACACATTAAAAATATCTGTTATGGCTAATGTTCTGAGAAAATAGGTCCTACGTGGGAAAATTTCTTGGCAATGATTCTGCACTGAAAATATACCTATATTATGGAAAATTACTAAGAAATTCTGGTGATACATAAAAATCATTTTTGGGCATTTAGGATTATCTCTTTGGAGAAACAAATGTCTAATATGTGCATTCACATTACAGTTTGATTCATGAAAAAATATTAGTAATCAGCTGTTAGAGATTGTTGGTTGGCATTATAGATATAATGATAAGTAATGATCCACCAAAATATATTTCAAGTAAATGATGATAAGTATATTTTATCAATCTAGTCTGACTTTTGGGGAAATATGTATAGTTTCTTCAATGATGCATATCATGCATTTGGTCAGTACTGAAGGCATGGTGTACCCATTGTATACTGTAAATATATTGCTTTGTTTGAATAAGCTCATTTAATGCATAAAGCTGATAAACGAGTAAAAACAAATTAAAATATTAGAGAGAGAGCTTACAAATGATATCACATTCTATATTTAGTGAATACCACATTTTAATTGTTTCAAAGATACAATTTCCCCATTACCACTAATACACATGGCTTCAAGGAGTGGAAATATGTCTACCAACTAAAGATTGCTCCGGTACACATGAAAGTAGAAATAAAGCCAGTGCCATGAAAACAACAACAACCCCAACTAATCCTTCAAGGAGGAAGCTATTGCATAGCATCACAATTGACTGGCATAGTGCCAAGGAAAGGCAGCTTCATGTGAAGCTTCTGAGGAGCAAGCATACCCGAGAAGTAGGAACTTTCAAATTGAGAACTGTCAAATGAGAAAATATAAAAAAGGAATGACTTAAACCCATTTTGGGTTAGCCCTCTACTGTACACCATGGTAGAAAGTATGGCAAACATATGGAGACAAGTGCCTGTCATCGGGTCATTTTAATTCAGATTTGGCAAAAATATAAAATGTCTACAAAATATAATTATCCTTATGAAATAATTAAAACAAATTAGGTAGTTAAGCATGATATAAGGTTATTTCAATACTCACTGACAAATCACATCCATCAGTGGCACACTAATGCTTCACACACACAGCTGTCACCATACACTTTTCCTCAAATATAACATGAAAGGCAAATTCAATTTTATAACGTGAATACAAAAATATGCATTTATTTTGACACTGTCACTTCTGACAAATTGCTTCCAATGCTTATAAAAATTAAAGAATTTATCTCCTCCAATGCTATGAATACCCCTTTGCCCTTCATTTATTACTGCAGCAAATTATAAATTTCACATGATACCAATTAAAATGAAATATGAATTACCAATTTTGGTGCTTAGTTAAAACTAAAATAATATAAATTTTTGCACTGCAAGTCATCAGATTTCCTAAAAGAGAAAGAAATTTAAGCAGCAGTCTTGCAATAAATACTGCCCTTAGCCAAGTTTTTCACGGGGCCTTTAAACATATCCTGGTTAGGACCTTTTGCCAAATTGGAAGAGCCTTGACGCAAGTTGAAGTTCACTCCTTTAGACATCTTACCAGCTTTACTAGTGCAGTAATTTGAATTAGGACCATTCCAAGTAACATAATCCACTCTAAAAATTAAAAGAAACTTGCATTAGAGATATTAATGCTAGTAATACACAAAGTAAAGTACATCAAGCCTATAAGATGGATTCCTTCCTCTACATGCAGTAAAAAATGGACATATGCACTCAAAAAGCACAACATAAATAACCAATCAAAGTTTTGAGCTTAAGTAACACTTCCTTAGCCCCCTACTATGTAACTTCCAAACAAATAGTGCACATTGAACGTATAGTCTAGTGAACACTAATATGCATTCTTTCAACTTACTCCCATTCATAGCACCACTTCATTGCAATGAACTCCCTAAATTAAGGCTATATGGCTGTATTTGTGTATCTAGAGGGAGTTGAAACAGTAAGGAGCAACCGAATTCTCAAAGGGATACAAGAGAAGCATTTTCATACATAGGATATAAGTAGCTAACAAGAGTTCAGGGTTACCACTCATTTTCTAGATTCCAATCTCCATATTTTTCCCACCAAAAATTCTGCCCCATAAGGGTAATCATAAGCTTGAATCCTGAAATCTATCACCATCATCATGCATTTTGTTTCTGATGCGCTGCATTGTTTTGAAAAATATTCTCTTAGACTTTGAAATGAGATGCGTAAATTTTATCACTGGAGATTGAGAAAAATCAAGTTCTATGGAAAACTATGGTACTAAAGGCCAAATTTGTAATGTTAGAGCTGCCAAACCGAGTCAATGGCTGATGTAAATCCAGAGATGGAGTATTGGATAATAGCTGCGAAACTCTGTTTCACCCCTACCTTGAGTGAAAGACATATTTTGAGCTATTTTCTCTGAGATGTACATATTCCATTATTTACATCATTACCATGTACACAATCAATTTTTATCCCATGAAAACATTTTAGGATGGTTTTTAATTTTTTCAGGTAGTACAATATGCCATAAAAAAATCATAAACACAGTAATCAACCCGAAGATCGGTTTGGTAGGTGATGGTAGAGTTCACCCAGTACTAAGTCCAATGGCATGTGAAATTCACACATCAGGGTAGGGGGGCCAGTTCCTTTCCCAGGGTCAGTTATGGTTTCCCAGGAAGATCTGGTACCCGAAAAATCACAAAGCTTGGGTGGAGCACATGGTATGATATACCATAGAGATTGAAACTATATCCGAGGCCAGAAATTTGATTAAACCATTGTAGAAATTAAATGAAACACAGCAATTTCACAATTAATACTTATCCTAAACCAAGGAATCGTCGTTTCATTCTAGCCATGCAACAGAAATTGCCATCAAGTAACAGCGAAAATAGTTTCTTACAATCGGATCATTGTGGCAATTAATTATTTCCTAATAACAAAGCATGCATTATTGCTCACTTCAAAATTATCTCAAAGTAAATTTCAATTTCTTAAGCAAAACATGTACTCACTTTATTTTATTTGAGTACAGCTAACATCTTTATATGATTTTTCATGAATTAAGCTATGCCAAATGATGTACAGAGCAACATTCTTGCAGGTTTTCAATATTATACCTAACTTCTGTACATTTAACAAGTAATATTATAATTCTAGCATTTAAGGCAGTTTTTCTTGGAACACACATTGAACACTGACACATTTCTCTATCCCTCCTAACAACCTGACATCCAAAACCACAACAAACCCTTCTTCAATTCCACCCGCTTCCTTCCTCTCTTCATTTTATCCAATGTCCTTATCTCACCCTTCCTCATTTGTCTAACAGTCTCCCCATCACTGAGTTCGACATCCCATCACCAATCAAAATGCTCTACACTCACCTTTCCTCTTTAAAAAAAATTTTTTAAATACTAAAACAAGACGGTACTCAAAAATAACCAGAATAATGCTGCGGTTGGCAGAGCTTACGCGGCGTGAGCATAGCGCAAATCGTTCCAAGTTCTGTGCAGGCATTGTTGTTATATAGGAAGATTGTGTTCAGTCACAAAAATTCATTTTGTAAAAGCATTTTCGCTAGCTCCTCGTTTTTTGTCATGGCAGATCTAAGTGATCAGCATGTCACTGTGAAATTTTGCTTCCTGCTTGGGAAAAATGCAACAGAAACTTACTTAAAAACAGCTTACAAAGAATGTGCTAAGGGAAAAAGTGTAAAATAGTGCCATGAAAAGTGTATAACAATGGCTTTCTTGTTTTGAAGAAGGTGAAAAATCACTTGATGAAAAACTTCATCAAGGATGTCCATCAACTTCTAGAATCGACAGAAGTGTGAAAAAGTTTGTGCAATCATGCTTGAAGACCGACGACAGACTATTGAAGAGATTAGTAAACTATCTGGAATAGCATGGAGCTTCAGCAAATTTTTGGAAAATTTTTCTTCAGCAAAAGATTGGAAGATGAGAAGGGTTACTGCAACATTCGCGCCTCAGGTCCTAACTGAACAGCAAAAAGAGAATCGAATTGAAACTTGCCATACATTGGAAGACCATCTCTCAACCAATCCAGATTTTTTATTGCAACTGGTGCCAAGTAATGGTGCTATGGTTTAGACCACGAAACCAAAAACAGTCAAGCCAGTGAAAACCTTCATTGTCACCTTGCCCAAAAAAGCTCGTAAAGTAAAATCAAACCTCAGGATGATGCACATTTGTTTTCCCGATGTGACAGCGATAGTTCATTCTGAATTCATCCTAACACATCAGACTGTTAATCATGTTTTCTATTTGGAAGTTTTAAAAAGATTGGATAACAGTGTTTGACAAAAAAGGCCCAATTTGTGAAACAAAGGACTTGTTTTTCCACCATGAAAATGCACCGCCTCATGCAGCCATATCAGTGCGCCAGTTTTTAGCCAAAAACAACATGACTCCTTCGGCCCACATCCCTTACTCACCCGATCTCACTTCTTGCAATTTACTCATGTTTCCTCAAATGAAGAAGGAAATGAGGACAACATTTTGATGAAGTGGAAGCGATAAAGAAAAAAACGAGGCAGGAGCTGTCGGTGGTAAAAATAGATAATTTTGAAAAATGTTTCCAGGGATTGAATCACAGATTGGAAAAATGTATTCAGTGTGATGGAGAGTACTTGGATGGTGATAATGTTGTCTAGTAAAAAATTAAATACGTAACTTTAAAAAAATAATTCTGGTTATTTTTGGGTACTCTCTCATATACTGCTCTATTTTACACTTTTACAAATCACAAATAATTCCCTTTCATTCCAATTGCAATAAATTTAGGTCCCTGGGTTAAAAAGTGTTTAGTATCTATTTAAGGATGTTAGCGTGAATAATCTCTTTTTACAAGGTATCACTGAAGTAGGTCCTAGAATAATTTGTGTGTTGTCCAGCACTTGCAAGTATGACAGTGACCTATTTTAACATGAACTGGTCTAAGAGCTGGAGTGCCACTCTGATCAGAAATTCCTAAATGGCATATAATGCCCCCAACTTTGTAGAGAATTTGGTACCTCTTCCAGATTTTATGAATGAATAAATTATGAAATTTTCTGTCCCAATTTGAGTGGCTACCCTACAAGTTTAACCACAATTATTCTATTGAAATGAAATGAAATAATTGACTTTGTAATTCCACACACTTTTATTATTCCACACACACAATTATTTCATTTCATTTCAATATGTTATGCAAATTCCATAAAGTTACGCCTGAGACAACAAACAATTAGTCTAATTGATTTTATTCTTACAGGAACCAAACTTCAAATTTAAGGGAATCGTCATATTTACTTCAGTTAACCTTAACATATATGCCTTAGGCTCTTGATAAAGTGTATGTATATACTTACAGCAAGAGTTCATCATTAGGACCTTTATGTAGGTCAGGGTTTGGTCCAGTCACTTTTGACAGATAAGGTGACTTATGCTCTTTGTCCTCAGTAGTGCTAGTGCCCCGAGACACCCTAAACCATAGCGAAGGATTAGTACTAGCGATTTAAAGAAATAATATAGCATTCACTCTTTGCAACAACTTACTTGGGCACATCTTTTTTTCCTTTAGGTCTTCTGTGTTGCCCCTTGTCAGTTTTATCACTGACAGGTTTACGAATCATTACTGATTTGTGAGTTGGAGAGGCACCCAATGGAACTGGTCCAGATGTCTGGGTAGGGGCAGAAGATTCATTTTCTGGCATTGGCCTAAAAAAATTAAACACTCAAGAATTTAAAAAAGTAATTTTGCAATTAAATTAACATAATTTTAATGCATAAAGGAATCCAAGAGTTCATGACTTAACAAATCAAAATCTAGGGAACAATGTCAATGGCCACCAACTTGTAATCTCAATCTTTTATAACAATAATAATATGTGTCTTCCCTAAGTGAAATAATATATAATAACTAATAGAATTTCATTGCATCTATGTATTTGTTGCCTCATCCAAAGATTTGGGCACTATGCAGTTATCAAGTTTCTCAAAAAGGTCAGACTTTCTTAATTTTTAACCAAATGATTGTTTATTTTCTGAAATAATAGAAAAGGTTGAAAAATGAATGTGCGCACTGTAATTTTCAAATAATAATACACGCCTATTATACGGTTCTTCAGCCAAATGTGAAACTTTCGTTGAAGCTATGCACCGTTTCCACTCAATTTTTTCAAATTCATTTTTAACATGATAATTTTATGTACTAACAAATCCTACATATCACCATCCTTTCTTTATATAAAATTTATGTTAGAAGAGTAAAAATCTGTCAATGAATAAAATGAAACTAACCAAGGTGCAGATTCATCATAATGTTCATTAAGTTTCTCATTACCCTCCTGTGATGCTTTTTCATTCAATAATGTTTGACCAACAAACAAAATTCTCTTTCATCCATTTTTTTGGAAATCACTCAACTTACAGAATACAAACAAACGATAAAAACAAAGTAATACACTGATCTCGCTGAAACATGGTGTGTATTCAGATATGCTACTAATTTCAATATACACCAGCGGAGCTATCTCTTGGACTATGCATAGACTTTTCAAACAGCCCTTGTAATGTTTTGAGATATTTGAGATGGCTCATGTTAATGAATGAAATAAATATTAAATTTTCCTTTTTACTAAGTATAACATTCATCATGATCCCTGAAAATAATACAAAGTTTATGGTGATTAATGCAGAGTTGCACAAGTTGTTAGAATGGTCTAAGTGATTTAACGATGTTTAGCAATGAAAAAATAATAATTTACACCCTGGATGACTGTCAATATCAAATTTTTTGTGATATTTTGGCCAAAACCAGTATGACTATGCTTATTCAGTCAGTGTACCCACCAGGGCCCAGCTTCATCAGATTTTTCTCTCTTTCCCAAACTGAAATTTACTTGGCAAGTACTATATTCACACTCAAAAAATAATCAATCAAAAATATTTACCCCAGCAGTAAGTAAAGGTAATAATTAATGCCCTCACTTGATTCAAATGCATTATAGTCTTTTGCAATCTTTCCAATGTTTCATCTTAATTTATTAAGGTCTGTGCACCAATGTCTTGATGCACAGACCATAATAACGAGAGTATTTTTATTCAATTTGAATTACAAAATTATATAAAACAAGCATTAGAAAGTGCTCATTGACCAACTTTATAGCTTCCTAAATACTTAGGTATGATTAAATTATGAATAAACTATTGTTAAATTAGATAAAATATTTCAAGGTCCATATGATTACAAACTGAGTTCTAGCTCTCAATTTGAAAAATTAACAGTCACTATGATGTGTAATATAAAATATTGAGACTGAGGCTGTAAAACTTTTATTTTAAATTTATACATATTTAATTATTATCAAATTCAATATACACTTCTCCCCAAGCCCACCCAGCTGCATGTGAATTTTCCATTGTTCAAAACTACTCAAAGTCGTCTCCTGGGAACTATTTCATGATGCAAGCCACTTTTTCTTCCACAGATTCAATGTCCTGATATTTTTCTCCTTTTAATGCAGATTTGACATAAGGGAACATATAAAAGTAGCATGGTGCCATGTCTGGCAAATAAGGTGGATGGTCCAACACTGAGGTGCCATACTTGGCTAGAAACATCTTGACAGACAATTCAGTGTGAGCCAGAGCAATGTCCTCATGAAGAACCCATAACTTTTTCTTCCACAGTTAATTTTTTGTTCTTATTTTTTCACAGAGTTGAGCAAGAACCTAGAGATAGCAATGCTGATTAATGGTTTCACCTTCTGGAGCCTAGTTAAGGTAAGATAGAATCAAAATACTGATTTTTTCAATATTTTTATCAATTTTTCAATTGGAAGGGTGACCTGAGCATTCATCATCTTAAACGTTTTCTCATCCATCTTGGAAACAAACTACTCAAAAACCTATGCACATGATAAACATTCATTGCCATACACTTCTTTTAATAGAAGATGCTTTAATGGTAATTTTTCCAGGTTTCATACGAAATTTCACGACAATTGGTTTCTCAATTAAAACACATCATATTTTTGGCAAAACAAATAAAACAGATCTTATACAAACAAAGGCCACGGCCAGACTAATACATGTATGTCCACAGGCACAGGAGGGGCACCAATCGAAAGAGAAGGCTTCACGCAAGACAGCTCTTGGTCATATCCCTTGGGTGCAAGCGCAGTTCTTCTGTCGTAGCATTAGTATCATTATTTTATAGCCACACCTCATATATAGTCACAAATTTTTTCACATAGTTTTTCATTATTGATAAAAACTAGTCAACAAAGTTTGGAAATGTTAGAATTACATATTAAATCAAGAAAACATTACATTCAAGCATATGAATCAAATATCCAAAAATCTAACAGACAAAACAAATTCACAACTACGCACACCTCTGATATTCCTTCCTAACCAGCAGAAACAATGTTGGATAAAGTTCATTCTTCTGGTAATTATATCCAAATTTTCTCTAGCTAATTTTGGGCTAGCAAAAATTAAAATGAAATCGGCTAATATTTTGATTTCAAAATCACACTTATCAAACCAAAGGTAGTGAAAAAAGTTCCAAGGTGACCCATTAATTAAGAATTATAATCAGGAAATCTGATTCCATTTTAGATGCCTTCATAAAATTTTAACATGCACTAATTTAACAGTCAAAAAGGAGTCAATATTCCATTTACTTAACAGAGAACTATATCATAGCATCAACTCACCGATCCTTTTCAGTTGATTTCAGTTCTGTACTTTTGGCTTTACTTTCTTCTTGTACCATCATGTTCAAAATATGCCCCGCCCTCTCTTCATCATAATCAACACTATCCAGAGCTATTGTTACAACCCTTTCTGGTATGTCTTTGTACTTCTCCTGCAACCGATTTTTCACTAAAAGAGAGGATTTTTGTGAATAAGATATGTGTCACAGTACGGTTTATCTTTGTTTGGCAGTATACATATCAAGGTCAGCAAACACTCTTAATCTTCCTTGAAAACATATTTATATGAAAACATATTTAATATTGGTATTCCTATTCTCAAAATATTCAAATTTCTGTAAAATTTAATTTTTCTTGATTTAGCATGTTATTGCACTCATAACTGTGGATTACAGCCTGCAATAAGTTAAACAATGTGGTATGTATGCCTAAACATAAAAAGCATTATGAATAACTGATCGTAGCACTTTTCCACTTGATAAAATTTTTATTTTACGACCGAGTTTTGATGTTTTACATCATTATCAGGTCCTTACCTGAGGACCTTACCTGAAGATGATGTAATACATCAAAACCTGGTCGTAAAATAAAAATGTTCTCATGAGGAAAAGCGCTACGATCAGTTATTCATTATGTTCGACTTCCACTACATCACGCCTGAAGCTACTCAATTTAATAAAAAGCATACATAGCAAATAGTACCACAAATCCCTGTGCAATTTTTAAAATACCCACAGTTGCAACAACTTGATAAAGGGTAAGAATTCATGTTTTCTGTGCCTTTCTCTACCAGATAAGGTGTTTTCATGAGGTTTTACCATAAGAACTGAAAATTAACATTTTTGTAGGCCTTCCAATATGTAAACACCAAGTTGTTTTTCTTAGGCTAGGGCATCATACTTTTACTATGAAATTCAGTTTGGGTTTATATAATTTTTTTATCTGCTTCCTCCTGGCTTGCAAGCATTATCTTCAAATGTATTCAGCATAATCTTAAAGCATACCTACTTATTACACCCTTATACTGAGTGAATGAATTTAATGCACCACATAAAGAAAAGTCTACACCTCACATTGAATCATTGTAATGCCTTTTAAATTGATTGTAAAATGTTATTTTGTTAAATATCCCTATAAAAGTTAATAACATTATTTTCCATGTACTATACTGATGAATATACATGAATTTTTATAGTTGTTGCACAATTTTTGTTTTATGACAAAACCATGCCGAGCCTGCATATAGTGAATAAAGTATTATTATAATCAATGCAACCAATTTTATGGTAGTGGAAAAAATTAGGCTCTGGAACAAGATGTCATAACTTTATTCATCTAAATAGTTCCTTCAACTGACACGTTTCACTCAACATTTGAACTTTTCATGTTTCCCAAGGATTGGGTGTTTTAAAATGACTGAGAACAAGTCACATTGCCAGAAATAGTAAAAACTACATGACAACCCAACACTCATACTTGAGGTGGGCTTTGAACCCTTGATCCTCAAAATTCACAGCCATTAAGTTCTTGGGAAGATTGTGATTTTGGAATTTGTGAGAACAGAGTTTAGAAGTTGTAGAAATAAAGAAGTTAAGTTCCTAATACTACACATTTTTCAGCTGTCTACAATTAAAATATTATTTTGAAAGCAGATCGAATTTTGACTACGTTTAGTTAATTATTAAATAGTTCCATCATTAGTCTTGAACATCATTGCTACTTATGAAAATCATTCCAAAAAAAGATCCAAAAATCACATTTTGGCATATGTCAGATATAAATACCATCAAAAGAGAGCCATGTCAACAGTCTTGTAAGTCAACCAAATGGATGCTCTTTAACAGACAAAAGTTTGAGGCGGCAATTAATGACACAATCATATTTTCCTCCTTCCACCACATCCATCCTTTGCCTCATTTTTTTGCAGTTCAGGTTAAACTATCATTATTATCATTGAAAATATTAACTATCAAGCTCTCGTTTGTAATTCAGAGGCCCCTTCTAAGCTTCCCAAACTTCTTTGCTTCCCCCTTTTATCTCTGGATGCTTACTGACACCTTGCCTACTTAAATTGTATGCCAGCCAAAGGTAATAAAAAATCCATATGCCCATGCCATTTCTACCCCGCCCCCCTTTTTACCCTAATTTAATCTTGACGCCATGCACATTTCATTTGCTAAACAATTGAACCAATTACCACCCCTTCTCTTGATCCTTTAACCTCTCTGTTCAACAAAATGGCATAGACAAAAATGTGGTGGTTGAGGCTACAGTGGTTTTTGATCATTCTACATAAATTAATGGGGAAATGCATTCCCTAAAAAGTTAATATTGTAGAAAAACTCATTGAAAAACTCAAAACTAAAATATTTCTGCAAGGACTCATTGAGTCATAATAATGTTCGTATAAGGAATACCATTTAATGAAAATAAACTCACTTTTCTGCTTTTCCTCTTGACTTTTCATTCTTGGAGGTGGTGTGGGGATGACAGTTTTAGGTTTCGGCTCTTCCTCCTTCTTTCGAATGGTCAGTCTGGGAGGTGGAGTGTCCCTTTTCTCAAATCCCATAACAAGGAGTTTTTCAGTTGCCTTTTGAACATTGTTATCAGCATTACATAGAATATCTAACAGAAAAGTCTCCTCGACTGTAGGAAAAACACTCTTCAAGTATCTGAAAGCAAAATTATACGTGCATTCATATCCACAGGTAGTGAAGAGAAAAATTAACATGCTGACAACAACACTACCAATGCAAGATGTAAATATAAAATAGTACGTTTAAAAGGAGCAAAACTTTAAAATAAACTCCAAGTTTGTAATAAACTGAACAAGCGTAAACATTTCATTGATTATATGTTTTTACAATGTAAACTAAAATGGAACTCAACAAAAAAATACAAATGATATAATAAAATACTCACACCAAGAAAATAATGTCACTAGGTACACTCAGTCACAGATGACACTTGAAGAGTCAAAGCAAACTAACTTCAGTATTAAGTATGCACTCTAGCAAGACAACTGCTTTGAATTCGTACAACCTAATTTATAGCAATACAAAACAAAAAACATCAATCAAAATGTACATAAATGATGCCTAACTCATAATTTGAATTTCACCAGTATCTTAAGAAAAAATCATGCACATGCTGCTATCAAATAAATGTGTATTATATCACCTACACAAAGAGTAGATTCCACAATGAGGTAATACTTTTAAACTAATGAATAGGAGAGGATACTGGTTTCCATACAAACAGCAACTACAGCAAATAGCACAGCATCACATTTTCCTGTATGAAAGAAAATAAATCTTACTAAAAAGAAATAAAAAAATCATTCAAGAAAAATTATTTTTAACAACATACATATAATAAAAACAACAATCGGACTACAAATTCTTGCAATAAGGTAAAAGAGCTCATGCAAAAATACTGATGTTTTAATTATCCGAAATAGCAATACTAGTCTAATCAAAAGTTGGAGAAAATACCACCATCTGAATGCATTAAAAACTTGATAGTGTACACAAATATGGTCAATATATTTGCACCTTGTCACATAAAATATACAAAACTTAACATTACACACTGTTTAAAAAAATTTTATAACAATATATAAAAACAAATTATAAAACAAAATCTTTAAGTGAATAATTCTATTGTTTCAGGCTTCACTTCGTGGAAGTAATTGATATCCATTATTGAAATAGAAAGAAAGACTCGTACTTTTCCACAGATTTTATTATACGGCACGACGCGTTTCACCGACTTGCGGCATCATCAGGTACAAATTTGCAAAACAGACAGAGCAAGCATATATACCCTCAGGACAGAGTGGGGGCGGGGAGGGTTGGAAGGATTTGAGGGGGGTGGGGGCTCGCAGGTGCGTTGATGGATTGTTTTGACCATTTCCAGGCTAATTTCTCGGAGAGGAGTGGGGAGGGGTATGGGAATAATTGCTCATTACAAAGTGTCGTGTTGGGGTTCACCAAGTGCCTTCTAATCTCTAATTGCTCGAGAGCGTCCATTTTTAATCCTTTTGGGAGTGTGTGTAATATCTCTGGGACAAAGTCACTGCTGTGGTTGAATTCTAGTAAATGCTTGGCGAAGAGAGAGTTGTTATTCTGATTTTTGTGACACCTAGCGTGTTCCTTGACTCGTAACTTGATATTCCTGCCGGTCTGACTGACATAAACGCTGTTGCAATCCTCGCATTTCAGTTTATAAATGCCTGATTTGAGAAGGCTATCCTGGGTGTCTTTTCCATTGGCTAGAAGTTTGGAGAGGGTTATGGGTGGGTAGAAGGCTGCTTTGAGTGAGGTGGGTAGGCAGTTGGAAATCCTATATGAAAGATCTCCCAGAAACGGGATCGAGCACCACTTAAAATCTTTAGATACTGCGGGCTGAGATACGAAAATGCTTTTTATGGCCATTGCTTTTTGTTTTTTCCGTAGTAATGTGTCAACTAGTTTGGGGTTGAAACCATTGTTGGTAGCTATATTAGTGAACCCATATGGGTTCCCCACTGTCCCCCTTCCTAGCCGAAGTCTTCCTCAATTCTGTAGAAGAACATCTTTTTAATGCTGACAATCAGCATAACAAAAACGTGGGCTATTGGTTTCGTTACGTGGACGATATACTATGCCTATGGACCGGAACCAACCGACAGTTAGACTCCTTCCTTAATTTCCTAAACACTCTTCATCGGAATATCTCCTTCTCCATGGAAAAAGACGTCAACGGCACCATCAACTTCCTCGACTTGACAATCACAATTAGGGATAATAGACACGAATTTGCAATTTATAGGAAACCCACATATACAGACCATATAATTTCTAATGATTCCGCACACCACTTTTCTCACAAACACGCAGCCCTCCACTCCATGATCCACCGCCTCCTACACATCCCCCTTTCCCCCAAAAACTTCAAAATTGAACTCGTGAATATCACTAATATAGCTACCAACAATGGTTTCAACCCCAAACTAGTTGACACATTACTACGGAAAAAACAAAAAGCAATGGCCATAAAAAGCATTTTCGTATCTCAGCCCGCAGTATCTAAAGATTTTAAGTGGTGCTCGATCCCGTTTCTGGGAGATCTTTCATATAGGATTTCCAACTGCCTACCCACCTCACTCAAAGCAGCCTTCTACCCACCCATAACCCTCTCCAAACTTCTAGCCAATGGAAAAGACACCCAGGATAGCCTTCTCAAATCAGGCATTTATAAACTGAAATGCGAGGATTGCAACAGCGTTTATGTCAGTCAGACCGGCAGGAATATCAAGTTACGAGTCAAGGAACACGCTAGGTGTCACAAAAATCAGAATAACAACTCTCTCTTCGCCAAGCATTTACTAGAATTCAACCACAGCAGTGACTTTGTCCCAGAGATATTACACACACTCCCAAAAGGATTAAAAATGGACGCTCTCGAGCAATTAGAGATTAGAAGGCACTTGGTGAACCCCAACACGACACTTTGTAATGAGCAATTATTCCCATACCCCTCCCCACTCCTCTCCGAGAAATTAGCCTGGAAATGGTCAAAACAATCCATCAACGCACCTGCGAGCCCCCACCCCCCTCAAATCCTTCCAACCCTCCCCGCCCCCACTCTGTCCTGAGGGTATATATGCTTGCTCTGTCTGTTTTGCAAATTTGTACCTGATGATGCCGCAAGTCGGTGAAACGCGTCGTGCCGTATAATAAAATCTGTGGAAAAGTACGAGTCTTTCTTTCTATTTCAATAATGAAAATCTTTAAGGTATCAGCCTAATATAAACTTCAGTTCTGAGTGAGTATAGCAAAATTAATTATTTAATAGTTAAAAAGGCTAAAATATCAATCAATATCAATTTGGTCAACAATAGTAACAACTTAAGTGGATACAATGCACTTGCCTTGATACGAAGTAATGACATGGATTAAATGCTCCCTCTTACCTGTCATTTTCATTTTTTTATGAATTAGCTTCTCACAAAAATATTTCTTATTATGAAATTTAAGCCCATTTTACAATTTTCTGACTTCCTTTTTTTATGAATAAGTATGCATCTCTGGTGTGAAATTTGATAACCGTATGCCATACAACTAGATCAAGCATCAAAAGTAATAACAGAAATTCATGTTCACCAAGGTCTTAAACACTATAAACACCAATAATGAAAACTGAATGTAATTAAACAGACCTTGTGATAATTATTTTGGTACATTTTCTCATAATTAGTTTAACTTTTTGCCAATTCCAATGAGTTTTCCCTGCATGATTTATGGTTTCAAATACCTCAGTAATATGTTACTGACTAAATTTATCATTACTCATATCATCTATATACTTCATGTAGGCTTTATGGATTTAAATTTACATGTTCATTCATTCACATGTAATCATTGGTACAATTAACCAAGGGTTAACCCGGCAGGGTGTATGAAGTAGCATACCTTAAGCCAGGTGTAACACAGTTTTAGCTCTGTTTTTTTTCAAAGCATAACATCTATGACAAACATAAATCGGAAACAGTGGAGGTGTAATATTGTATCACATGCTTATATTGATTTTTGAAAAATAATTTTGGATTTTTCTTCATTACGAGCTGGTAGTGAATTGAGACATTATTACAATGATAATTGTTAAGCATATTTGAATTGCAGCAAGCAGTGTAAAAGAATGGTTATCCTTCACTGATGGTTTATAATGGCTCCTTAAATGGTAGCAAAAGAATGAAATGGATATTATACATTATTGTCGATCTAACGATACAAAATTAGAAAATAGTGAATGCTCACAAACAAATTTTTAAGAAAATATATGTGGCTAGAATATTAAACTTAATTAAAGACATGCATCTTCAGAATATTAGTAAGAATACAATTTTAATGTAAAATTAGCATAAAAAGGAATAATCCAATAAAAATGGAGTCTTTAAATAAACTAGTAAAATGGGTAAAATGCTGTAATGTACCAGTAAAGTACATATGCTAATAGCCAAGTCCATCAAAATTCATCACACTACCAACAGAATTTACTCTAGTTAATTTGACTGCATACATGGGCATATAAAAGTATTTGGAGTGGGTTCCATTGACTGCAATATGAAATTTGAATTAATCCTTTTCTAATGGCCATATTTCAAAGAAATTAATAGTTCAATTTTGAAGAAATTCTGATTAAAATAATGGAGTGCACAAAAAATATACGCTCTCTAGCTGGTGTTAGCATAGGGCATTGACCCACAACCCCAGAATGTCATAAAATTTTCAAATTCCAGAATTCACTTTCGTAATGAAAAATTCTTCAAGACAAGAAACAATTTTTTTATAGTTTTTCTTAAGCCTGGAAACTTTCTCTAGCACCTTAAACAGCACTCGTGTGAGATATGTTTTTGATTATTTAAATTCCCATTTTATAGCACCTTAAATATTTAATAACTGCTTAAAAAAGATTCAAAACTTTATAAAAACTATTGTACTAAGCATGAATAACTCTGCGATGCTGTATATTCCACCATATATGAAGTCTTGATAAACTCAGATTTATAATACATACGAGGTCTGTCCAAAAAGTATTGAGACTTTCGGGTAACTCGTGCCTAAAAAGTATCGTGAGTTTTTGCAAATTTTATTTATTTATTCATGAATATCTATTTTGTATCCTTCAAAGTACTCCCTATTAGATATTATATACTTGAGACAACATTTTTTCCAACCCTCGCAGCACTTCAAAAAATCATTTTTTGTGATCTTGTTCAGCTCCACCTTCGATGCAGTTTTTATCTCATCTGTCATAGCATAGCGTCATCCTTTCATGGGCCTCTTCAGTTTCGGGAACAAGAAAAAGTCACTGGGAGCCAGATCTGGGGAGTAAAATGGCTGGAGCATCATCATGGTACAAAAGCCAATTTTTGTTCTTCTACAAATTTGGGCGTTTCTGGCAGATTGCTTCGTGCAAACTTGCAGGTAAAATTCCTTATTTACCATTCTATCCCATGGCAAGAACTCATGATGCACCACGCCCCTGCAATCGAAGAAAACTGCAAACAAAACTTTCACATTCGACCGAACATGGTGCACTTTTTTCAGTCTTGGTTCGTGCTGCAGCTTCCATTGGGATGATTAAGCATTAGTTTCCACGTCATAACAATAAACCCATGATTCGTCACCAGTTATGACCCTCTGGGACAAATTTGGGTTGTTGCGGACAGAGTCCATCACCTCATTAGCAATGTTAATGCGGTGCTGTTTTTGGTCAAAATTGAGCAATTTTGGTATGAATTTCAAGGCGACCTGTGACATGCCCAAATCATTGGTAAAAATCAAATGGCACGAGCCAATCACGAAATACGTTTAGGTCCTAAGCAACTTCTCTAATGGTGAATCAACAATTGGCCAATACCATTTTCTTCACTTCATCAATGTTTTCGTCTGATGTTGAAGTGCTACGGCATCTGGCACGCTCTTCGTCATTCACATCTTTTCGCCCTCTGAGAACAATTTGTGCCACCGATAAACGTTGCCTCGGTCCAAGGTAGCTTCTCCATATACCACAGTCATCATTCGGAATTCGTCCGCGCACATAATTCCATTTTTCACATAAAATTTTGATAAAGATTCTTTGATCCATTCCATTTTTTGGAACAGGCAAAAATCGAAGACAAGCCAAAACATGTCCAAGTAAAACAGCTGTCAACAATTAACTGAGCATTCAAAATGGCCGAAATTTTCAGCATAAGTGAGAGACATAAGTACCAATATGAGGCCACAAAAAAATCAAAAATACGTAACCCGTGGAAATGCAAAATTCACGATACCTTTTGAGCAGACCTCATACATGTTTAAGGACAGCATTACTTAAATCTTAGATGCCTATAGTTGTTAAATTTATGTACCACTCAAGAATACTGGCTCTCTCTTGGTATTAGCCATTGTGCTCACAGTTTCACCACATAGTGCCTTCAAATTTATATTAATTAATGCGAGACCTAATGATGATAATGCAACAATGTCAAAGTGTAAAAATCATCTGCCTTGACTGGGATTCCAGTTAAATTCCCTATGATTTTTACACTTAGAAATCCTTGCATTTTTATGCACATTAAGCATATGACTCCAATAAGAGCTACTGTCAGAGCATCTACCTTGGTTTCTTTGATTATAATGTTAATGACCCACCAGTTATGTTTGTAGTTATTTTGTAAGTTTACATAAAAGCAGACCATCAAGGTATCATAACTATTAAATAAAAGAAAACGTTCACGTATTCTCAGCTAAATACTGTTCAGCCTTCGGGAATTCCAAAATAACTTTTTGAAAATAGATGAAGGCTTCTTCTTCCCACTACCACAATCATGCCATAAAAAAGCATAAAATTTTAATATAAATTAACCCTATTAAAATAAGTACATTAATTCACTGAAAGATATGAAACTACATACTGTCAGATGTACACTGCATCTTGGGTTAAAATAGGTTAAAATTGTGTTTAATAACGTAAAATGCCATTTCATTCTACCTAGAAAGGATAACTCAACATTATAATGCCCTAAATTTGGCCATCATCATCATTAAAGCTCAGAATTTTGAGGTTCTTTGCATTATTGGTGAATTTGATAAATCTAACTGTCGGGCATTACTCAGTAGTAATTATAATGGTAACTTTTTATTCTACAAAAAATATGCATTACATACAACCTAGGTTTCACTGTAGAGCAACATGATAGTTTATTAAGTATGCCACGCAAAAAAGCTATGCTACCACCAAATTCACTCCGTGGAAGTAAGGCTATTGTAATCTT
This sequence comes from Hetaerina americana, assembly GCF_022747635.1. NCBI lineage: Eukaryota > Metazoa > Arthropoda > Insecta > Odonata > Calopterygidae > Hetaerina > Hetaerina americana. Next base: position 27,225,165 of record NW_027286874.1, read on the forward strand.
GAGTCATGTGCTCTCCTGTACATGTATGTGTGCCATAGAATTATGTTGGACAGCAAATTAACAAACAATATGAGTGGCTAGACATGGGCAATCCCTTACCGCCAATCTTAGTAGAATTTTTCATGGACAACTTTGTAAAGATACCATACCAAATGATGTTTGAGTCATTCCAAATGAATTATTATTATTATCACTGCAAATCTACCAGTCAAGAAAGGTTTTAGATGGATACAATCTACCAAATGGTAGAGCGACAAAGCCTCTCCCAGAAAACCCAACCTGACCTCCAACACTAAATTAAGCTTCTCTTAAATTATGCATACTTCCTTCCTCCCTTCATTCCGTCTAACATGCCTATCCTATTCCAACCCCTTCCTTGTTTGCCTAATGTTGTCCCCTCTATCAAAATCTTACCAATCAAAATGCTATTCATCTATTTTTCTATCTCCTTTGGGTTTCTCCCAACAATCCCCTCTCCTCCCCCACCATGTCTAGCACTTCCTCACTTGTTTTCCTTTCTGTCCACTTCACCTTCTCCACAACCCACATTTAAAAAGCCTCTAATATATGCCCATGATCCTGCTTCAATGACCATGTTTCTATGCCATATACAACCACGCTCCATATCAAAGTTTTGATGAGTCTTTTCTTAACATCCTTACTCAATGTCCCAGTCATAAATGCTCTTCTCCTTATGTCCCTACTAATTTGACCATCTTGGTCCAAAACACTATAAGATATGTTAACTGTTCCACCTGCTCTCAAATTTATGAACCCCTATTTTTATATTTAACTTAGCTTTTCTCTTTATCAAAAAATACATAACCTCTGTTTTGTTTATATTACATCTCACTCTATGCCTATTGCACTGGCTTACCTCTTGGTTTACTGACAAACTTAAGTTTTATCATGGGCAAACCTGATTTTAGGAACTTTCCACACCTGATACCACAATTAACCCTTCTTCAATGCCACATATATTGTTACTCCTTTTATTCTCTCTAAAACACTTCCGAGATAAATTCATTCACCTTGGAGTTTAAGAGGACTTCCGAGATAGGTAAACTGTTCCACCTACTCCAGTTTATGAACTCCTATTTTAATATTTTACTTTTCTTTCCTCTTTCTCTAAAACCGCATAACCTTTGTTTTGTTGACATTGATTCTTATCATATAACTATCACAATAACTTTCCAATACACTCAGCAGTGCTTGCAACCCCTTGGCTGACTGGAAAACTTAAGCTTGATCATCTGCAAACCTAACTGAATTCATGTATTCCCCCATCTATTTTCACTACTATCTCCAGTTCTTCCCACGCCTCTTTTTCCATTTCCTCCACATGTGTTGAAAAGCACAGTTGATCATGGACACCCATGTCTTACCCTCTTCCTAATACTACCCGGCTTAACTTTCCATTTGCCACTCGTGCCTGATCAGTCTGGGAAGCATACATGTACATAAGTCATGTATTCCTCCAATATACTCCTCTTTTTTTTCAATACATTTATTAGTTCCAATGCATTCACTCTATCAAATGCTTTCTCCAAATCTACGAAACAGTTAAATATATTCTGATATTCTACACTCCTCTCCATTAGTGAACTCGTTACTGCAATGACATCACGCATGCCTCTTCACTTCCTAAACCCAAACTGAGCATCGCCCAAGTAATTATTTGCATTGCTCTTCATCCCCTTATTGATGATACAGAGACCCACTTTAGCTCTGAGCAAAATCAAAATTTTTCTTCTGTAGTTCTCACAATTTTGCTGCATTTCCCTTTCGTGAAAAAATTACTAACACTGATTTGACCAATTTCTCTTTCATAAATGCTACGATTTAGCCCATAAAAACTCTCCCTTCACACTTTTCCTATACTTGGAAGTAGTTCTGCAGGAATGTTACCTACCCACATGGCTATATTAGATATACAATTCCCTAAATGCCCTTTCTACCTCACTGTCGAGTAAGCCTGGACCTAATCTATTCTCATCTATGTCATATTCTCTGCCTAGTCTAGCCTTCTTGACCTAATGTCTTTACCATAGTGTTCTATATAATTCTTCCATCTCTCAAGAATCTTATCTGGTTCAACTAAGTTTTTTCCTGGCTTATCTTTAATTGTTATCACACATTTCCTCTTCTTACCTCCTCTGAGATTCCTCATGAAATCAACCAAAAAAAAGTTTCAAATTCACTATTACTAACCAACACTAAGCTCCGAATTCTGACAGTACATGCAGTGGAAATTATTCCCTGCTATTATTTTTCACCTCTTTTCCATGAATCATTTTTTATCTATCTAGCATAATGTCAAAAACTATTTAAAAAATGAGTGATATGCATTTTTATCACTTTTAAGGTGGATCAGCATTACGTTCAGGTCATTTTTCATTTTAAAGCTGTTGAAATTGACCTTTGACATGATAAGATTATATTTCATTAAATGTACATAATCTTAAAAAATAGTATTTCTGAAAACTGCCAAAAAAAGTAGTTTTTTATCTATTTAATTTATTGTATTTGCTTTATTATTTCCAACAAATTCTGAAAATTTCAAAATGGGTTCATATAACAACTCAATTTTAAAATAAAGTATTTATAAAATGCAGAGCACTTTCATGGCATTCGAAAGCACACTGTAATGTCCATTTGCAAGAAAAGAACTTTGTGTTGCAACTATGCTGAATGTGGCTACCCAACCAAATGGAGCTTCATGGGGTATTGAAAATTCTCCTCACTGCATGCAAAATAAATTCTAACTACCAATTACCAAGGGCATATGTAAGAGTTTTAAGACCCTCTAGATTTTAGCTTTACTATATGGCTTACCAAACCAATTATCAAAAACCATATTCACTGCAACTTTAAGACAGCTAGAACTCTTACACATGCCAATCGTAATCGATGGATTGAATTTCCTTCGCATTTAGTGATAATAATAGCCAGAGATAGCATAAAGAGCATTAATGAAGAATAAAGAGCAAAAATTTTATAACAATCATAGTAAGAGGGACAGGGGATAAAAAAGGAAATGGGCACGAAAAACTACTGCACTGATTCTTTCCTATGCAAAAGAAATATAGTAATAGGGGCTTATTTAAAAATACCTTAAAGCACTAACAGAACAATGTTCAAAACTTCACAGCTATTTCACTTCCAAGCATCTTCTGGTTCAATTTTACGTCTCTGCCTTTGTCAACAAGCACACTCCTTCACAGGGTATACATCACCCCACTCTAGTGAAAATATCACTCCAGTGCAATCAAAGATTGACAGGTGCGGTAAGGTATGTGAACTATGGGAATGAAGCCAAATCACCTTCATTTCCCTCATTTCCCACTCATTTGCAAGTAAATGGAGAATATACATCAGCTGCCATAAGACACCAATTCAACCCTGAAAATGCTGAGAATGACATGGTCAGGTGAGAAATTTACTCTTTCAAACAGGGATGAAGAAATGCATTTTTTAGGCTTATCATCTTGGCAGATTAGTTCCAGTCCTTCCAAGATCCATTCCTTCATCTTTGTGGTGTTGGATGTATACAAAGCAACTACAGCATTGATTTTAGAGCTGACAATGGCTTAAGCCCATTGGTAAGACCATCAGAAATTACTGCAAAACTGGTATGCTGTACCTTTCCATTGATTTCACTCTTAGAGAAGATGGAAGAGTGGATGAATTATTACTTTGGGATTATTCCAATAAGACTCATGAGCAGTATCTTGTGAGATGAAGGAGCCTTCTCCTTCAATCATGGTCCTACAACTGGTTTTCCTGAGTCTGCCATATTGTGCACACCTGCCCAGTCTCTTCACTTCTTGGTGCAATTTACATCTTGGTTCCCTTTCCAACAGTCTCATGTAGTTCAGTTTAAGCTTGCCCCTACAGTTCTTCCTTTCAATCACACCCTTCAATAAGGATCTAATACATTCTTTTTGCCTGAGTATAAGACGAATTCATGTGTTTCTTCTCTCCTTAACATTCTGAACAGACATGGCCTTCCTCAATAGTGCCTTTCCCTTTGTGATTCTATCCACGCCACATATGGTATTTTCAGCATCTTGTAGTGATATCATACATCAAAAGCCTCACTATTTTAACATTAAATAACAGGTATACAGGAAGTCAGCAAAATCAAAGATTACTTCAAGTACCTCATCCTCTTTCAGTTTCTCCTTCAGTCTTAAGAAATGACAACCACTTCTTACCAAAATAAAAGAATGCCGAAGAAGTTTCTGAAGAGATTCAAAAATATTTCACATAAATTTTGCTCTGAGTTTAGCCATGATCTCCAATCTGGTATTCGAATAAGTTATAACCTGCTGTTTGGATTTTTAATTCTCAAACAATTTACTTGATATCGATATTTTATCCTATCCATCAAAATATATATTCTCACATTTTGAGCAGCCACCAAAGGAGAATGCTTAAGGTAGATTCTCACCTATTTTTGTTTGAATGGCATTCTTGTAAGTTGTTGTTTGCTTTTCATCTTTACACGAGCACTAAATCGGGTTAGGTGGAAGAAGGGACTATGACCTCTCATTCCTGCCACAATTAAGTCATGAAATAAATAATAGAGGTACGGGGCTAATGTACTGTAATGTGAACTGAAAAAGTATTTTAAAATGGGTTTTTATGAAATTCCATTGAGATTTGATTTGGAAACTTGAAGAATTTGATGAAAAATGTCATTAAAATAAACTACATTTATTAAATTAAAAAATTTAGTTATGATATTATTAAGTTTTCAAATGACCTTGAAAATTAATGGCATGTAATCCTATCATGTTGATTATCGTATTGAAGTCAATTTCCAGATATCTCTATCTCCACAAGCTCACTAACTTCACAAGGGTCCAAATTAAAATCAATTAAAAGTTATTTTGCATTTGATTTCTGGACAATTTGACAACTGAAGCACAAAACTAATCCACGATAAAATGTGAACAAACTTCCCTGGATAGATTATCAGAATTCTGAGTTCAGTTAACATTGGTCAATATTAAGTTGTTAACTTAGTTTATTTGATGTAGAATGACTAATTATGTACATGGAATGGGGTGGTAAGACAATTGGCATGCATTTAGAAAACATTATAAATATTTGCAAGGCTATTGAATTCATCAAAGAGATAGGGCACTAAATTATATGTAATAGATCACTTATATAATCAAAAAAATACACATGTGAACGAAAAATTGGTGTTCAGTATTTCTAGGAAAGATAAAAAGAGAAATAGATAAAACTATTCATACTTCCTCACACAAAAAATTAGCAGGCTTTCAATCATTAATCTCAAATATTCCATTGCCAAAATAAGAATGATGAAAAGGAGTTAGACATGACCCAATGGACTGCATAAAGTAATGGACACCCTGATAATTTTACTGATTAATTACATGGGAATAGTGTTTCAAAATTAGCTGCTAGATCAATATGTCACCATATAAAAGGATGATTTTTAGTGGCATAAAATTACTTTTCTCAGAAATATTTCTGTAACATTGGAGATATATATACTGTAGTACAGGATGGCTCATTACAAAAACTTGTAAAGCTTTTTTAGTCACAGAAAGTAAATAAACTACATAAGAGCATTGTACATAAATTAAAGTAAAATAACTGAGCAGTGCCTCTGGCTCGGTGAACAGGGAGAAAATTTTCTAGAGTGGATTTAGGAACATGAAGTTTATTCCCTGAGAATACTGCATCAATTTTTTCCAAGCATCTCTTGAGGAGTCAAAAATAAGCTCTTACATCCATTCCATACCACTCAACTATCAAGAATGGAATCTTAAGCTAGACTCATTTTATCAGGAGGAATTCATTAGAAATGTTACAGATAACACTCTGGTTGTCAAGTGTGTACCACTTCCACTCCTTTCTCTTCAGTTCAGATCATCATACCTCAACCTAAGTGATACTCCTTTCTCTTCCCACCTCTTTGAACGTCAAATCACTTGCAAACAACAGAATTCATAGGTCCATCACTCCCATTATCCATCAGTCACCCTTCCTCCTATTCTCACCTCCCTTTCCTCACAGTCTTGCAACCATCCCGCTCCTCCCAAACACAACATAAGGCTACAACTATACTCATATTGTATCAGAAAATGTTGCACCACAAAGAAACTCAGGTCAAATAAAATAAAAATTTCTTTCAAAATACCAAATAATTTATCATTATGAATTTTTAAATAGAAATATCATATTCCAATCTTAGCAACGTGATTGCTTTTCATGAACTTTTACCATCTCCTTCCAATAAATCTCACTCTAGTTTCACCCTTTAGTGAGTAGTAATTGAGGGAGATAGTAAAGCTAGAATTTTCAAAAATAGTTTCCAAAATTGATAACAGTCCATAACCATAACCATAGCAATTAACTCGAAGGTCAGTTTGATGGGCAAGTGTAGAGCTCATCCAATAATAATCCCAATGGAATGTGAAATTCACGCATTAGGGTATGGAGACCAGTTCCTATCCCTGTGCCACCCATGATATTCCACGAAATTCTGGCACCTTAAAAATCACACAGCTTGGGTCAAGCTGAGGGTGGCCAGGAATTGAACCCCTCTTGGCAATATTCCAATGCTCTATCCCAGGACTGCTCTATACCATGACCCCTCATTTCTCACACATGAGAAAAATATTCATCATTTGCAAAGGAAACAACCCAATCTAAACAACATAAAGAATATTATATTAGAAAAATATGGAAAAAATTACCAGGTAATCTGTGCTTTGCTGCATTTGTAACCTCTAGAAAAAATGAGGCACATGTACGTAGTATGCTCTGGTGTTTTCCCCATATGTCAGCTTCATGAAGTTTTTTTAGGTCTTCCACCAGGTAAGGGTTTCCATGTTGGCCAATGTTTTGAAGCTCCATTTAAGCTTTGTCCTCAGGGCAGATGAGTGCATTCCCAGCACTGCATTTTGGCCATCTTACATATATATGGCCAAGGGTCAGGTGACTCATGATTGGTTCACGGTGGAGGGAAAGATCTTAGAGCCTTCCAATTCTTAGAATCTCCATTGAAATTCTGATTCTCCATCCTTATCTTGTGAAGAAGCTATTGAAATACGGGCAGAGTTGGAATTACATTAGAGATTGCGGCTATTTCCTCAGCAATGCGTGGTGGAAACCAGTGCTGCTGAATGTTGAAGAAGGAAGGAAAATACCACAGTGCCATGGCAACCAATCAGGAGGCTCCAACATCTTTCCCTTCACCACGGACCAATCACAAGTCACCTGATCCATAGCCGTATATATACAAGTCATAATGCAGAGCTGGCACTCATTTGCCTTGAGGACGATGCTTGAGTGGAGCTTCAAAACATCAGCCAACATGGAACCCCTGACCCGGTGGAAGATGTGAGAAAACTTCAGTCATGTAATAGTTACTTATAAAATGGAGATAACATAGGCAACAAACTTACTCTTCAATGTGAATATGGATATAATAATATTTCTAGCAAGCCATAACATGCATTAAAAGCATTATTGCTTCATAAAAAATAATATTTAAAAATAATATAAATAATATTTATATTTAAATCACTACACTGAAATTTTAATATACCTTATCATTTTATTGATAGAATTGAGCTCTAATGGCTAGTAGTAATGAATAAATGAAAAATTCCAATAGCCATAAACAGTTTACCTTTAAAAACAAAACACAAATGAGATTATTTGGCTAACACCACAAGTCAAAGGGTAAATGGTAAATAAGGAGTAAGAGGATTCACAATGTATTCATCTTTCTTATCCCCTTCCTTATTTACCATTTACCCTTGGACTTGGGGTGTTAGCCAAATAATCTCATTTGTATTTTGTTTTGAAAGGTAAACTGTTTACGGCTACTAGAGTTTTTCATGTTGAATAAACCTTATCATTTTCCTACATTATTCTATTCACCAAGTTGGTTGTTAATGGTAATCAAAGCCTTAAGGGGATAGAAAACTAAGGTGAGGGAAAATACTACAGAGATAATTAAATTCAACAAAGATTAAGATTAGATCAGTGAAAAGATATTGTAATGCCAAATTACCATAAAAATTGAATTGAAGTGTACTTTGCACTTGCTTATACATAATGACTTTTATATTTAGTGTGCCATGAGAAATATTTGGCACACAATTACTACTAAAAAAATAAATGTACAGATAAAATGGTATTAGTAAAATGATTTCAGATGTTGCCGACTCATCATCAATGAAAAATTAATCTTCCCAAAATTTTTCCAAATAAAGTGATAGAAAATTTAGAATGCAAAAGGCTGATAAAATTATATTGGTAATTAAGGAAAATTAACTCAAAAATAAGATAAAACTAGCTAAAAAAACAAATGCCAAGAATTAAAACTAAAATATGTTTCATCTAAGTTTTTAAAAACAAACAAGGTGATAGTTTTTCCAACTTGAAATGTGATGAAATTATCAGGATAATTTTCTGGAATCTTATAAACCTCAGCTTCATCTTGGGGGATGAATGAGGACGAGGTGAGTTTCTGAATGCATCACCAACTCTCTGGGAGATGATAATGGCCCCAGGGGGCCCAGCAAAAGGTCGAATAACTGGACTGCCCCCTGCTGAGATGGGAGCACGGACAGCACCACCCGCTATTGCAGAAGGGGGAGGGGTCGCCAATCCATATGCTGATATAACCCCTACACCAGGTTGGTAAGACCTTATACCACCAAGAGGAGGGGTGGCAAAAGGACCAGGAGTGCTGATAGGATGCTTTTCCACTTGAAGAGCACTCATCACAACTGTTTCCCGGTTATGATACCTGTCAGAGAGGGTGGATGAAGAATATGAACTTGAAAGCACTGCATGCATAGAGGTCTTATGAAGCAGCTCATTCTGGAAAATATCACCACTCTGGAGTAAATCTGTGACCCTTAAAATGAGGGTTTAAAGGTCAAAAGGTAATTAATATTTCAGATTTTACAAGCCCTAATATTAATTAAAATTCACATTTTTTGAAGAGTTTATTATGAATTAAAATACAGCATCTCCTAAAACTCAAGAATTTAAAATACTACATTTTATTTCTTTTTGTTAATGCATACAAACACACTTTCCCTAAAGAAATGTTAGTGAATTAGAGATTATATTTTGATGCCATATACTAATGCATGTAAATGGAATTTGCTTCCTCCAATGAAGTATACCACATGCAAAATTACTGCTATACCATGAGATAATATTGTTAGGTATCTTGAAATGGTGGAGGTAGACAAAAAATTAATTTTACCCAAAACTTATACTATTCAACAAATGACAGCCAAGATGTTAACCTAATTCAGTGTAAAATGGTTTCACAAACATTTTTGCACTTCTATGATATCACATTAATTGGTAAATATCAATCTTAACTGTTATAAATGTGTAACACATTACTAAAAGTAAGGTTACAAACTTAAGTGAATTGAATTGTGATTGATTCTTGCCACACTCCTCAAGTGTGGGACTTGCAAAGGAACATTAGAGCAAAACTTAAACTAATTGTTAACACAAGGAAAAGCAAATTAGAGTGATTAATGGGCAAATGTAGCCGTATCTAGCAAACTTTCAAAGGAAACTCAATTCCTAGTTATACTTATTCATGAAAATATTTAGGAGATATTGTAGATTTTATTTTACCTGGCTCCTCCCTTTTCCTGTTTTCTGCTTCAATTTTGGGTAATGACTTACCCTATTATGAATATTTAACATTTCAGCTCTGTCCATTATTATTATTAACTAATGATGATTTTTACCCAATATGCATCTTCAATGTGGAGTTGAACTATACTTTCCCAAAGGTTACCAACATATCCCATCCTAAGAGAAAACATTATTTTTGGGTTAACTAAAGATTTTTATGAATGAGACTTAAACCTCTAACATTTAATCATAGCTGCTGCAACCAGGCCTTAGGAAAAGTCTTGTCAACTGGCAGATTTTGTGTTAAAAAGTAGAAATGGAAAAAGATTCACATTGCATTCTGCTGATAAGCATCATATAAACAGCAAAAGGTTATATACACAAAATCACAGTCTGGTTGTCTTTGATGATTTCTTAAGCACATACATACAATAAGATAAATATTAAAACAAATTAATTTTACTAGATATCTTTGCTCAACACCAAATCAAGCACACTGATAAACACAGTCGAAACAGTTAGCTGGTGACCCGCCAACACAGGCATACAGCTCTTGGGAAAAACCATATGGATGGGGTTAGGGCATAGAGGCACCACAAACAATAATTGCTGACACTGAATAATGTCACAGTCTGTTTATGAAGGAGAATAAATAAGGAGTTAAGGTAAGGGAGCCATAGGAGAAACCAAGGAAGAAACACACTTCCAATAAGCTAGATTCAATAGACACCAAACATGAGCATAACACAGAGTGTAAAAATATGCAATAGTATTCTATGCATAATAATAGATTCTATGACTGGACGTGCTATAGAAACACGTATAAAAGAACACCGAACATCAGTAAAAAACAAACAATGGAAAACATCAGCCATTGCGGAGCACATCATGTCGGAGCCAGGACATAAAATAGACTTCGACAACACGAAAGTCCTAGCGAAGAAACAACATCTCTACTTCCCTAGGCTAATTCGTGAGTCTATTGAAATAGCGAAACGGCCACGGAATTTCAACCGAGACGACGGCTTCCACCTGCCAGATACCTGGAAACACTTTTTGAGTGGGGGGGAAAGTCACCAACGGTCAAAAAGAGAAAGGCAACCTACCACCCCCACCCATACCCCCCCTCCCCAACACATAAACATCAACGCCCGTTAACGGTCAAAAAGTGAAAGGACCGAGAACCGGGTATAAATACCGGCGGATCAGCTAGCATAAAATTACTTCGCTCCTGAAGACGCTCCCTGCAACAGGAGAGAAACGTTGAGTCAAAAATGTCTCTCACGCAGTCCAGCCCGAGAACTACCTCTGCATCTCTCAACAGCTGCGAAAGCCTACGATCTACATATCATCCAAAGTTTGGAAATTCATCTACCTGAACAATACCAATTCAAGAATATCAACCAAGCCAAATATCAAATGATAGACATGGGAGAAAAGAGATAAATATTAAAAGTTTAAGTCTGATGAGACTGAAAGATGATACTAGAATGAGAAAACCATCACTTAATTTAAAAGGCAGAAGATATCTTTCACCACTACCATTGTCAGCTTCCCAATGAGTTCGATTGAGTTGGATATACCACTATTCTGGAGAACTAGTATATATTCCATGAATCACTATCAACTCAAGCAAAAGTCAACTTTTATTTTCAATGCAATGATATTAGTTCCCTGAATAACAAGTTTTTGCTAGGACCATACACCAAGACCAAACCAACTCATTGGTGAACCAGGTTGAAACTCCAGCTACCAGAAGAGAATTCACATTATTCTAATAATGTTGCATGGAAAGATTTATTGAACATCAAGTTGACTGGAATTTGACAGCTATGGAAGTTTACTAAAAAGAAAGTAGTGGCAGTTACTCTTGCTACATTGATATCTTTAATGCCAGAGCTAAAAAGTTACAGAAAAGAAACCAAGGAAGTACACCATCACGGTCATGATATATTAGAGTTGTTCATATGTACTATAATTCTTTTGTATTTATGAACAAAAACAATAAATTTTGTTTCAATGCTTCATACTCTAATGCTAAAAAATTGAAACCAAACTATCACATCTATTTCAATGTTGACTCCTAATTTATTTCTCATTCTGTCAATAAATTCAACCCCTCTTTACCATGTGAAGCTCAGCCTTCAAGATACTTTACCACAATGTGTATTAAAGACCAAAACTCAATACTCTGAATATCTGTGATTAGGCACCAAGACTTATTTAAAAAACACTCAAATACTTTCCCATACCTTCTGCAGTTCCCAAGTCATCTAAAGAATCGTACTGCTTAGTGTTTCCCAGAAAGATTTCAACAGCATTACTCAGGATTTCAACTAGGAATGCATCAATCTGTAGCCACTCTACACACTATGCTACCACACTTCTGTTTCGAGTTAAAACTAGTTTAAAATAAGATCTTGTACTTATTTATCTCCATAATTCCTCATCATTGTCAAAAGGAAACAAAATTTATATACATAAAGAGGTATACACTGGGTCTGTCCAAACAAAAAGCAGTGTTTTCCAATGTCTTTTCAACTCAAAAGGTATTATCCACTAAGAGTTTGTGCCTCAGAGGGACAGACAGTGAACCGTAACTTTTACGTGGAATTCATCAAAAGGCTGCAGAAAAGAGTGAAACACATCAGGAAGGTCAAGATTTTTGCCAACTGGGGACTCAACCATGACAGTGCACTATCCCAAATGGCTTTCCTTGTGATTGAGTACCAGACCAAGAATAAGGTGGCAATGCTGCCCCAGCTGTCCTACAGCCCTGATGTAGCTACTCCGCACTTATTGTTCCCAAAAATAAAAAGGAACTTAAAAGACAACCATTTTGGAGCAATGGATAAAGTCAAAAAGGCCATGACATGTTCCCGTCGATGCCTTCCAGGAAGCATACCAAAATAGGACGAGGTACTGACATCAGTGAGTCAACACACAAGGGTGCTATTTTGAAGAATTAAGATTAAATGGACAAAGTGAGGAACGATGAAGTATATAGAAGAGGAAAGGACCAAATGGAGAGCTGCTCTACGGCAAAGAAGAACTAGCTGAATTGGACATACCTTGAGGCACAATGGATTAGTTGGAAGCATAATAGAAGAAAAAATTGAAGGAAAGATTCTACAAGGAAGGCCAAGAGACAAGTACATAGGGCAATTTAAGTAGAACATAAAACAGGGAACCTATCAGAGGGTGAGGGAATTAACACTAAATAGGGAAGAATGGAGGGCTGCAGTAAACCAATCTCAGGATTGAAATAATGATGATGGTGATATTAATTTACACTTTGATCTGGAATAAATTTTTCCCTGGATTTATTCTACTTATTTTTGGGACACACCCTGTATGTTTAATATTTTGATCTGAAGGTCAGACTAAGAATGGGGGAAAGAACATCTATATATGTATTAGCATGACTGTGCAATATTTGAGCATGGCATTTCATCAAGGCATGTGAATATGAGTTCACTTTAAAAAGTTGGATCAAATTAAAAGAGAGAGAACCATTAATGCAAGAAATTGGAGGCAAAAATATTGTATGACAGCATCAAACTTTAAAGCAATGTAAGCCCGTGAAGGTAGGTGCCTGGTGAAAATGATCAACAGCATTAAATAGGGTTAATCAGTATGAATCAATTTCGGAAGAACTGAAAGAAAGGCTCAATTCCAATCATTACCTTTCAAAATTAAATAAATGAAATTGGAAACTAATTCAGGCTTCATTTTCGGATGAAACATGATGCAACATTCATTTTTATTTCTCTGGAAAAGTATTCATTATAATAATGCGAGTACATACATTACAACCTACACAAGCATGCATGGAATATTGTGATTATACTTCTAGTACATTCACTGATATTCCTGTTCAATACATAGGAAATTAGTAAAAGAATCACAGTCAACTGCATTATTCACTTAGTCTGGGAGTAATGCAGGCTGGAATTTATTCACACTTTTCAGGCGGTGCATACATTTTACATTTCTCGTTTAAATTATTAAAACTCATCAGAATGGTTGTTCCATGGCAAACTCAAAACATTAAATACACACTTATACTTCATTATTGAACTATACACATATGAAATTACTTTTTACTAAATCATTAAAAGATTTAATCTAATCCTATTCTCGTGTGATTGCATTTCTCTTAATAGGTAAAAATTTCAAATTATAGTGTGGTTAATAATTAACTTAGTGAAATATTAAAAAGTTGAATGACAAGTCGGAGCTATAATCTATCACGTCTCCACAATAAGTTTTAGGTCACGCTGAAGTAACTTACTTCTTTAAGAGTGCTCGGATGTGAGTCTCGCCAACAGTCGGAAACATGGCACTTATTTTTGCCACAGACTGCTCCGTATCATGACTAAGGGTAGTTTCAGTGTGATACGATAATGGTGGTGGTCCATAACTAGGCATAGGATGAAGAGGAACGTATGCTCTACTTGGGATCGGGCTAGGTCGCATGTTGGTAAGATCCTGAAATAAGACAACAAATTATCTTGTTGACTATTGTGGCATAAAATATGGCTAAGGAAAGAATTAGGCAACAAATATATAAAATTGTTAGCCTCTCAAAAATGGCCATTCAAAAACACACCTGAAGTGGAATTGCATCGTAAGGAAGAGCTGTGTGCTGCGGAGTAGTTTGAATCATCTGCGGAGTTGTCTGAATATATGACCGGTATCTAAGCCTTGGATCTTCCCAGGTCGTAGTTTGAGTAAAATGATTGATGAAGTAGCTAAAAAGAATCATTTTGGCACATTTAATTAACCTAATAATTTAGTATAATTTATGAACTAGCTATTGTGCATTCAAACTTACTATCGTCCTGATCTCTGGTCGAATTTGCACTCCCATCCCGAAGGCAGAGTGGCAGATGGTATAGGTTCAGACATTTTTTGGCTGGTCAAAAATCCACCGAAAGGTCTACGAACTTCAACTGCCCAATTCCCTACTTGCCATTTGGAAAATAAAGAATATCGAAATACATTGAAATTATTGTTATCAATCATACTTTAAATTCTTCTCCCATCATCACAACACCCATAAGATATGAATGCGTACCCTAATAAGAATACATTAATCATCACCATACAACATTTAGAGATATTCTCTTCATGAATTGGAAAATAAATTACAACATTGCCACAAATTTCAATTCAATTCCACATCGAATTCATTATTATCTCGAATACACGCTTCAAAATCAAATATCCATTATAATGAAAGAGAATAAATGTAATTATTTCTTACTTAACCAACATTTCACGGAAAATCCGATTATTTACTTCATACTCAACATTGGCGTTAGAGACATTACGGAAATCCGCAGTCATATAATGAATTACGCATTTCCCAGCTTTCCTAGAGTGCGCTTCGTTTTGTTGATCGGTTTTCGTTGACAAGAAAGATGGCGGATACCGCTGGAAATTGGTGTCTCATCGAGAGTGACCCTGGAGTTTTCACAGAATTAATAAAGGAATTTGGTGAGTCTATTTGCATTAACCAACCGTTCAATTTCTAATTGTTTTTAATTTAGTTTAGCTTTCCCTACATCTGTCACACAATTATTAGTTTAACTTGCCGGTGTTTTGTGGTTAACATAGGTGTAAAAGGTGTCCAAGTAGAAGAAATATGGAGCTTGGACGCTGAACAATTTGCAAACTTGAAGTAAGCGAATAATTTGTTCATTAATTTTCTCAGTAAAATGTATTAGCTACAGTATCCATCTTCACTATTGCAACTTCTCCCTTCACTTTTAGACCAATCCATGGATTAATATTCCTTTTTAAATGGGTGCAAGATGACGAGATTTCAGGGTCTATCGTTCAAGATAATCGGTTGGAAAAAATTTTCTTCGCCAAACAAGTAAGTACCACTCTTTATCTTTCGGAATTCTTGTTTGGTATATTTCTATTTATTTTTTCTTTTCAAAGGTCATCAATAATGCCTGCGCCACCCAGGCTATCCTTAGTATACTTTTGAATGCAAAACATCCAGATATACAACTTGGATCTACCTTAACTGAGTTTAAGGAATTTTGCCAGACTTTCGATGCAAACATGAAAGGTCTCACATTGAGTAATTCGCAAGTCATCCGCTCGGTCCACAATTCGTTCGCGCGGTAATTAAACTTTCTTTAAGATATTTTACCATAAGCACACTCTTTAATCACATTTTTTTCAATGGCATTTTCTCTTTGCAGGCAAACATTATTTGAAATAGAATCAAAAATGGCTTCAAAAGGTGAAGAAGTATATCATTTTGTGGGATATATTCCAATCGATGGCAGGTTGTATGAATTGGATGGATTGAAAGATGGGCCAATAGATTTAGGCGCCATATCTCAAGACTCAGATTGGCTGGATGTCGTGAGGCCGATTATTGAGAAGCGTATTAAGAAGTATGATAATCTTGTGCTAGAAAGGTAGTCGTTTGCCACGATGCCTATTAATTAGTAATATTTCGTTGTTCTAGGTACAGTGAAGGAGAAATACATTTCAATTTGATGGCGATTGTATCTGACAGAAAACTAAACTATGAAAAAAGGATTCAAACCATACAAAAGCAAATGGAGGTAAATATAAATTGATATGTATTGAATTCTTTCCTGCAGACTCCTTCCTTAACCCATTAGGGAAAGCAGCAAGCCAAGACAGCTTTCAAATTAAGTGCATTAACCATGCCATTGCACCGTCTTGGGTGTGAATAAGAGAAGCATGCTGTATAGCAAATGATTTTCACTAAGTCGGTCTTCAACTAAGCCAATAATATGGGAGTTGGTGTTGCAAGTGCTTGTGCCTACTGCTTGTTGGATTTTTTCTGTGGATTCATGAAGGAAGTTCTCATCATAAGTACCTCTGTCTTGGAATCAAATATCGAACGCTTGCTGGAGGAGTTTCCTTTAAGGATAATGATGTTATAATTCATATTATTAGCCCATTCTTTTTGCACTTATCCCGAACTTTTTTGACAATTTGGTCCAAAAAGTGAAGGTCATAAGAGTAATAATTTGATAATGGGTTCTTAGTCTTTGAATGCCAGTGACCTATTAATCACGTTTGAATTTCATTTTATAATTCTGTCATTATTTGTCGCCACGCCTCAAAGTTTCTTACAAGTGAGGTAGGCAATATTCTTTCAATTATCACCGACAAAGGATATCGGAAGATCCACCCAAATTTAGTCTGACCAATGACTTAAGGATTCCTTTTACTTTAAACTGTGATCATTAGGTGCCCTCTCTTCTAACAGTTGAGTCCTTGATTTCAGATTGATTCATTCATGACAATCTTGGCCCTATAAATACAAATTAGTTTCTTTCATAATTTCTCATGTGCATGGCTTCCTCACATTTAATTTTTGCCTGTTTATTTTTCTGTATATCTATTTTAAGTTCAAGCCTACTAATGGTTAGGGGTTAAATTAAGGTCTTGTTTGTGGAAGGCAGCCTCCAAAATAAACTTAAACACAGTAATCAACCCAAAGGTCTGTTTGTTAGGTGATGGTAGAGTTCACCCAGTACTTAGCCCAATGGCATGTGAAATTCACACACCAGGGTAGGGGGGCCAGTTCCTTTCCCTGAGCCTCCAAAATATGTAATGTTAAATATTCTTCAAAATTTTGGAGCACTGTTGAAGTTAAAATTATAATACATTATAAAACAGGCTTTGAAGTAAGCAATTATGAAATTTCATGTCCATTTTAATTAATTGCTTGTAAAGTCTGATTACTAAAGTCACATGTGTTGTGGCTAACTATGCATTTTGATACATCATGAAATAACCAGGAATGGTTTGAACAGTTACCCTTCTTTCTTTTTAATCTCTGTTCTTTAAATCTGTTATCTTGCCCTAATTTTTTATCTTTGTTTTTAATTCTCATTTTTAGGATGGAGGAATGGAAACGGATGCTCAGCAAACTGAGTTGTCTAGATTGCGGATGTTAATTGATGAGGAAGAGGCAAAGATGAAATTGTATCGTATAGAAAATATCAGGAGAAAACATAATTATCTTCCACTAATAGTGGAAATTCTAAAAATTTTAGCGAAGGAAGGTAAACTGCTACCATTATATGAGAAAGCAAAAGAAAAAGTTATAGAAAAAGAAACCAAGAAGAAAGTCAAAGCTCAGTGAAGGACTGTTAACAATGAAATGTATCTTTCGGAGTTTTAACTGTATAAATGTTTACTTTTTTGGAATATACTTTGAATTTCTCTGATAACTAATGTCTGTTTTATATCTCTTTAATGTGGTGTGTTTTCATTTGGTTAGTGAAGGTAAGAGGAAAATGTTTTAAAAAAACGAGTACATAGAAACAAAGTGAATAATCTTCTGCAATTTTTAGCTATTGCATTTTTAATGTGTGTGCATCTCAAGTTTGCTCAAAATTAATATTGCTTTGATCTAACGCTACCATTTATGAGTGAAATGGTATAGTGTGTGAACGCAAGTGGTCCAGTGGTTGATAGTTTGATTGATGAACATATTTCAGCTTTGTATAGAAAGAATGTTAATTAGGTGTACTCATCTTGAGAAATCATGAACAGATCAAAGGGGATGAAGCTTTTATTTGCCCATTGACCTATGAGCTTAACAGATACCTGAAGTTAGTAAGATTGCTTCTCACTTCTCGCATGGATGTAATCCTTTGGTTTTTGTTGTTTTCAATGCAAAATGACTTCAGCATTAAAGAGCATCTAAAATGACATTTTAATGCTATAACTGCCAGTGGATGTTAAGGTCTAAATATTGCTGTCATTATGTACACTTCAGCCACATCTAACATTAAATATGTATATCAATGAGGATAATCTTATGGAAAGTACTATTCTCATGAAAGATAATTAAAAAGAGTTTAAACTGGGTTTAACTTGTGTCTTCACGAAATGAAGGTACCATTATAGTACCACATCACTGGAAAGTCTTGTGATCAAATCTGAATGATAAATCTCATTCATCAGTCACTGTGTATGAAAACATGGTTAACTCCAAGTGTTATAATTTTCCTAATCCACAGCATAAACCGTAAGTCCAATTTACCCCAGAACTTATTGATGTATATTTGAGTGTTCGTAGGGGTTTTAAGTAGCAGGTGTAATTTTTGGTTTAGGGAGTTCAAAGTGTATGGTTTGTGGAAGAATGGTTTAGAGAAGCATAAAAGAGTGAAATAAACAGCCCTTACTGGTGAGGGTGACTCAACTGCGCTCCTTACTCATCCCCAAAATGTGGCTGAATGAGGCATCCCACTTTCCTCAAAATTGAGGTTCCTGATTGAATGGAGAAGAACTTGGTTATATTTTATAGTCATTTTTCAATGTAATGACCAAAGAAGAAATCAGTAGCTCGGCATGTTTCATTAGCTATCCATCCCACTTGTTTTAGATATGGTGTAACTGTGATGTCACGCTGTTGCTTGCGTAAACTTTAAGAGAGCTAAGGCCATTCCCCATGGGACTGGATTACCAACATGACTAATGCTAGAAGAGTTTGTGCTTGATTCTGGTGGGTAAATGTAAAGACATCTCTATCATTGACTCCTCTCTCTTGAGTTAAACTACTCAAGATTCTTTTTCTGTGATCATGGTAAAGCCAGCACCTCAATAGGTTTTATTTATTATTAGTTTTATTCATACTGATTTTTTAATGTTCTGATGAATTGAAATTAGTTTGTTGTTTTTTCCTAATCCTAGCTTATATCTGTTTAAGGGTGCAGGAGGATATACTAATGGTATTCATCGATGTTTCCATGTCATAAAGTATGAATGGCCCATATTTTTTAGCAATGGACTGAAAAGTACCAGCAGAGGCAGATAGAAATACTGTGGTGGAGAAAAGTTTTCAATTGACATGGTGTGTTCACTCGATATATTTGATGCAACCAAAACTAGCTGAAATTTGTTGAGCAGTATAAATTCCAAATTGTATCATATTATATTCACATGGCTTCTTCTGGATCATGTTGACTGAAGAGTTTAAGGTATATGAAAGAAAGATATTACCCTCTTCTTGTAGCGTTGTAAAACCAACATTTTCCAGTCAAGTTTTTATAACAATGTTAGTAATCTATACTAACCGTAGATTTTTTCCTGTGTACACAATTTCATGCAAAAATGCAGGGTTTTGAATTATATTCATCTCGTGGAGTGAAATTAAGATTGATAGTTGAATTGTTAACATGTTGCATTTGCTAAATCTTAATTTTATGGTTTTCTTCAAAGTACCCTGAAGTTTAAGTTGATTTCTTGCAGGTATCATGGCTATGAAAGGTATGAGTTTACAAGTTAAATATAGCCCATCCTGTTGTTGCTCATCAAAATGAAGCTAAATTGACACATTTCAGGGAATGTAATGGAGTAGACTTTACTCAATTAACAACTTCATGGACTACTATATGAATAAAGAACTTTTATAAATGGGTATATAGTCATCAATTTGCCTATGAATATCATTCGTTCATCCTAGTGGTTTAATCTGAGCTATCAGCTTTTGGAAGTGTGGTTTTCATGGGAGAAAGCAACTCCAGATTTGATTTGATCAAGTCATTTTACTGTTGCCTACTGGAGTTTTCTTAACTTATTTACCAGAAGTCCATCAATATTTAGAGAAGCAAATAATTCCTAATGTCTATTAAATGAGTGGAAAAAGATTTCCTATTTTACCACCCTGTCATTTTTCCTTCCTATTAATCCTAGCACACCCCACTAGTGGTGAATGGCTGTGGGATTGAAGAAAGGAGGAATCCAATGCCTAGAAAAAATATTTCTGTGGACTTCTCTTTTGACCACCTGCACTGCAACCCATGCTGTTATTTACAAGCTATGAGCTGCAAGTTTTCAACAGTGGAAAGAGGGTTCCACACAAATATTTCTTCCAAGGAATGAATTCTGCACCATTACTGCTTCAGAGCCCCCTCTTATTAGGTTACTTGTGCCACACCATGTGCACTCGGTAATATGATTATACAGAATATCCTACTTGATTTTGGCACTTACGAATCTGAGAATTCTATATAGTTGTACATAAATCTTTGAGTAATAACTCAGTTATGGAAGTTAATAGCTGGCACTGATCTTTGGCTTCTAAAGCTGTCCTCTCATTTTGATGGTTGGCCTTATATTTGACTCCTGTCCATGTGTAGCGATATATTATTTTTTGGGCACCCAGCTCTGCATGTTGGAGATCGTCTATTTTTCAACAGTTATTCATGTTTTTATGGAACGTTTATCCAACCCTGATTTATTGGCAGGTGTACTCGACTTTAAGAAGCAGTCATTTTCGTAGCCAGCATTCACGTTTTTTTAACATAATGGCCTTGTGGCCAACCCTGGGTTTTTCTTTAATCCTGCATTTTGGACAGTTTTGGTTTTTAGAGCTGCCCTTTTTTATGGCAATCATCAATGATTTTTGGAATATCGGGGCAAATATACCTGCATCATTGCAGTCGTCTATAACATCTGGGACTGCAAGGGTAACTCTTTGAACTAAAATTTCATTAGACAGAAAAAGAAACGGTGATGTTTAGATTGAGGCACAGACCATGCTGAGCTCTGTATCTTGTGACACTGCACTAAGCAATGATGAGTGCATCCTTCATCCAAATTAGACTGTATTGTGATACGGGCTGTTCCGCATCATCTTGGGGCCCATTTTGTCCTGCCCACTTAGGTATGTGATTTCCCTCCCTCAGTGGATGACTGAGTTGTATCATTTTGTTCATTTAAAAATTATTTATGATATCGAATTCAATCTTTAAGAAAGAGATTTATGGAATGTTTTTCATTTTGATCAATCAACCAAAACCTTCCTGAAACTATTATGCATTCCATTTAAACTCTTGGGATATTTTAGTGTCTGTGATGTTACTTATGCTCAGGACCTGTAGTTATGACGTGAAAAATGTTCACCTGCCGGTAGTAAAACGAAAAAATAGAATAATTGCCTAATATTCTTATTCTGTTCAACCACATTTTTATAGAAAACAAATGGCGGTAGAAATAATGTTTAGATAAATGTAAATTAAATTTTAAACTATAATTTATAATTCACTCTTCACAACATACCGATGAGTCTCCCATTAAAAGAATTTGTAATTGGCGCGGGAATATGACTAACGTGGCTCCTGAAGGCGGAATAAGCGAAAGGAATTATTGGTGACAACTTGATCACATTAAACCCGGTAAGCTGAAACGTCAGTGGCTGGACGAGACATACTTGTTATTTTAATATTTTCGGAGGAATGAAGAAATTGTGCTCTCAGTTTGAATAGCCTTCCTCAGTGTTGATTATTCCGTTTCTCGTGAAATGGAAACGAATCCAAAAGATGAAGTTCCACTGGAATCAGATGCGACATCACAAGTTTCAAAGAAGCTTAATAAAATTCTAGAAACTCGGATTGAAAATGATAAGGTAATACATAAAATATTGAGACCTTTTAATAATCTAATATCTATTAACTTTTGTCATCCCATTTCTTTCAGGATACCCTCGAGGCGCTCAAAGAGCTGTCAACGTTTTTCACAGAGAATACCTTTCAAGCCAGAAGAAATTTGCGTAGCAAGATTGAGAAGCGCAGTCTTTCAATTAACGAGGTAAATACTTTCATGCAACGTTGGTATATAAATTGGTACATTGAGTATAGGTCACCGTGGCCATATATAGTTATAGTTTTTATTTCTGTTGTCTGCTAAGTAGCAGAAATTTGCACAGCCGGGATGGCCCATTTATGTTTGTTGACATGACATATGCCAGGTTTACTTGACATATGAGGGTTAAAGGATAACATTTAGCTTAAAGTGGGACATAAACTGTTATAAACGCAGTCGTTCATATGGTCTATCTTCGTACCCTGTGCCGTGTGAATTTTTATGTCTAAATTCGGAATATATTAATTATACATTACTTAAATTATTACGGGAGTAGCATATGAGATTGCCAGTTAATATTTTATTCCAGGAGTTCTTGTCTGCATTCCGTGATGTGAAAGAGGCACTTGACAGCATTTATGTTGATGTGCAATCAATGAATATGATGCTCACAGATATGAATTCGCGACTACAAACCACCAAGGCCCAGACTTCTTCCTTAATAAATCAGACGACAAAACTTCAAGCGGAAAGGTACCGCCATATTTTTCACACCAAATATATGTATTTGCTGCAATAATTTTATACATTACTATTATTATTATTTATTAGTATTCTTTGTCAATGTTTTGATTCCATATCCTCACATTCGACAGCCGAAAAATATCAATGGAGCAAGATCTGGCAGAAAGGTTTTTGCAGAATTTTCAGTTATCGTCATATGAACAGGCCATCCTTAAAGGAGGAAGAGATGCACCATTATCATTTGAGTTCTTTACGATATTGGAAAAAGTAAAGAAAATTCACCGGGAGTGTAACACACTGATGCAGTCAGGACATCAAACTGCTGCGTTAGAAATCATGGAGCAAATGACACATTATCAGGTTTATTTGAATAATATTCACGCATTTCTAACTGCCTCTGCATAATAAAGGTGTTCATTATGTGAAGCATTATGAGCCTCTATTTAATGACCTGCCCATTTCAAACTTAGGAATCTGCTCTGGAAAGGCTGTACCGATGGACACAAACTCACTGTCGGAACATAGATTCTGCTGAAAATATGTCATTACTTCCTCAAGCCATGTCATACATTCAGGAAAGACCAATTTTACTCAAGTAAGTTGTAATTCACTCGTTGACATATTTACGGTGATATTCAATATTAGAGTATGTTAACATTGAAACATGAACTAATGAAGAATCTATAATTTTAATATTATTTTGTAAACTGTGGTTAGAGAGAATGTAGTTCGATTGCCATTGTATTATAATTTGAAGAAATAGTAGATAATACTTGCATTTGGGTGTAATTAGTTTATGAAAAACATTTTGGATACACTCATCAAAATCCAAAATATACCATGTTCTGGGTAGTTTCATTATAAAAGCAGGTGGCACAGCAGAAGCAACTGCCTACCATAACCTATAAATGCAGTTTTCACCTATCGGTAAGCTTTTATTAGTGTGTGGTAGACTATTTTAGGTCATCCATCAAACTATAGCCTACAAGTTGATGGCTCTTATGGCATTTTAATTCCAAATATGTCATTTAAATCTATAAGGGATGAGAAAAATTACATTGGCAGGCCAAAGTGAAATTGAAAGGGGTAACTGTGCTCTAAGATGATCGTATTGTGCTCCTCTTAAATAATATTAGTGATCAATTAATACATTGATGAAATAATTGCCTGCCAATCATTTAGCACTTGGGGGTTGGTTTCCTTATGGTGGTAGAAAATTAATAGAAAACTTAAACCCTTTTGACTGTGGAATCCACCACAGCATTCACAGAAATTTAGTGCTAATTTGGATCTTCTCCAGATCCTCAAAACCTTCTTAATTCATTCCCTGAAATAGGTACCAAATATAGCAAAAGAAAGTTAGGAACATTGAGAGTTGGCAAAATAAAACTTTTAATGTTTTTAGTGATATTTTGATATTCAGGAACTCACCTGAAATAAAAGTTAACAGCAAAATAGTAATATTAAATGAAATTCTCCAATATGAGGCTAATTAAAAATTACGTAGTGGGTATCCATACACCTTGCCAGATCCATAACCCTGGAT
Organism: Hetaerina americana; assembly: GCF_022747635.1. NCBI lineage: Eukaryota > Metazoa > Arthropoda > Insecta > Odonata > Calopterygidae > Hetaerina > Hetaerina americana. Next base: position 27,249,502 of record NW_027286874.1, read on the forward strand.
AGCCAGCTATCGCTGTCTCTTTGAAACCCATGAATGGACATATATTTGAAATTATCTGGAATTAAGCAATAGGATGAGGAACTTTAAAGAGTTAATGTTATAAATAAATGAAAGGACTAACTTTGTAGTTCCACACAAAAACGATTTATTCACACGACCCGGGTTTCGAAGTAAAACTTCATCATCAGGTGAGCTCTCTACATTTGCAGCCCTTCTTATATATACAGCCAGGGCGGGGGTGGGGTGGAGATAATTTTACTTCAAAACCTGGGTCGTGTGAATAAATCGTTTTCGTGTGGAACTACAAAGTTTGTCCTTTCATTTATTTATAATGAATCGGTTCCATAATGTTACGCCAGAAACCATTAATTATATTGAGTTAATGTTATTTATCCTGAAAATAGATAGTGGGTAATTGGAGGAAAAATTGCTTAAGTACTTTCATAGTTCACATTTAATATTAATGACAAATCTAGTGATTTGTCATTAAAATTCATGGTGTAAAATAAATCAGGCTGGACTTATTTATATTGGGTTTTAGAAAGTTATGAAGACACCATTCATTGAAAATCTGAGCTACTTCGGCTGCTCTTTCTGTCAAGCTGTCTACTGAGGAGGCTGATACAATGATATTTGTATCATCAGCATACAGTATTGGGTCTATCCCCTTAACGAACTTAAGATTGTCTGGGAGATCATTGATATAGATTAAAAATAAAATAGGACCAAGTACAGAACCCTGGGGAACACCCAGTGTTACTTCTCTACCAGGGGAAACAAATTTGGAGCCATTTCTTGAGAGCTCAACATACTGATGCCGTTCACTTAGATAAGATTCAATCCATTTGTAGGGCGTGCCTCTTATACCATAGCATTTCAGTTTATATAGGAGTAACTGATGATTGACGAAGTCAAAAGCTTTACTGAAATTGAAAAATAATCCTAAAGTTTCAGTTCTATTATCCAATCCTGAAAGTATTTGATTCACCATGTGATATGTGGCTGTTGTAGTGGACCTTGTTTTCCTAAATCCATGTAGAGATGTGGATAATAGCTTATATGTCTCAAGATATGATACAAGACGTTGATAAAAACTATTTAAAATATTTTCCCCAGCTGGTTCAACAGGGATATTGGTCTATAAGAATTCATTGCCATTTTGCAACCATTCCCTTAGTATATTGGCACAATTTTTGCTGATTTAAGAGGGCTCGGGAAAATTCCAGTTTTTAGGGATTCATTAATTAAGAACAGCAGCTGATCCTTAATAGCATTAAACGACCTTTTTATGACTATCCCTGGGATGTCATCTAATCCAGGACCTAATTTGTTTGGGAATTTATTGATTATGTTGGTCAGTTCCATGGCTGAACATGGGATATAATGAATTACATGAGTTAGGAATATGAGAATAATTAGCTGAATTGACTGAAACTGTGGGATTTTGATGGGATAGGTAGCAGTAATTCATAATGGAGGCCATTTTAGAGTAATCTGGTATAGCATTACCAGCTGAGTCCTGCAGTTGAAGATCTTGTTGTAAATTATGTGGACCCTTGGATTCGTTAATAATTTTCCAAATCTCTCTAGATTTATTGTCTGTATTGGTAAATCTATGGTTGTTGGAAGATTTTTTAGCACACTGTAAGGTTTGGTGATAACTTTTCTTGAGTACGGAATATTCCTGGTGGTCAGCTGGATTTGATTTACTCTTGTTATTCAGAGGGCATCTTTCATTTTCTTCGAAAGCCAACGAATTTCATCAGAGGCACTTTAGTTTTTTGTATGCTTCAGGACACCGGGAAAGCAAATTTCAAAGTTATGTAGATAGGTGGAATAGAAATATTCAAAACTTCGGTCAAAGGACTTCAAGGAAAACAAATCGTGAGAATTTAATAAGGCACAAAAGGCGATCATATTCTGATCAGAGAAATACCTTTTGTAGTATTTTTTACTATCTTTGGATTTAGACACAGCAATTGTAGAAAGAAGTGGGTAGTGATCTGATAGGTGGGCATTAATGGTATTTGTTTGCACTAGTTCAAGGCCGATATTAGTTGATACATTATCTAAAACTGTTTGAGAACTAGCACTCAATCTAGTTGGTTCACTGTTGGTAGCATTGATGTTTAATGACGTTAGTAAATCCATGAATTCCTTTTTAGCTTTCATGATTTATTAAAATATGTTGCTTTATTAATCACTAGCCTATAAATTCTTGGTAATGTCAATCAAATACTTGTATTGCATGTATGCACTTGGATGTTATATAAAAAATTTAAAGCGCTTACCTTCTTAGCCGTCTGTAGTTTTTTTTCCCAATCACCACTGAGGTCATTTAAGCATTTGTTCTCTAACTCCTCCTCCATATTTATTGTAGTATCACGAACATGGGATGATTAAATTTCATCTTCTGCAACTTGAGATGCATGGAATATGTCATCCTCCATCCACTTGATCTCTCCACTTTTCTAAAAGCACTTTGTGATCATCCCTTCTGTACTGGATTCCAAGATGTTATCAGCCGTAATATTTCTTCTCCAATACTAACAGACAGACCTTTAAAGCTCCAATTAATGTGTTGCCTATTCTCAACGCATTGGATCTAAGAGTGTGAATCTAAGAAAACTGTGGAAGGGTATCAGGCTGAATCTGACATGACAGTAGTTTTTAGGCAATTGAAGAGCAGGTATTCATAAAAGGGTGGGGCAATTTGAAACTTTCCTCCCTACATTTGTCTCCTCTCACTCTTTGCTTGAAATGGCTTGAGGGGATGGCAAGGGAATATAGTACCAGGAGATAGATATTGAGAGAGTTTGGCTGACTCCAATCACACTTGTGCAGGGATTCAGCTTTAGAGTCCAGGTCCTCATAGAATTCCTAATAAAAATGGTGCATGTACTCCATGATGGTTCAGCAGCACAACAGTAAAAGCATAGACATAAATAAGTAATTTGTTAAGAGATATATGGAGTCTTATTTCTAACAGATGTGAGACATGGGTAATAGGAGCAGCAGAAAAAATATGATCGGAGGCAACAGAAATGAGGTGCTACAAAAGAGAGTAACAAAGTAGTAGTAGTAGTTTTGAGGGGAGGCGACCGACAGCTGAGGTCATTTGCGCCATAGGGGATGGATAGGAAAGGATGAAGGGTGGAGAGAAACCCGGCGTCGGCATTAGCCTACTCTTTACGAAAGGCGCCAAGGGGTCCGCGGCTTAACGTCCCATCCGACGGACGGCGTACTCACTCAAAGTGCCCTCCACAAAGTACCTCAAGCAGGGATCGAGATACCTCTGAAAAATATTCAACACCGCCGGGATTTGAACCCGGGCCCTCTGGGTGGGAAGCCAGTACGCTAGCCCCCGCACCATCTCGATCCCCGAGTAACAAAGAAAGTATTCATTTGAATAGTTGGTGAAAAGCCTACAGAGGGCATTTGCGAGAAGCAATCACCATGTAGAAGATGCCATTGTGACATCACACTGTCTAATGTGGACTTAGTTTTTCAGCCACCAAACACAACGAGACAACAGAATTAGGAGTGCTGTGATATTAGTGGTGGTGTTAAAATAATGCCCCACTGAATACATATGGAGGTTTAGTGATCACCAGTAAGGATTAAATCAGAATTATGAGGATCGCTTCACAATTATGGGTTACTCCGAAAGTGTAAGATTCCCAAATTCTGTCCAATGGTCCCAATAAAGAGGTGAAGTAATGATGGTTCAACCATTGGTGTTCCCCAGGTTAGAATTGACTATGTTGAAGGTCCGTAGATATCAAGATATGACCAAAGGGTAAAGTTAATTCAAGATGTTGTCTACTAAACTCAGTTCAAGGGGCTCTTTGTATTTATTTTTAGGTTTCATGTTTCATCCAGAATGTAGTAATGTACTTATAGGTGCATCCATGTACAGCCTTGTTGTATGGGGTAGACTGTGTAAAGGAAGAAGCAATTTGATATTTGTAATTGAACTCTTTGGAGACTTTTACCTGAAGATGTGGTGCTGGGTCAGGAAAAAAAATAAGATGTCAGGGTACTTCATCTACTACCATGTGTAGATTCATTATGATCAGCAAAACCAAAGGTTTTCGGTGAAGGAAATGGCTATTCTCCATGCGTATTGATCTCAGTGAGATAGAGACTATTGATATGTATTAGCAGACAGGAGTCTTTCATCTCTCATCCCTGCACAGCAAACCTGTGCAAATACCCTATTTTACATTAAAATGCAGGAATTTCAAAGTGTAAAAATCATTCACCTTGACTGGGATTTGAACTCCATCAAAGGCATCCTCTGTAGCTTAACTGGCTAAAGCACTCGCATGGACATTAAGGGATTCGGGTCCGATTCCCGGTCAAAGTGAATGATTTTTATGCTTTGAAATGTCTGCATTTGAATGCATATTAGTGGATGACTCCATTAAAAGTTAGCATTGCAGTCATACCATATATATACCATTAATACCATAATCTCCTGTAGTTCTTTGAATTAACCTTAATTTATTGTGATAGTATTGGTACTTCAGAACAGAAGCTAAGCATTTGACATAATATCCTCTCTTCCATGACTGTAAATAAATTGTGTATGAAGAGGCTTTAGGAAGACTACTAGGTCTTACTAGTCATTGAATATTAATGATTGATGTGAAAATGACATGCATAGTGAAAGTCAGACCATAATAGTCCATTTAATTTTCAAATAAGCTAAAACTTAAATATTTAAATGGACTCTTATTTTACATTAAGTTTTTTAATCAGTGAAGAGTCTAAAGGTCTCTTTGCAAAGTGGTTTTTGTTGATATTTTGCTAATTTCTATATACTAGGCCTGTATTAGTAAGCTTTATGCAGTGAGTGTTGTGACTAATGAGTTATCAATAAAATTGGTAATTTGGATAATAATTAATATCCAAATACCAAAATATGAGACCTTATGGCTTGTCTGAATGAAGAGAAATAGGGAAAAACATCCAGACAGCTCCCTTATTATTGGGTTGACACCATGAATTGAGCAGTGGCAGTGTGCTTGCGTGTGTGAATTTCTTGTATGAGTGCTCTGTTTCTAAAACTAGTCCCTGGCACCTGGCGGGATAATATCCTCAGGACCACTTTGATGAACCCTGTGTTCGATTCAGTGTGATTGTGGTAAGTTGGTCCATGGCAGGAAATTAATTTCCCTTTAATCACCACCTTAAGTGTGACCTTATGATGATGCTCTTTTAAAGGGCAGTTGAAACCCCTCTCTGCAGAAGTGCTAGTAGGTAGAGGGATTGTATCTTGTGGTTGTCCCAGACATGAAATCACTTATTCCACGAAAAACCGCTGTACATTTGAGTGTTTATAGTTTACTTGAGTGTGTGCTTGTTGTGAGGAGTGATTTGCATTGAGTTGATCCTTGCACAGAAATAAGTTCTTCAAAAAACCTCCCCATTATATCCCTCAAGATACAATGGGTGCGATTATTGATGGCTTGGGGAGTGTTTTCTGATTTCTCTTGAAATAGTCAAATTAAAAGTTAATCAGACCAAGTAACGGATTGCTTTCCTCATGTGTATAAAAGGAGGGGTAAACCAGTTTCTACTGGGTAAATATTTTAAGCTTAGCCTTTGGCTGGTCATTGTTGTTTTTTACAACTACATGCTAATTTAATTCAGGTATGTGCTGGATGAATATGCCACAGCAAGGCGTTCAATTATGGTCAAGTTATTTATAGATGCTTTGACAAAGGGAAGCCCAACAGGCACACCAGGACCAATAGAAATGCATGCAGATGATCCAAAGCGATATGTTGGAGATATGTTGGCCTGGCTTCATCAAAGCATTCCTATTGAAGAAGAAAATCTTCAAATGCTCATGAAAAGTTGCAAGGAAGATGGTAAGTTTGTAAAATAACACAGAATTGTAGAGATTTCATTTTGACTGTTTTATGATAATTGATGGCAATGATGACACCATAAATGTCAAATGATAATTTATTAGCAGAGTTTCATGATCATATGTATATTCCTTCCCTAATATTCATGAAAAATTTAAAATGTTGTTTAATTCCTCCTTAATGGCAAAAATATTTGCCTATATACATGAAAGTGTAAAACATACAGATGGAAAATGGTACTTCTAAACAATAAATATTAGACTAAATGATTTCATAAAGTCTTGGGATTCACATACTTAGTATTTATATTCATATAGACATAATTTTGGGGGGTGGAAGTCTGGTGGGTATTTACTGGAAGTCCTAGGTTTGATTACAGGTGATGTCTCTGGTCACCCTCTTCTTTACCCAGGCTGTGTAATTTTTCAGATACCAAGTCCTGGGAAATCACAGGCAGCACAGAGGAAGGAACTGGGTCTCCTATCCTGATGTGCGAATTTTACTTGCCATTGTGCTAAGTAATTGGTGAAATTTACCCTCACTTATCAAACCAAACTTGGGGTTAAATACTTTAGTTAAAAATTGAAATAATTGGCCATTGTACATATTCAGATAGAATATTTATTGTGCCTAATGCCACCACCAGCACTGCGTACAATTATCATTTCTGTAATATTAAATATTTCATATTGGTTGCTTCTTTTTTGGGTTCACCAATACCTAAGCCTTTTCCTTTTTAACATTCTTTATCAGACATTATTTCATTCTTATATTTTTCCTTTATCTTCATTACTTCCCTTATAACCCTTGTCAGATAATATGCTGGATCGACTCACTCACACTCAATAACCACAATGTTTTAAGTAGTATTATTTTACACCTCTGATATGGGTATACACCATTAAATAGTTAATGGAAATTAAGCATTTTCCATAAAACTTTCCAGTTGTCTTGCAGTTTTTACTTCTCATTAGACACCTCTGGCAACTTCATTTATAGAAATATGAAATATAAAGAATGAGTGCCTTGACATTCAATTAGCAAAAATTAGTTTTAATGAAGTAATATGTATGTGTTAAATATATAAACTAACAGCTGAGAAAGAAATAATCAAAAAGAAAGAAACAATATAATAAAAATCACCTTGTCATCTCTGAGAGACAGGGGACGTCATGGGAAAGTGACAAAATACATTCGTGGATACAAGACACATATCAGGCATAATCAAGAAATTTAGCAATTGAATAAAACATTTTTAATTTTAAGAACCTAAGTAGATTTAATTTAAATGCAGCCACATTTTTATGGGCCTTAATTAATTAAGGAGATTGGAAACCTCTAGGTAAGAAATTAACCTAACATAGAATACCTTCTCAAATATTTTGCTGAATTGCTTCAGCAGAGAAATTGGACGGTAGGAGTTATTGTCATGTCTATCGCCCTTGTTTTTATAAAGTGGAATCACTTTTGATACCTTCAGATGAGAAGGAAACACTCCTAATCGGAAAAATTCGTTCAAGAGAAAATGAAGAGGCTGCATAATGAAGTCGATAGATTGCTTAATAATGTAACTGGGAATTCCTCAAAACCAGAGCTTCATTTTGTACCTAGATTCTTTAGTATATTTTTCAGTTCAGGTTTGTGAGGGGATAGAGAAATAGGATCTTTGAGTGGGTAGCAGCAATGGCTTCTACATTAGGAGAGTTGCTCTGCTTAGCAATAGAAGAAGGTTGAAAGTGATCAGCAAAGTTATGGGCAAGTTTGGAAAAGTCTGATATAATAATGCCTGATGAATCATTAATCTGAATTTGAGACTACTTCCTGGGTTTGTTTCAGGAGGTATTAATAATTTTCCAGATTTCTCTAGATTTATTATCAGAGTTAATGATCCTATGGTCATTATAACAACGTTTAGCTGACCGTAGCTTCTGACGGTAATGCTTTTTCCTTTTTGCATATTCAACAATAGCAGAGCAAAGATGCTGGATCAAGACGAGTGAAATCACTGCTAGTGGTAATTTCATGTATCTTGAAAGTTGTTTCTAATGGAATGGAAGAAGCTCAATGGCTTTGCTTTAACCCCTCAAGCCGGTATAGATATTTTAATGCTTGGGCCCCATTCGCAGTATTTAATTTTTCTAAAATCTCTCCCTGTTGCAGCTTTGTTGAAAATAATTAATATCTTTGTGAATATTGTTAAAAAAATTTCCTTTTGTTAAATTGCTTATTCTATTTAGTAAAAATTTAACTTGCATTATATTTTATATTTTCACTTCTTTATTTACCTTTAAGTTTAGAACCTCTGTTCTAAAAGTTCAGTTTTGTGTGATATAATTTGAAACAATCCTCTAAATATAGGCCTGCATTGCAGTCGGGGGACCAGTACTCTGTATCCCTCCTTTTACCTTGTGCAGAGCACACCTGACATCTTCTTTGAGGCCTGGACTTCTTCCCCGTCAGATCACATCCAATACTCACTTCTCCTTATCTGTCCAGGTGTTTAACAAAATTCTCTATATTATCTTCACTCCAAAAAAGCTTATCCCTCTTGGAATCCATTTATACACAAGGCTTTTTTACTTCTCTTTCTCAAGAAATAAATCTAACAATTGAGACTATAGATGGTGGTGATGCCTTTTGCCCTCGCAACTGTTATGATGAAACAAAAAGAAAGAATGATACACGAATGGTTCCAGAGAAATTAGATAGGGAGATCATGTCAAGCAATAAAGACGAACAGAACCTGAGGACAAAGCGTAAATGCAAAGAACTCACTTATCGATTTGTTGATCCATAGATAAGGCCTGCCGGCTGCAATGTATTATGTACTGAGAACAGCGCTGATGGGTTAAGTCAGCTCTGGCTGAGAAGGTCTCACTGTGGCAAAGTAAAGAAAGTCACGAAGACTAGTATGCTCAAAGATGATTAACTAACAAGGAATATTGGGTGGAAGTATTCATATGGAGTAGGTTGTTATGAATCAGGGGCATGTGGCATTGAAATGGAAGACCAAGAAGAAATATGAGGCTTAAAAACCTTGTGCTGAAGGTGGAGGCTGAGGATTAATAGGAAAGATGTACTAAGAAATGAAAAAGTATATGGAAGGATAATGGAGGGAAACAATATGGAGCAGGATAAGGAAAGAAGAATCAGATGGATTGGAGACAACATGAAGTGAATTTGTTAAGAATATAATAGAAGGGGGGTTGCATCTTCTTCCAAGGATTACAAAGAGACAAATACAAGGGAACAATTAAAGAGGGATGCTAGACAGAAGAACTATCAGGGAGGAATGGAGTTTGCATAAGAAAGGAAATAGTATGGAGTTGCTGGCAATTAATATTCAGATTAAAATAATGATAATGTTTATTATTTAAAAATGTTGTATTTATTTTTTCATAGAAAAGCCAGAACACATTTCCAGTGCTCTTTCAAATATCACTGAAGGAGTATGTCATCCACTGAAAGTTCGTGTAGAACATATAATGGCTGCAGCAGCTGGACCAGTGGTTCTTTTTGCTGTGGCAAGTTTACTTCGCTATTACTTGGATGTGCTAAAGCAGGTTAGTTTTTAAGGCTATTCATTATTGACATGAGATCTTTTGTAATGAAGGTTTTACTCCCAATTATATCATTTCATTATTCCATGATATTCAGTGTTCTCTAACTTTATTTAAGTTTATGTAATGACTGTCATGAATTTGAAGGAACCAGAAAATTTTCACATGGATAATGAAAAGATTGTAAACTTCACCGCAAGTTTATTCACATTGGAATTATTTTTAGAAACAAGGGCTGGATAAAATTATGCACAAACACTTATTACCACCATAATTAGTAAGGAAATCTTAAGTGATAGAATGCCAGATTTAATTTTGAATGGTGAATAATTTGAATAAATTGATTTGCCTTTGCATTAAGTAGATTTTGGTTCAAAATCTTCTTTTACTTGAAGCTAATCCTTGAAATATCAGAAAATAAATTAATTGTGAATATAACACGTGTATTTCGTGTTCAACTGAACATGCACAATGAGTGCATGCTGTCACTCTTACCACCCATTAAAATTGTGCTTAAAACTAATTTATTTACTCAATTGATAAACAAATATAATGCTTTGCCTCACTCTTGAAGCAAAGCATTATATTTTTATATATAAGTCTTACCATTCATTGCCATTTTTTTTGCATATCACCTGTAGAAAAATTTTTGTTCTAGTTTTTTAGGGGATTATTATTGTTATTATGGGTATTCTACCAGTTAAGCTAGGTTTTGGATGGATACATCCATTACAATTGTCCATTTATACATGTAATTGTCTCCCCTAACAAAATTATTTAAATTAAAAAATTATTTAAGTTAAAAAATTTAAGAATTTAAAAATTATTTAAGTTAAAAAATTTAAAAAATCCAACAGTAAGGATATTTATGGTCTTTCTAACTCCCTAATAAAGGACATTATTGTGCTCATTGCGGAACCATTAGCAATGTTAGTCAATTTATGTTTTGAGACAGGAGATTTTCCAACAGCTCTAAAATATTCCAAAACAGTACCTGTCTATAAGAAAGGTGATAAAGATGATTTAGCTAACTACCGCCCCATTTCCATAGTCCCCGTTTTTGGTAAAATTTTTGAAGCTATTATGAAAGATCAAATATGTAATTTTTTTGAGTTAAATAATCTCTTTTCCAAATCCCAGTATGGCTTTCGATCTGGGAAATCTACAATTTTGGCAGTAGAGTCCATAGTTAATTATGTCATTAATGCATTTGAAGAAAAGGAATCAGTCTCAGTGACACTATGTGATCTTAGTAAGGCCTTCAACTGTGTTAATCATTCAATATTACTAACAAAGCTAGAATATTATGGTATTAAGGGAGTTGCACTGAAACAAATGAAGTCATATTTGGATGATCGCCACCAATTGGTTGAACTTGATGGCTGTCGGTCTGCAGCTCTTAAAGTAAAATGTGGTGTACCACAGGGCTCTGTGCTTGGCCCAGTACTTTTCATTATCATAATTAATGATTTGCCCTGTAATATGAAACCTAGATCTGTTTTATATGCTGATGACACTACTTTTGTGCAAAAGTGTCAACATCTAGAAGATGCAAAGTTACGATCTAGCGCTACCCAAAAACAGGCTAAGGAATGGTTTGATGTTAATCATTTACAATTAAATACTAACAAAACTCAGCATATTGTGAGCAGTCTTAAATCAAAAATAACTGATATTGAAACTGCTAAAATACTAGGAATTTATATTGATACAAAACTTAATTGGGAGACTCACATCAGTCAGGCCTGTAATAAACTTAGTAAAGCTGTTTATATGTTAAGAAATCTCAACTTTATCATTTCAAATGAGTATCGTTTAACACTTTACCATGCCTTCTTTCAATGTCATTTGAATTATGGTGTTGAGTTGGTCATTCCCCTCATGTTAAACAAATTTTGCTACTGCAAAAGAGAGCTATTCGCTCTCTTGCTAATATACCACCACGTGATTCCTGCAAACCTTTTTTTATTAGGTATAGAATCATGACTGCATTTTGTTTGTATATCTTTAAGGCTCTGATTCATGTGAAAGTTAATCTAGAAACTTACCAATTAAGATCCAACCTCCATAACTATTCCACAAGAGGTAAATCGAATCTAAATACTACTTATTGTAGATTGTCATCAACTTACAACACATTTCACAATATGAACATACGACTGTATAACTATCTGCCTACTCAGTTGAGTATCAGATGGTATCCAGAGTTTCCAGAATAGGGTATATACCTGGTTACTTGCTCACCCACTATACTCATTGGATGAATTCTTTTGTGACAATTTTCATCACATTTAAGAAAGTATGTTTATATGTTAAATAATACTTATATTGACGACATTTAATATGGTTTTACCATTTTTAAAATGAATAAAGTATTATTATTATTATTATAATACAACGTTGCATCCAAAGCAATGGTAAACCATTCTTTAATTCTGCAAACAGTAAAATCTCATACAATGAGTATAATTCGTGCCGCAATCTATCTCTGAAAGCAAAGCATTCGTTTAGTGAAACAATTTTTCATGTATAAATAAATAGGAAATAAGATCATGCATTCCATGCTGGAAAAAATAATTGTGTGCAAGGTTTATTCAAAGCAAATTATATATACATATTGAAATTAAATTTAAAATACTTCGCCTTTCCACATAAACCACTTTTATTACTACCTAGGTTTCGTTATGGTATAACATCATCAGGTCATGACCTGACCATGACCTAGGTTTCGTTATGGTATAACATCATCAGGTCATGACCTGATGATGTTATACCATAACGAAACCTAGGTAGTAATAAAAGTGGTTTATGTGGAATGGCGAAGTATTTTAAATTTAATTTCAATATGAAGAATTTCCACCAAGTGACGCCAGAAACTGTTTCATTTATATATACATAGTTAAGGATCATGTTCATCTTTTCTTTTATCATGGAATGAAGCAACCAACAGTGCGAACTCGATTTTTAAAGAATCAAAATAAAATTTCAATTTTTAATGATACATGCCTAAGTCCTTATTATTAGAAAGCTGTCTAGATTCATTTTTTTGCAATGCTGCAAAATTTGTAAAATTGATACTCAGCATTATCATTTCAAAATTTCTGGCATGGATACCCACTGCCTTATTAGGGCGATGCTTCATACACCTAGTAAAATGCAACAATTTCCCATGAACTCCACATCTAATTCAGCCTGCTGTTTGGGACTTGAAGGCTGGTGGACTTTCTGAATGATAAACAAACTGGGATTTCATTTTGAAATTGCCTCTTACATTGGCACAAAATAGTAACATGAGACAGCCTTTCATTAGCTTGTGGCTGGCCAAAGCATTCTCCTCTACTCTTACGGTTACAAATAGAGGTTTGCTTGGGCATTTCCTAGAAGAGACCCATCTCCTCACAATTAAGTTCCAGCTGCGGCAGTTAACCTGAAGAATCTATGAGTTTCTAGAAGTTACGTATGAAGTTCTCTGCTGCCTTTAAGTCAGAGTTTGCTGCTTCCCCTTGTCTCACAATGCTGTGAATGCTCGTCCTTCTCTTAAACTTCTTGGACTACAGCCCTTAAATACTTAAATTTTTATTCTCGTGTTACTATTAGTATCCTCTTCTGGGGTTCCTCTCCCCATGTGGGCATAATCTTCAAAATCCAAAAGAGGATTATACGTATTATGAGCAATGCTCCTTGCAATGCACCATGTAAACCTCTCTTCAAAAGACTTTGTTTATTACCAGTATTTTGCATATATATATATTTAATGTCATCTTGCATGCAAAGGGTGATTTTTCTCAGTACAAGTCCAACCACGATTACCATAGTCACAAAACAAGAACCTGCAATCACCTGCGCCAGCCACTTGTCAGAACACACAATACTGCTCATGGACCCAAAGCAATGGGCTTAAGATTATTCAATAAACTTCCCCATGAAATCAAATATGAAACAAAAGTACCTTTTTTCAAGAAAAAGCTGTTCAACCTATTTAAAAATAATATGTTCTATTCTGTAAATGAATTCCTGGAATTGTAGCGACATATCAATTCCGGCTTAACTAATTAATACGTAAATATACTAGTGCATTGGTGTGTGTGTGTGCATTATTTATATTTATATAATATTGGGACGGCACAATAGAACACAAATAAAATAGTAACATTTGAAAGGACACTCATACGGTAAATTTTTTTAGCTTTCAGCCTGCCTCAATTAAGACTGTCTGACTTCAAGTTAGTCTTACTTGAAGAAGGCCTCGAAGAAGGCCGAAAGCTAAAACAATTCACCGTGTGAGTGTCCTTTTAAATGTTAGTATTTTATTTGTGTTCTATTTTTAACTGCAGCTTCCTCCATGCTGGTTTTGCCTTATATTTTTCCCACCTCTGTTTATTTTTTAACTCTTCATGCATTCTTCTTCCCAATTCTCTGTGTATATACTTTCATTTCCATTTCTTGTCTTTCAAATCCTCTCATCTGTAATTTATGGGTTGTAATCTAATAATAGTGTGAAGTGATAAGCTTGAGCACATCAAAGATGAGAACTAGGGATTAATGCTAGGGATTCAATAAATCTTTAATTCTCTTTTTCAAAGTAAATTTTTCAAATTCAATATGAAGAGATTTATCTATGTTCAGGATGAAAAAGAGTTTCATTTACATTTTGGAATGTTTGAAGTGCAATGTCATCATTTCAGGATGGCATTTCACTTCAAATGAGAGTAAAAGTCATCTTTATATAATATATTCTTTTTTGTTTGATAGGTATATGTATTTGTTACATTTAATAATAAAATCACAATATAAATTATTTGGTATGAAAAATTTAAAAATAAATGTGTAATATATTAGTAAGAAATAATACCCCAAATCATAGTGTTTTTTAACAATGGCATTAGCATTAATTCATGTGCTGTATATTCATTAGTTTTTAACAGTACTTTTCAGTATTTTCAACTAATTCATTTTCCTTGTGAATGGTTTTAAGTCTATACTATAAATTAACCTACTTTCAAAATTTATTGTGGACACACTGAGCCAAAAAATGATTGAAAAAGCTGATATTAATCTGTAATTCATGGATAATCATTGATTATATTGATGTTTCTAATTATGAAATAGATTCTTATGAATTCATTGGCAAAAATGTTTACAAATTTTTGGAGTGAGAATAGGTATCTTGTTATCAATAGCATAGGAAGTACTGTCAGCCAAAATGATAGGCATGAAGCTGTTTGATGGCAAACTCATCACTAAGATACCATTCCCCCTTGATGAGTAATTTTTTACGTGATCAGTGGCTGCCTGTAATGTTCAACATGTATTACAATTCTTTTGGTTGGTCGGCACATTTGGTCGACTCACTGATTTGGGTTTGATTTATTTTTGCTTGAATCTGGGAGGTATTTTGCAGAACTCTATTATTAATATTCTCACAGAGTTATATAATCTCTGTTGCATTGTATCTTAATTGAACGGTAATATCCATATTAGTCATATCCTTCTCTTGCTTGACTACAGATATTAGGCACTTTTCAAGCTATATCACAAGTTAGTAATTTTTTCCTGGATATGTCAATTTTTGGACATTTAAACTGTTTTGATTCCTGGTCAGTACACACCAAAAATCTTAAATATGTGTTTCATGTTAGTTGGTTCAGTTATTGGTCACTCACATTAGAAAATTAGACAAATATTTTAATATTTTTAATTGAATATGTTATGTATTAAAAGAGACCTGATTGTTTGCATTTATGTTTTAAGAATGTTTTGTTTAGATCAGGGATGGCTTGTTCGTCATCTATTACTTGTGAAATAATGTTATTGAGCATTTATTTAGCTAGATGAAAGTATACTTGTTGGATCTTGATATTGTCATCTCATTTACTATTTCTAATTTCATTAACATCAATCATTATTTTATTACAAATTATTGTCAATCAATAAATATTATTTGATAAATTTTTTCAGGTCATTCCTGGAAGTCTTCTCGAAATTACTTTGAATGATCTTCATCAGTTAGGAATGCAGACCTTCTTAACCTCTCTTAAAGGAGCAGTGAACCAATTATGTGATAAAATTGAACCACCACCACCAGATCTTTCCCCACCCCCTGGACTTGGGCATGCATTAGCAATGTTGAAAGATGTCCTGTCGGTTACTAGTGTTGGAGAAGATCGCAAAAATGATCTTTTAAAGGTAATTAAAATAAACTATCGGTTGAGAATCATTTCTGTAGTTCAAAGGATATAAAACATGTACTTCCGGAGTCAAGCTTCTGACGAAAATTATTTTATTGCGCCACCCTCCACCCACTCTGTAACTTCGAGAGAGCACTTGGAAAACTCAGTTAAAAATACAATGGCAGTTATAGCCCCTGAATACAATTTTAAGTATTTCACTTGGTGCGTAAAATGGTCTTTAAAGAGGAGAGTAGGCACTTGAAAATGTACACAGTTTTCATTGTTTTACTCCTCTTCTCTAGGTCAGCCTCCACTGCCTGCCTCCCCAACTCAAAATTTACCAATTTATACGGCCTTGACTTCTCATTTGTGTACCTCATTTATAGTGGTTAGCATAATGGACATTAAGGTTGTTTTCAAAATCTAACAACGGAATAGTAAATGATATGGTTAGGGTAAGTAAGCTTCCTTCTTAATATGCTTTAGGAAAAAGCCCTGCATTAAGTTGGTCGGCCAACAATATTGGTCTGCAAAAGTGTCAAAAAAATGTGTAACAGTTCATAATTCAAGATTAACATGGATGCTACATCCATTTTTACTTTCTCCTATGATTTCATGTAGACCATTGATCTAGCAAAAAGAAATTATGTTTTCTGGGATGGAGTTTTTGTGTAAAAAAATCAAGAGCAGAAATAAGATGTCTTCATAATGATTCTGTAACTTTGCACTAAGTGAACACTTCACAATCTTGGGGAAAATATCCTAATAAACTATACGGTAGAGTGTCACAGGACCAGGTAATGGCTTATGGTTTCACTGTGGACATTTTATCCTGTGGACCCAAAAGCATTTAAGTACAATACTTTTCATCAAGAACTGCTCTTGGCCTCTTTTTATTCAATACATCTAATCAAGCTAGATCAAAATAATAAGGCTCTACTCTGTTAGGCAAATTATGAATGCTTAATAGGCTATATGCAATAAATGATAATACACTATCCAAAAAGAATTCACATTAAAAAATAGGCTTTTTTGCTTTCTCATAATAAGTAATGATTTCATAGTTCAAATCAACTGTTTCAACTCAACCATTAATGATTACTTCACAATTATGACAGCTATATATGAGGCATTGTATCTCCTTTGTTACTGAATAAAGTCACCCCAAAGTTGGTACAGTGAAATCTGTGTATATTGGGTAGGTATTTTCATCCATCAGGTGTTCCAAATAAATTTGGTTGCAGGAATGCTAAATTTTTGGAATTTTATATCTTAGGAAATGAAAAGCTCTCTTTAATGTGCCTTACCATTCAATTGAGAAACGCAACTGGTTTCAGTGTGCCCACAACATTCTTTATAGTGATCAAAACCAATCAGTTTCTTTAATGGAAGATCAGTATTTCTTTCCTTTTTCTATTACTGCATCTTTTACTTATTTGAATGATTATTATTAAAATCATATGTTAAAATTTGACTGCTTAGTTAGGTAGTAAAATTAATTTTAACTGTGATATCTGGACATAAAAGGGAACACAAATAAACTGAAACATGTACCTACTATGGATTTTCCATTCCATTATAATAGAATATAATCCATTCTAAGTATAAAATACTGGAGAAAATGTGGGATAATTATGTAAAGAGAAATATGGGTGGCCATACAGTGTTTTCTTTGGTTTACTAATCTTTACTGTGGATGCAGTGAAAGAAAAACCGTCTGCCATTCACCAATTTTGAATGAATATTTTAAAATGTAGTGTAAAACTGCTTCCTAGTTTCCAGTTGCATGACACAACTCACCACTTATGAAAATTTACTCATATGCCCAAAACCTACTTAGGATCATCAGTGGACATAGTTTTTAAATGGAATCACAGTGCTTTCCTCCTGGATCCATTGGCAAGATAAGTCCCTCTACAAGCTGATTAGTCTTTTTCCTGAATTAGCCTTTGACATTTTTATGAAGTCCAGTCAGAGAGAAGAAGAGTTGCAGTCAGAGACAGATTGGTTTTGAATGTCTCCAGTTTTGAATGAAGATGTGCCATTAGGAGGTTTTGCTAGTTTCTTACAGCAAGGAATCTCATTTACAGATGAAACTCATCTTAGTGCAAGTGCCGCAAAATTTTCCATTGTCAGCATGTATTCAGGCAAATATGTTTAACTGCCTATAATAGTAAGTGGATGGTTGTCAATAGAATGGAAATTCTTTCTCCACCAATGAGTGTAGGGTGGGAAACTGTTCAACTCAGAGTGCCAGAAGATTTTAGGCCAGTCAATTCTAGAAGATGGAAACTTTAAATGCTCATCCTGGTTTAATATCTCCCAGTGACTTACAGCCATCCCAAGCCTTAATGTTAGTGCATCATACTCAATCCTGAACTCAGTGGTTTATCATAAACCCAATTATGGTATTACTGTGATTAATTACTGCTGACTTCAATTAGGGAAATGTTATTTTTCAGATTGTTGCACTGGTTACAGATCCTTTACTGCAAGCAATTAACCTGAGTGCTTCAAGATTGCCAACTACTGATATGGCTGTTTATCTTCTAAACTGTATTTATCATATACAGTCCACACTTTCTCTCTATGAATTCATGGATGAAAGATTAGAGAGGCTGCAAGTAAGTATTTCTGTAGTTTTACTTGATTTTTTGCCCAACTACCTCAGATCAGGTGACACAGTAGTCCATTTAGTTAATAATGATGAGCTCTAAGTTCAAGCCTAGATGATACTAGTTTCTGCCGATCTGTGTGGTTTTGTTCGTACCAGATCAATGCTCAGTAGTGAACTCTACCATTATCTATCAAACCTGCCTTTGAGATGATTACTTCGTGTGGCTGGTTACAATATATTACTTGCCACAAGGCATGTCAATGAGCAAATTGTAAATAAGGTTGGATATACATAACGAGCATTAAAATTGAGATTACATGAATTATCTTGATCCTATCTTTTCAGCTTAGCCCTAGGGCTGGGTTTTGTCTTCATGTGCAGGCCCTCATCAATAGAGGGTGTGCTTTTTCCATTTAAACAATTGCCAGTCTACATTAATTTTTTTGTTATTATAAACTTGATGGAACAAATGAAGGCTCTTTAGCTCCAAGCATGATTTTTCATTTTTTTACGCTACACTGCTTTGTATTTTTTAATGTCCAACCTTAATTACTCTCCAGCTTTCATCATTAGGACCACAACCATGGCATAAAATTGATCTCGGTTAATTTAATTTGGTTAGGAGGATATTTTATGGGGGTGAAAATTTGCTTTATTTTGAATTACTTAAAATGGATGAGATTTTAATTTCTTCTCCACATCTCTGTGTATTGTGCTTTGGGGCCTTCTGTAAAATTGTCTTTATTTTGAGCCACATTAACATTTACGCCTTCATGAAAAATGATGCATTCTGAGATGTATGTCCAAATAAAAACCCTGGAGATTGCATTCATTAAGTCTGTTGACTTTAGGATCATATTTTTTCACTCTCCCTCCTCACCTTTTTGTCTAACAAAAGTGAAGCAATTGTTTCCTTTAACATCCTGAGAAGAACTAGGGCATATGGATAATCCATTTTTAAACCATCAAAAAGAATAATAGGATAGTTTCAATTTAAGATTTCTTCTGCAATATGAAAATTAGTTAAAAGAACCTTGTGGGTGATTTTGTTAAAGAATAAATGAACTATATAAGTTTTTTTTAATTTCAAAATTGTAGATGCTAAGGGAACAAAAACTCTCTTGCTAAGTTTTGCATTAATAAGGTGTTGTTGTGGAATTTCGGGATGCCATCTCACAAATTATGAATAATAAAGTTACATTCTGCTTCTTAGAGCATTTACTTTTTCTTATAAGTTAAATGAATCCATGCATAGGTACGAATGTGTGCTTTTTCTTTGAATACCTGGAGCATATTATCCAAACCAATTTTACACTTGTATGATCCTCCTTTGCATTTTTTTAAACTAGTAATGGCTAGTAAAAAAATCAAATCAAATGCTGTATAGTAACAACTATAATCAAATATGAACTTAAAAGATGTCCACTCTTATACTTTAATTGATAAATTTGGTTTATAACATAAAATCGTCATCAAATGTGACAATTTTAATTGAATTAACCCAATTGTATTATGAAACTAGGCACAGAGTGATGCACAGTTGGATACTTTAACTTCAGAACAAGCAAGTTCCCTAGTAGCTAACCTTAATCTCGGCCCAATTTATACCATTCTCCAAGAACAAGATGTTGGACCTTTATCTTCAGTTCCTGGGATGGAGCCTGCTTGTTTGAACTCATTTTTGGTATGTCTTTTGCTCTTAATATCATATTCCTTTGAGAACTTCTGTAAACCTTGTTTCTCCTGCTGTAAGCATATCTTAAATTTCTTTCAGACAAAGCTGGATAGTTTCTTAGCTGTGCCAGATATGCTGTCAATGCACCAAATTCGCCTTCTGCTCAGCAGTAATCATCGTCACATTGTACAACATAGATCACATGAGGTTATTGTTGCTATTTATAGGCAGTTATACAAATCTGTCCACAATCCAGTGAATCAGTACCAGAATCCAACAACTTTGATGCCCAGAACTCCAGAACAAGTAGCGGAATTGCTCATGTAGTAATTTCAATGGATTCTTGCTCAATAAAAATGTTATTTAAAATCCATTCTTCCGTGATAATTTTTTAATCTTAGCAGAAATAGTTAAAATATGAAACTGGATACACATTGAAAACGTTTTCAAGATAGAGAGCAATGATACATTACATGAAAAAAGTTGATATCATTGTAAGGGAAAGTAATAAGCTATTGATTTTATTCGTGGCAATGCAAACATTTGCCGCACATACAACACAGCTGTTTTATATCTGACTCCATGAATCATGGGACTAACCACGAGTACCAGTGTACAGTGCCTACACTATTATTTAAAATGGTTGCAATACCCCCTAACTACCACTAATGCTGTGTGGCTGCTCTTGCTTGCTACTGGAGTAAGCGTCACATATTTGGTTAAAATGTCGTAGCACATTTAAATTTCCAGTTGTTTAGCATGAGTTTTTTAATTTAAAAAATTAGCTAATTTATGATTGCTTATAATCCAAACCAATCCGGTTATGAACAACACCTCAATCTCCATTTTTGGTCATGGGTAAAGGATTATTCCCGAGCAAATCCACGGGAAAGACGTGTTTAAGGTTAAATCGTGTTCTAACGGCCTGAAAATTCATTAGAATGTGCTAAGGGATATGGCTAGAGCACTTCAAAAATGAGGCATGACAACCATTTAAGAAAATAAGTACATAACTTAAATGACATCTAAAACTTATCTGACTTATGAAAAAATTTGCATTTATTAATCGAGGTAATTCATTTTTTTTGTTTCGTTCTTAAGCACACTCAAAGTCTTAGCTCCTAACAAGTCATCTTGACCATATTAAAAATTGGCCACAGGTTAAACTGGGGTGAACATGGTAAACAATGACCATGAACTGATTGAATCACCAGAAATAGACTATTAGAGGTACTTATTAATTTGGACCGTGCGTTTATTTTCCATCTTTGAAGTACGGCAAGTGAATAAGAAATTTCGAGCAAAACTGAATTCTTTGACATCGACAACGGGTCAATGAACTAATCAATTGCAACCCAGGCTAATTGCCAAATGCAAGGTCACAATATACCTACTGTATCACTAGGACGGCGGTCATCATAATATCCGCAGATACCTTTTCGCATTTTGCCATCCATTCATGGTCAACACTAGTAACTCAGCAAAGATATCGTCAATGATCTGGAATGTAGTAGAAGTAATTATTATTAATTCTATTCAGTGGCACATCTTTTATTTTTAACACTGGTATGCCGCCAAACTTCACTGATACAAAGCCAATCGTGCAACAGGTTAAACAACGTTTGGCGGCGCCGCTTTGTATCCTCTACATGGATTGGTCCCAGATTCAGTTCCGTCCAAATGGTTTGATGGGAAGGTAGATTAGCTAAAATAGTCGGCTTAATCATAGCCCAACACCTTTATGTGAAATAAGTGGCCGTGAATTATTTACTAAGAGTTTTTTCACTGACATGATTTTCGGTGCAAACGAGAAATATCCAGTAGTGGCAAGGGTTTAATGTTTCTGTCGTCGAGATTGCCAGTGGAAACTTTATACGTTCAACATGGCGGACTCTGGATACTATCAGGTGAGTTTGGCAGCTATATTACTTGCGTTCTCTGTAACGCAGCTTGTTAGTAACAGGGACAATGGCGGTACTATTTTTTTTGTGAAATAAGCTAATAATGTAACAATGATTATTGATTTCGCAATGTGAATGACTTCATAACACTCATTCTCGTGGCAGCAAATTTTATTGCACAATGTCAATAAAACGTTTATACTGCGACTTGGTGAATCATGTTGGAAAAGGTTTGTGTTTTTAAGCTAAAATTATTTTCAAATGTAAATAAATTTATGTAGCAATGAGCTGTTGTGTGTATTTGCTGTAATGCTTCAAATGTCAACACATACAATTAAGGTATCATATAGTTTGAACATAGCTTTCATTCGTACTCTACCAAGATAATATATAGGGATAAAGTTATATTAAACATTTTAAATTTAATTGTAGAGAGATAAGTGATTTGAAATTTTGTTTGTTGTTATCATTAATTTAGCACATCGTTCGCTTTTTAATTTATGTAATCATAAACGTTTTTGTCCTGATTATTTTGTACCCCAAATTTCTATCGTCTTAATCTATAATTCAGTTACGAATCCAAAATTGAAAACAAATCTCAGCTTTTCTTAGTAGGAACTTTTCAGTGGTTTGCGTCGCCATAAGAGCGGATGTTTTGTAGCATTATGGTGCTTAATTATCGGCAGAAGTTTCCGATGTAACTCGTGAGGATTCCTCACAAGTGGGACGATGTTACTCGTTCGGGGGTGGGGGCGACGGTAGCCGATTGAGCGAGGTTGGGAACGAGCAGGGAAACGAAGTGTTCTAAAGCCGACGGACGAGTAGGATAGTCGTGATATGATTTGTGGTTTTTGTAAAGTGGACTGTATAAGTGCTTCAGTGCTTGCGCGGGTGTTAGTTCCCCATGAAATTCAGCATGGTGTTCAACAAAGAAAAACCCTTGAAATTGAAGTCTCTGCATTTAGTGGTATGTATAATTTTGTGGATGTATTGACGAGGTTGTTGGGACCGTACGTAACGTCTTGTTATTGATCAAATTTTATTGGCCTTACGTGGTTCATATGGTAAACGTTTAAAATTTGTTAAACAATTGGTGCTACGATATGTAATTATTAATACTTATCCAGTGTAAGTAAAAGTCATTGTAGTAAACCACGGTCGTTAGCAAATTTAATATTTTGAGAAGCCATTACGGAGTATATTTTTGTTAGTGTGCTTGTGTTCCCCATGCCTAAGGCATTTATTTGCTCCAAACTGTTGTCCGTAATAATTTTATGTCTACTGAATACATAAAGAGAACATATGATATTTAATGAATAGGAGTGGGTGGTATACTACTATACTACGTGCAGTAGCCCCTCGAACTATTCAGGAAGGCGAAAGTATTAATATGTTATGAAAAATAGAAAATGATTGCAAAGTTATGTCGCGTTCAGAGCCTACAATAAATAATATCAATAGAACTAGATACTTCTTTCATGCACGCCTTGAACGCAAAATGTCATCATCCAACAGTGCCTTATAATGCATGTTAATTCCAACAGTGTAAATGTTCCTGCGCTACTTTATTCACTTTGAGACTTAAAAATCATCAGAAGATTTAGGGTATTGTCTGTTATGTTTGAAGCGGACAATCTGATATGAGTTCCTCAGAAGCTTTCCTGTTCTCCCTGCCACTTAAAGCTCTTTCAATGGAATGCGTCCTCTGGTAATGGAAGGCAGGCGATTTTGTGTAAACTGCTTAAGAGTATTAACTGTAAAATTGCATCCTGCAATGTGGCAATAGAAAATCCCACTCTAAACACAAGAAAATAGATAGAGGGCAGTACGAATCCATACTCTTACGCACAGCATCTCTTGAAATCCCCTCAACATTTATTTACTGCGCTGTATTAGATGTTTTCTTTATTGTTCTTTTTGAAGAGGCGCTTATGTCAAAACATCAGTGATTTTTTTAAATATATGCTATTGAAATCCTGTATTTAGACCGGTCCCACCTTAAGTATTCTATTATGATGTTATTTTCGCGCATTTTTATTTTTCAAGAATTACTGTTAACAACCTCTGTGAAATTCGGTAATTATGGATTAAACCCTATTATAGAAGCCTTAAGTTTGGAGCCAAAAATTGATTGTCATGACCGCATTTATTAAGAGCAGAATATATTTTAGACATCCTCCGCGCTATATAGCGTAGTAAGCCAATGGTGTAGTATAGCAATGGTAGTCGTTAACGGTAGGTCAAGCACCCGATGTCTGCCAGCCAGATGAACTCTCGACGTGCAGTCATTCAAAAATTCTGCACTTGAATTATTAAAGGACTGATTTTTTGTCTTTTTTGGTGGTACTCTTAAAATTCATTTAAAACTTGTATGTATTTTATTTTATCGCGTTAACAGTGTCTATTCATATCCAAAGACTTGAATTGATTATTTTTGTTCAAGGTTCTAGTTAGTGTTCAAAGAGGTATTCCGTGAACTCGTTAGCTCTTTCCGGTTTGCCTTTTTGCACACTACTGCTTATATCTTTTACGGGGGTAGTCCTTACTGATTTGACTGTCACGTGCCCATTTTTGGTGGTCGTGAAAAATTTTATTCCCTTCCGTTTTTGAAATAAACTTTAATCCAGCCGTCACCTAAAAAAAGTCTTGGAAGCATCGTGCGCACTGCAGGGGAACGACTGCGTTCGAAAAATATACCTGTTTCTTCGTACCGGAAAACGCCACAACCCACTTATCTAATAAACACCGTCCTTCCACCGGCGATATCGAGGCCATAGAGATTGACCCATGCGTACACAACTGCACAGTGCATAACATCACCTATTTTTAAGTAAAATCTTAGAATAATCACTTCATTGGAATTAGGTATTTTTTACACCCTCACGTATAAAATTAGTTATTAGGTATGGGTAATGGATTATAGCATAAAATCTCGTGTAGTCTGTTGGCAGGATATTGCTTCCTACGGTGTCAATTTTTTATCTAAGAAAATTTGCGTAAACGTTTACTTAAAATTTCGTTCTTTTGTAATAGTGAATCACCTGTATGGGTTGTTGATATTGTTTCAGATTTGGAAGTTTTCTATCTGTTGTACGTCAGTTCCAACACCCATCTTTTCTTGCGCAGGATGTCATTAATAAAAACCATAAACGCAATTATCAACCCGAAGTTCGGTTTGATAGGTAATTGTGTGCAGTTCACCCAATACTAAGCCCAACGGAGAGTGAAATTCACATATCAGGGTAGGGGGGCTAGTTCCTTTCCCTGTGATATCATAAATATTTGTTTATTTTAATTTCAAGTGGACCAGATAATTAAAAAAAATAAGAATATTCTTCCAGAGCAAGCCATTCAGGCTGTCGTTTATTATTCTGGAACGTCGTTTCCCCCTAGAAATTGCCTGCAGCCAGATTCCAGAAAACACTATACATTTAGAATTAGATAAATAGGTTAAAAAATTATTTGTGCACATGGAGAGGTGAAAATTGGGCTATTGAAATAGTAGTTTATAAAGAATCGCCTATAGTATGGATAAGGATATATTAATTTAATGGCCAGATGCAAGCTGTAGTAGTGAATGCTTCAACAATTATTTGTGTTTCCGACTGAATTGAGCGTTCACTGTCAAAATGAAATCTGCACAGATGATTAAGACTGTTCAGAGGTATCGTTTTTAACTATAAGATGAAAACTAAATGTATTTGCTTTTCGGATGTCAATTAGGGAATTCTAGCTGGCGGTAGATTTGCGTCAAAATAAATGCGCCTATTGAACTAGTGTTACCTTCTTTTTAAGGGCTTTGGTTAAAAGTATATTTATAGAAATATTTTCAGTTAGGATCAGTCTAAGTGCGGTGGTGGAAATTTGTTTCCTTATGGTACGATAAGTAGCATGACGGCTTTCGCGGACCAAGAATGGTCGGGAGTAGGTGGTCATGCTTTCTTATGATCCTGTTTTATACCTCTTTTGTAATCAAATCACAAACGTGCATGCCTTTTATTATTCAGGACTTTCAAGTATGAAATTAATAAGCTCTAATGTACAACTCTTATCTAGGATTTAAATTTCCATAATTATGATTTTATCTGTCCTCAAATGAGGAGTTGTTTCTTTTCGCGATATCTGTTTAATTCTCTGTCTACAATAGAAGTGTAACTTACAACTAAATAGTGAAATTAGTATATTTATGGATTAAATCAGAGGAGTATCTGTTTTGTATACATTCCAGGTAATCGCTATGCTATTTATTGATAATATGACTGTCAATGTAGACTGGTGTAAAATGGGAATTGAATCCTTGTAGGTTGCTTAGGTCACATGGTCTCTTGTGAGTATGGAGAGAACTTAAATCGTAATACTGACCTAATTTTAAAGATTATTGCAAATGTATTGACTGAAATGACCATGATGTAAGTTGTGAATACAATTGAGTGTGTCTCTAGATCTTGTGATCGTTAATCATTTGCCTCCCGAAATAGGTTAATTAGGATTAGCCCGCCAAGATAGTATAAGACGATTTTAAACTCTTTGGAACTGGGCTATAAGATTTTTGCCACCCTGATCCTTGATTTTTATGTACATTTCCATTTTCAGGTGATCTTTCGCATTTTAATTAGCCATGATATTGTTTGCTTGAAAATGGCGAATTTCTTAATTCATTCTAGTTTGCTATCAGAGTAGTACTTGCTAGTCACTTGCAAACTAATAATAACTATTGTTTTGTAATTGATGTTTTTATTCGATTTCGTCAGCACTTGATTATTTTCTTATTCAATACACCTTTGACAAATTCTCTCGGACTCCTCATTCGTATTGCAGTTCTCACAAAAGGATGGCGAATTTTCTCTCTAAAAGGAAACTTGTTCCCTAAAAAAAGTCCATGCGCTGCAATTGAAGTATTCTTCACTCGACTAAGAAATTCCAGTTTAAAATTATCCATTATTTGGATTTAGATATGGCTTTTGTATTTAGGGACACTTTAGGATCACTGCATTCTTTTTTACAATTATTTTTTTTAATTATTTAATGTTATTCTAATCTCGGTAGAGATTTCCAATCCAGATGAGCAGCTGAAATGATACACCTATGTATTGTGGAATACGCGCTGGTTTGGCATGTGATAATCTATGTGATTTAAACTAACTTTTGTCGAGACATTTACCCCGAGACTGCTTTTGCTTCGTTCTTCCGAAGAAAAGGTCGTTACTACGATCGGAAAACCTGGGAAAAGCTTCTCAATCGATAAAAATGACCGAAGCTAGAAGCGGTGAATCACTCTCTCTTTCCCTCTGGTCATTCCATGTTCGGTGGAAGCCTTCCCCGTCACCTGATGTTTTTTATTTTCAACACTGTTAACGAAGGATGGAACTTTTATTGGTAGTGTTTTACGAAGCAGTTGCAATTTTCTTTTAATAATCTTATTTTCCGCTGTTATCTGCGGTAAAAAAATTCGCATGCATCAAGACATGATTTTGTTTATGTGACCTCGACCGTTAACACGATAAAATGCTGCTCGCGCTCTCGGTCATCGGAAGAGATCGTTTTCCCGGAGAGTCTCTCGGTCATCGGAAGAGATCGTTTTCCCGGAGAGTTTCAGAGCTTCATATACGTGTAAAACCGATTTTCTGCGAGTGTATTTTATGTCCGTATTCATAGCAATAATTTGTTTTGTTTATGTTTTGGTTTCATGAAAACTTTTGGTGAAAAATCTCGTTCAAAAGTCTTTAAAATATATCTTATCCATAAGTGTTATCCGGCATTCAGGATCATGTCTGCGGATTGTCTCTATCAAATCGATGTTATAATGAATTTGGGAATTATTGGAAGTTATTTCAGTTCATACAAGTTACATTTTTTGTTCTAAAACTGTGTACTACACTTTCGGAGTACGTAAATGCCAACCAGAAACGCCATGGTTAACTGAATAATTTTGTTTGGCCTCAGTTATCAATTATTTCATTTCATTATTTATGGATGCTTAGTTTTAAGGTCAAGCGAGATTTTCCGTTGGACGTCATCTTTTGTAGTAGCTGCTGAAGATTGTAAAATGTTGGGAGTAGAACAAACGTTTAGGTATGAAAATACTATTTTTCTAGAGATATTTTTTTGAATTATACCCGCGTATTTTTTTACCTGTTAATTAATGGTAAGTTTTTATGCTGAAGACTACTTTAAGGCAACATAGATAGTTATTTATTTTTAATTTGTGATAGAATTATGTCATTCGTCAGTATCAGCCAAAAAATAACGTGGATCCTGCGAGGACATTGGATCAATCTTGCTTTACACACTACCGTTGCGAATACTACCTTGATCAAAAATTTCCCGGAATTTATTCAGAAAATTAAAAATACAAGTTTATTCATCTAAATCTATATTGTCCCCTTCAAAGTAATCCCCATCGACTGCAACACACTTATGCCAGCGCTTGATCCAATCCTCGAAACATTTTTTATATTCGGTTTTCGGTATGTCCATCAGTGCTTCCTGCGATTTTTCCATTACTTCCTCTCGGCTGCTAAAACGCGTTCCCCGTAATGGTTTTTTAACTCGATTGAACAGAAAGAAGTCACAGGGAGCCAAATCAGGTGAATTCGGTGGCTGTTGGATGGTATTTGTTGCATTTTTCGTCAAAAAATTACGAATAATGATAGCACTGTGCGACGGTGCGTTATCATGGTGCAAAATCCACGAGTTTTCTGCCCACATTTCTGGTCTCTTTCGGCGAATTGCTTCACGCAAACGTCTCATAACGCCCAAATAATACTCTTTGTTTACTGTCTGGCCTTCTGGCAAAAATTCATGATGCACCACACCGTTGTAATCCATGAAAACCGTCAGCATTGCCTTCTTTTTTGACTGAAAACGACGTGGTTTTTTTGGTCTCGGCTCATTTGGTGAACGCCATTCACTTGCCTGATGTCTGGATTGCGTGTCGTACTCATAAACCCACGTCTCGTCTCCAGTAATGATCCTTTTGATGAATGTGGGATCGGATTCAGCCTCGCAAATCATGTCTTTTGCGACGTCAACACGGTCTCTTTTTTGCATGAAATTGAGGTCTTTCGGCACCAACTTTGCTGCTACACGACGGAAACCCAAATCATTAACCACAATGTCTTGGGCGGATCCATAGGCAATGTTCAAGTCCTCCGCTATTTCTCTGATGGTTAATTTGCGGTTATTGACCAACATTTCTTTTACTTTATCAATTTTTTCACTGACTTTCGATGTCGATGGTCTGCCACTGCGTTCATCATCTTCGATTGACTCACGACCACTTCTGAACCGCTCGTGCCACTGGTAAACGACCGTTTTTTTAGAGAATCGTTGCCGAAACACTTTTCCAACATTTCCAACGTCCGTGCGCCACTAAATCCGTTTTTTACGCAAAATTTAATACAAGTTCGTTGTTGCAAATTTAAATCCATTTCTGCAATTGTAAAAAATCGCCAACACACACAGAGATAGATGTACTCTTGGCTACGTAACTTTTGCAAATGTCAAGTTATGACACTAAGATTTAAAGGGAATATCAACAACAGATGTACCAATTTAACAAAAAAAACAGAACTCAAATCGGAACGATGGGAGCGCCACACGGTGGTTATTCCGGGAACTTTTTGATCAAGGTAGTATGATGTGCATTGATTATGTGTTGATGTAGATTTTATTTTTGCGGAATTTCTTTTTTATGTCATTTCAATTTCATGCGAGGAAGATGAATGTAGTTTTAGGATTTTTTTCGTGTCCAATAATCCTTCGAAAGTCTTTACACATATGAAGTTGAGTAGTTTTCTCATATATGTTGTTTCCCGTTGAGTTTTTTTCGGCTAATGAGAGTTAAGTAGTGCTATTTTGGGAATGCACACCACACTGCCAGTTGAAGTACTCTACCGGTTGAAAGCTAAATTAAGAAGAATGAAGTGTCATGTTTTGTTATGGGTGGTGCCGGTCTAGATGAACATTCCGCTTTCGTTTCTGTGACTTCAATTACTCATACCTTGAGGTGTAACTAGATATAATGTCATCAATTTTTTGTACTGAATTCCCCAGAGATATCCTTACTATTTTTCTTCTCTTTATGGCAATGACCTTTAGTGTTGTGCCTACATGGTTTGTAAATCCCTTTCTTCGTGACACTAATTTTCGTCCATTTGTCACCGCATTTTTTTAATGAAATCTTACATGTGTATATGCGAAGTAGTTGACCACCTTCTTTCTCGCCAGTCTCTATGTATCTAAAAGTAAATTTGTTAGTATTTGTAGTTTGCTAATATGTAGTCTTGTAATGCCAGCACATGCATTACCATGCGTGCAACATGCACATTTTACTGATTAAATTTAATGTATGTTATATTTGTGTTTGGAACTATTTTAGGGGATATTCTTGAATTGTTTAGTTGAGAATCGGGATCCTGGATGTTTATAAGCAGATTCTTACGTCTTTATAACCCCTTTTCTCTGCATGCAATCCTTTCATTCGCGCATCGACCCTTACTGCAATCAGAAAAACGTAGGAATGCGCTCGAGATGACTGCTTTCAACAAATTCACGATGAACTCTCTGGTGGAAGCTCTGCTGCACTATTTAGCCACTGCATCTTCTATTGTATCTTCTGTGTGTTTTTGTAAATTCTTATTTTTTCTATCATTCGAGTTTTTATTCGTTGGATATAAAAAATGAGACGAATGCGCTCTCGGTTTAATACAACACAAGATGAATATTAATTTGCTCCTTAATAGTTGTTAGCGTCTCTTTCCTATTCGATCTTTGACAGATCTTGATCCTCCTTTTCTAAATGCAACCATGTTGTGGTGAAAATAATCATACTCCATTATCTGAACGGCCAACAACCATGGAAAATGAAGAAAACGGCAGTACTGTTAAAAAGTCAGGATTTCTTTTTCAAGTATTCCGCGAGCTCATTAACGCAAGGCTTATTCTGCTCCTCTCAATCTTATATGTGAAACTCCGAGCGACAGTTAAAAAATTGGAACCCCAAGTAGGCTTTTCAGTTTCTTTCAAAAACGAACAACTCGTATTTGTTCCATTATGCTAGCTGATTTTTCTTGAATTAACAATCTTAGTATATGTATTCTAAAAATTATCATTGAAAATAGTTTAATTGTTGTTATTGGGCTTTCATTGTTGTGGTCTATTTCGTATCTATTTGTGCATTTTTTACATTTTATCAGATCTAGATGGCAAATGAAGCTTTTAATCATATAATGCATTGCACGCAATGCTGTAGACATAAATGTGACAAGAAGTTGTTGTATGTACATATATCCAAGGTATATCGGTTGTAACTAATATGAGTAAAAAGAAAATAGTCTCGCCGGCATGTCGGAATTTAACTTTTTTCTCAGAGCTGCAGAACCGGATAGAGCGCTAATTAAAGGGGGCAGAACGATACGCATCCCCGATATGAATCGAGGACTTCCAGAATGCATCCGTCAGGTATCTCTTTCGCGTGAAACGGTAATTGGTTCACTTAGTGGTCTGAATAATTTAAATGGAGCTAGAGTGATACTTGTCATCGCCAGACAAATTCACTGGAGAATATTCCCCGTCCTGTTACGACAGGCCCATTTTGTACCATTATCTGGTCGCGTGCGTCGTCATTGGATGTCCAATGAAAGAGCGTAAAACGGTTCGCTAGTTATTGACCGAACAGAAATACTCACATCCACAGGTAGACATGATTTTAGAGCGTATTTTGCGTAATATGACTAACGAATGTTTGAACCAGATGAATCGGCCTCGGAAAATGCCGTTCGTGCCGATTTGCGGAATTGTCGGCCGGTAGATGCGTCCTGCTGGAGTGTTGCCGGCCCAGCATCATTTAGTCTTGTGTGTCGCGTGTTAATGCGACGAGTCCGGCACCACCCAAACAAAAACAAGTGGAGAAATGACGAAAGAATGGGAAGAGAAAGGAGCTCTGGTCAACTTCACCATTCAGAAGTAAGGAGGATACAAAAATGAGTCGACGTGGTATTTAAAACAATCTTTCGAACACACGCTAGTTATATAAATTCTAGTATCCCAAATCGGGCTTAAATAGGTAAGTGGAGTTACAATTTTCAATTATGGCGTCAATGATTATTATATCAGGTAGCGCCAACTTCGAAACCTACCTGTGGTTAGGAACGAGCGCATAGGTGGCAGCAGACCATAATGCGAGCGACAGTTTAGCATACTTTTTGATTCCGTTTTATTGATGAATATTTTATTGACTCACCTCAGGCAGTGCTTTTCTATGGCATCCGAGATTAAGCTGTAGTAGCTGCTGATTCCATTTCGCCCAGCTGGTGGTATCAAATATCGAAAGGTATCAAGCGACTTGTGCCTAGGAAGCGTTGGTTGACTCAGCGTTAAAAAATTCCCCCTCTTGAGTCATTTGCCCGCCATTTACGTTTGCGTTGACGCCTGCGCTGCTAGATTCGCGATATCTTGCGCAGGTAAAATCTTGATAATAAGAGATAATTTTTTTGTGGTGTAGTGCTGGAATAAAGTTGAATAGCAGATCTTCTTACTTACGTTAGTCATCAATGAAATAGCAGCAATGACACCATATTTTGTCTCACGATGATTCGTAATAGTTTCTCTATGTGCGTCTCGTCCCAGAAGAAGGTAAGTTTGATAAGTCAATCGAGACCAACAGGTTGGATTTATCATAGTATTTTGAACGAAAATCCACCCATATTCATTTCGTGTTATCTCCCATTTTGAGACAGTTGCATCGCCGGCCTTTCTTTTTAGTTTAGTTTTGTTTCCATCCCCATTGGTATTGATAAATGCCATAATGTGCTGAGAAAGGGAACTCATTATTGAGTCCATTAATTTTATGTTGGGACTTAATGTTTTTACCCTTAAAATTATATTGATGCCTTTCCAGTTGGCATTTGGTAACAAAATGTGTTTTTCTTTCAAGGGAGAGTACATCCGTCACCCTGTCATCTACGAGTTGAGCCACAAATATGGCCTTGCAACGGAAGGATCCGACATATCTCCTCAGAGTAACCCTCCCAATTACACCTCAGGATCTTCAGGCAGCACCCCGACCACTCCTCCGTCGTCGTGGCCTTATTGTAGGTTAGAAGAACTAAAAGAAGTGATTCGGAGAGAGATAAGAAAAGAACTGAAAATAAAAGAGGGAGCCGAAAAACTTCGTGAAGTCGCTACTGACCGGCGCTCCCTTTCGGATGTGGCGACCATTGTGAAAAAAGCCAACTCCAAGTTGGCTGAACTGCATGCAGAACTTCAAGAATTGGATTCGCAAATCATACTCACTCAGGGGCAGCATGGTGGAGTCATTAACAACGGCCATGGTGAGAATTCCCTTGTGTATTTTCTCCTAATATCTTACTCAACGGTTTGACAAATTGTGCTCCTCACCAGATATAAGAGGGAATTGCCCTCTTCCTTCCGAAATTTAATTTATAATGCATATATTCCTAATTAGAACTTGAAAAACGGTGACAATGACATTGCTCTTTAATACAGATAATGTAGGTCGTTAAATGTTTGCCATACTCCCACGTGCAAGGGCATTGACGAGCCCCAATTCTATTGGTACATCTTACGTTATTTTTTTAAATTCACTTTCAATATAGAATCAATTTTTATCAAATCTTACGTGTATCTGCTGTGACCGAAGCTTCAACCGTAGATATCTTGTAAAAAATTTGGAATGATTATAATTTTAGTTAGCATTTGGGCGTAAGATCAATTTTTGTTAAAAAAATTTGATTATATTGAGCATTGCCAAATAATTGACGTTCACCAATGTCACATCGGAATCGCGTTAGATGGACGCTTGTTGCACCTTAATTATTCAAAATATATTAATTTGGTCAAACTAATACGTGTTTAAATATTCTAATCCCTGCACCATATAGTTAGGGGAGGGTATGATATGATTCCGGTTTGCATGTCAATTAAAATATGCCAATTTCATATCCTTGATTAATCATGGTCACTAGTTAGCGATGTGAGATTGGTAAAATAAAAATGGGCTAATTTCCATAGAAGTAGCTTTTGCTAACTCGGAAGAAAATGTTTGTGTTGTCGTGTTTGAAGAAAGGTGTTATAAATATGAGATAAACATTCATAATTAATAATTGGCGAACAACATTTCCGTAAAAGTAAGTTGTGCAAGTAGTTCTTGAATTTGTATGAAACACTCGGCCGAAGAATGAGATGAGAAGTCATCGTATTGACTGCCAAAGCACATTTACCGGTTAAATGTAATTTTAAAGTGCCCTGGCGTCATATACCCGTCCGATGTACGTTATGACTGTAGCGTCCAATTTTCAATTGTCATGCCCTTCGACGTATGATCCTAAATGCATGTTCTCCATTATTTACTTGATACCCCCCCCCCCCCCCCCGGCACCGTGTGTTGCTGTTTCCAATTTGTTTTTCTTAATATCATCCCATTCTTCGCTAAAAGAAGTAATACTGCCTTTTTCTTTGCCAAATTTCTTTCTGTTAAAGTCAGAGCGATCGCTTTAAAAACCAGGAGAATTTCAATCTTATGGAATTAGCACATTATCTGGAAAAAAATGGAGGACAGAATGCTCCCTGCCTGTCATTTAAAAACCGCCCAAATAAAGACTAACTATCAATCAATCAATCTATCTATTTAAAGCGTCTAAGTAAAAAAAACTCTAGGAGTAGAAAGAAGAAATGTCATAGAGACTACCAAATAATGTCCTTGCAATTTATTTTTACTTAAATTCCTTTTATTTTTGATTACCGATAATTGGTTTGATAAACGGTTCAGAGAAAGTACGTAGTTTGGGGGTAAGTGTAGGTGTAGAGCGTTGGACTATTGACCGGATTCGATACCCGGGCACGCCTCAGGCCACACTCAGCTTCACCCCAGCTGTGTACCTGAATTTCCTGGTAAACCATAGGCGGCACATGCGAAGGATCTGGCCCCAACCCTGATATGTGGATTTCACACGCTGTCGAGATTAGTACTGTGTGACTTCTACCGTCACCTACTAAACCGACATTCTGGATGATTACTCTGTTTATTGTTTTTTAAATATAGTTTTGCACCTCCGCCCCGAAGTTGTCAACATTTGATTTTCTTGTCCTTATGTTTTTTAGTCTACCTGTTGGTTATAAATGAAAATTGATTCTTAATGCAACTCCAGAAGAGCTTTCATCACCACTTTGGGCTTTGTTCTGGCGTATCAATGAGCGTAGCCGGGAAAACAATGAACTCGAATGGAAAACCTGCAAAACTCAAGAGAGTATGTTAACTACCGGAAAGTGGGGACCGTCATCCATGTATTATTCGTTATTTTACTTTATTCAGTCCAAGTCATTGCCTTTTTTATGTATATTTCTCAATTCGTAGAAATGCAGTGTCCTAAGTACTTTAACTTTTATTGCGTAACGAGTTGCCCAAATTACGGTACTGCACCTCCTATTCAAATGTTTTATTTATTTATTTTATTTATTTATTTATTCAGTATAAGTCCGAAAACAGCACATTTTGGCCTTTACATCGAACTTTTAACAACGATAACAATGTCACATTTACAAACACCCAAGCCCTAGATGGAGGGAAGCTCACCCAGGCGGGAATCGAACCCGCGACCCTTGGAATGGCAGACGAGGACGTTACCCCGCCGCCACCGGGGCCGGCGATTTTCTCCGGGTATTTAAGATTTAACCCATTTTTTTCAATTCATGATTGATCTGATTGATCATTGAGAAAGTACTATTATTTTTAATCACTCGAATGAATGATGATAACTTGATAACTCGGAAACCCGCTGACTGTGGTTTAACCACTATTAAGCCAAGTGTAACCCATCATAGGCCCAGGCCAAATCGTGCTCCTTAATCTCGTTGGCGGTATTTTCGTCGAAAATTGGGCGTATTTGTCTCCGGTGCCGTTTGTATATGATTATCGTCGCTGGGTGAAGGTTGCTCAACTCGTTGATTACGTCTTAAACTAGGAAGATAATCAAACGGGGACATGATGGTTTTATGGAGAGTGATACATAATATATTTCACAGTTTCGAACTTTTAGACCAGGATTTATAATATCTCGTTAAACTGAAGGTTAAATTTATTCTTTGTACGACCAAAACCCTGTTTTATGATCGCTAGATATGTTTAAAACTGACGTTTACACAGCTCAGTAACTCAGAGGCGTTGTTACAACAGTTACAATGTTCGCATTCGCGATTAAACAAGACTTAAAAACCGGGCTTTAAAATGGGAAAAAATGCGAAATGAATCTAAAACAGCCCAATCCTATGCATGATTTTTTTCTTAATTTTATTTTTTTAATGTGGCATTCCCATGGCTCTTTTTATGATGAATATGTCCGGTGAAACTTCTAGAAAGGCTAGTCAAGTTTGTTAACTTAAGCTTAGCTGGTTATCTTGTATTGTAGCTTGGTATCTTGAAGAAACTTGTATTTTCTCCGTAGCATTCAGGTCTTCTAATGTTATTTTAGTGGTAATACGCTGTAACCTGCTCTGCACTGTTATTAATCATGTTAATCAAAATCATGGAAACTTTCTTTCAGTATATGAATGAAAACATCTGCGCCTCTGTACCTGGAACCGCATAGTACAATAAGAAAATCTATTTAGTAATCGTTGCCTATTGTTATAAAATGCAGAAAAATTGAGATCAGGGAATTTGAAAATCGAATTTCTGTGAGCACCGTAGGGTGGCTATGTAGCCAAAAAATCCTGAATAAGTGTTGTATCGAACTCCTAATACTTCTCCATTTCCACCTTTCGTTTCCGCTGCCTTCTCCTCTTTGCTTAGATTCTCACTGTATTTTTAAGTCCATATACATGGTATTTTTTTCTTTTTGTATTACGCCCATTGTAATTGGCCATGTGCTGTTTTTGGATTAAATTTGATAAATAAATCATTTTTTAATGACTCGGAGAAATCGAGAATAGGTCAATAATAAAAATACGAAAGTGAATTTAATGATTCGGGAATCATGAAAGGATTTTATCACAATTTTATCTTCATGATAGTAATTGGTCCTTGCCGCAGGTTATCACGAATTCAAGTTCTGTGAAAAAGTTAAAAATAATGGGAGTGGCTTGGATGATACCTCAGCAATATGACCGTAATGGCATCAGTACTTCTTGCGAATAGAAAAAATTTCCACGATAGTGTGTACATGTATATGCAATCCCACAAAATTATTTTCAATCATCCACGGTAACGGAATTCTCAATCCTTGGCCTTCGAAATTCCAATATTCATTGATATTATTCGCTTATTTCGTCCGCATGAATGTCTTTTTGTGAACGCCGTAAAGTGGCAGATCGCAATAAAATGGCTGGTTTATATTTTGTCTAGTGAAGTTTTGTATGTTTTATTTAATTAGAAGATATGTCTTTATGATCTCCCTGTGACTCTCCAATATATTTGGAGTTACGGCGGATCAAAAAGCAAGCGACTTTCAGCATGTAATATTGCACTTTTGAAACCGTCTACAATATTTACATTAAATTTGAATTATTTTGATGTTATCACAATAAAAGTCGTATGCTATGAAATACAGTTTCCTATATGGCTTTAGGGGAAAATGCTATTGATTTGATAATATTTTGCGGTGAATGAGAATTTTGGCCTCTGGTAAATGCCTTGTAAACATTTTCATGGTGGTTTGTATCCGTTTTTATTGATTTCAAAATGTGACGTTGACATCTTCATAATAATTTGCGCACACGGATATGTAAAGAAGTTAAACAATTTCAAATAAAATTAGTCGCAAAAGGTTTGAATGTGTCTCAAGATTTCACATTAGATGCTAGTATAGCGTACCTTAACGAAAGGAAATGTTGTCTGTTACAAGTTCAGAGTCATTCCGGTTACCCGAGGGACAAAATTTACGGTTTTGCTAGGATTTCAATATGAAAGCATTTTCTTTAAATGGGTGTTGCATTTCATGATATTTATTTTTGAGTCCAGCTTTGCTCATGCCACCGCTTGTGATATAGCTTAATTCAGTTAGTATGGCTAGTATATCACCACCACAGTGATCAACCGAAGAGCTAGTTCGATTGGTGAGGGAGCATAGGAGGTTCACCTCGTTCTAAGCTACGTGGGGCATGAAGCCTCACGGTGTGTGAAATTTTAACATCGGGGTATAGGGGTGTTTGCTTTCCCTGTTTGCCTGCGGTTTCCCAGGAAGATCTGATCTTGGTTAAGCTGAGGATATCCAGATCAATTCCGAATCTAAACACCGTCTCTCCAGTCACTATCTGAACGCTCTAACCTTAAGGCTACAGCGCCCCTTAGCCATTAGGTATGCATCTTAATGAATAGTAGGATGTGATCGTGTTGTCGTATCGGCGAAATGTAATCGTCGCACTTACTAAAATTACGTGGGAGAAGTGAAACACTTTGACTTACTTGTATCTTTGTACTTGTGTAATGTCTTTAGCATGTCTATTTTTCCTGCGTACCTTTCCGGTACCAATATAGGACGCATATTTCGTAAGTTTCCGATGAATGAGTACTGTTGTAGTTACCGGCGAAGTACGTCACGACTGTTATCGTTTTTACAACTTCTTTGCCATGCATGATAAACCTGAAGTTTTTTGGATATTCACATATCACTTTAAATCTTTACAAAGTCCCAAATTACGCCAAGTCATTTCCGAACAAAGGAGAAGCTCGTAAAACAGTATAAGGGAAGGAAAATTTCTTTAAACTCATAAACACTAACATTTATCTTCATTTCGGTAAATCCATAAACACGGCCTAAAATTATTCATGGAATATTTCACAAAGCCCACAGCGTAGCAAACGATTAATTCACGATGAAATATAATGACTATCTCGAGATAAATAATATAAGTATAAAATAAATAAAATAAGATAGGAAAAATAACTTGATTGAATTGCTGGTAATATCAATCTCCAGGGTTTTGATGATGTCTTCTAGCGGCATCTATGAACTACCTAATAATAAAAAAAACTTCATGAGGTACTTCTAAAAAGGAATTTCGGTAGAAAATGTATTCCCAGTTTGCTTGAATTTACCATTTGCTTGAATAGCGGTGGGGCAGAAATTACCTCCCGTTTCATTTTTTATGGTAGCATTCTTTTTTACTTCGTGCCACATCTTCACTGTTGCGAGGTTTTTTTTCATTCGAAATCAGTAATTGTTAAATGTGGCAGTTGAATGTGTCCTCAATTCCTATATTTTAGTGGTCTTTTAAGATGGACATGACAAGGAAGTGATGTCTTTTTGGGTGATTAAAATAGCACCACAGCAGGACGGAGTGTGTATGCCAGAGAACAGGCTCAGTGGACTTAACGAGGTGGTCAAGTTTCTCCTGGTATTGCCACCTGATCTCTTTCTTCTTCCTTCAAACTTTTCAATGTAATATTGGTGTAAGCATTCAAATTCGGTTGGCGCACGCATAATCTAATGGCGTCTGGAGCATGTAAATGAGTACTGCTAATACCCATGGAAATAGTTCTAATGTGACGCTTGTTGACCTTAAATGGGTGCTCTGAAATCCGTTTCAGATATCTCCGTTTAGAATGGCACTGTTCAAAGAAATCTTAACATAATTTATGCCTGGCAGAAACTGGGCTTCGTTCGTTATACGACGCTCTGAGGTGTCAGATTGCTTGTCATACATAGAATTCCTTCCGGGCGAACATTTTCACATTTCCCTTATTCTCGGCGCGCATTGACTGTCCGCAGACTTATGGAAATGATAGTGCATGGTATGTGCGTGTCTCCAAACTTCTCCCTCATTTTCTCAGGTTCACTTCGTCCCTCGACTCCCGCCGCCGATTGTCTCTCTTCTGGGGGCTCATCGTGATACCGCCCTGTCGCAGTCCAGCAGGAAGCGTTCTTATTTCGGCGTGCTGGGTGTTGTTTGATCCTTCAGTGGCGTCTCCATAACTAGTTTTCCTCTGCCGCTTAATATCCGTGTAAACTGTTAATTTCGTCTGAAGGTGCGTCAGCTGGTATAACTCTTCTTCCGTTGCTCGGTGATTCCCTACGCAAAGCAAGGTCGCTTTATTTTTACTTCGAGAAAGTTTCCGGGCCGCTTCACCTCAGCCTCACTGTTTATTAGTAGTGTTCATTTGTGGAGAGTAGATCTTCGAGACCTTTATCTGTGGGATCTTGGGGGAAGATATGACTGGGCAAAGTCAACTTTCCCGTTTCCCCTCGAGCTCTATTGGCTATAAGCAACTCCTGTTCTTCCGTTTCAGATCTACTCTTATAAGGTGTGATCGATCGAGTATCAAGGTTTTCCTCTTCCCCCTTACCCACCATTCCCTTGGAGATAGTTAAATAGGTTCTTTATTTATTTTTGCTAGCGCTAGTTAACTCGTTGGCCAGGTTTTTATGGTAGCGTATAGTCTGTCTGTTAACCGAGTTCAAGAGATGGGTGTCATGTAAAGCTGTTTAGGTTTTGTTCTCGGGACACCTGTTTTAGTTCAGGTGTGCCATAAGGAGATATCGTTTTTTAACGTAAGACTTAATAATTGCTAATTTTGTTAAATTTAATCATAAGAGCCTGTGTGCTGGTGACCGATGAATTTGTTGAATGAGTGTTCTGAGAAGATGGAGTATCTTCGTAAGTGGTTGTTATATTATTACTGCTAGCCCACCATGTAATGACAGGTTTTGGCTAGTATTTATGCCCTTACGGGCTGCTGGAACGCGTCTGAGAAATATATACGGTATATTTTATGCTCTAACACTATTGCTTTCGTTAGCTTATGCACGTATTTCCCATAGTCCCTTTTTCACTGATGGGAATATCCTTGTGCCTCGGTTCCCCCGCCTAATCATGTTTTTGTTCTATTACAGCCTTCGGTATCCATCCGGCCACGTCTCAGTATCTCCTTCCTCCTCTATTTCCCTTACGTACCATCCAGCTCATTTTTCCGATCTTATCCTTATCCGCATCTTAAAAGCCACAAATCTTCGCCCAACTTGTTTCCTCAAAGGCTCTCGTTTAGCCACACGACGCAACTACATATTATGGTCTTCCAGTCAGAAAATAATATCTTTTTGTGTTACATTAGCTTCTTCCTTCTAAAGCCCTTCATCAGTCCCCTCTATTATCGCTACTTTGGCAAACGTTTTTTTTCCTGTCGTGCTATCCCTATGCCCGTTTTATACCCAAATATTGCTCCTTTTATGAGGATCTGTGGGCTCCGATTCCCTGTCATTTATTTTCATCCAATATCCCGAGATGAAGCGATTTCCAGATGTTTTTAATTCCTCTGGTTTTTTAGCAACCGGCCCTGTATATCGGTTTGACATTTTATGCATATTCAAACAGTCTTTTCCCCTTCTCGTGCTATGCAATGCTTTTAAGGCTGTTAAGGTTAAATACCTTGTTTCACCCGCTCGGATCTCGATGTTGTGTGTGTTATCAGCATTAATTTTGCATGGAAAAAGTAAATAAAAAGCTTAAGCTTTGTATTCCTCCATAGTATTTTTATATGGGTACTAACACTTAAATTATTTTTTTCACTGCTCAATTTTTATCATCTTTAATTTTAGTTTGAAGATTTGAATGAATATTTTCAGCCAGCCGCACTACGTCTATGTTTCCTCAAAAACCCTTTCCAATTTCTTCGTCGTCGTATGTAATGCTTTCGCATCTAGTAGCCTGCAAAACAGGTGTGAAAAAAGCAAGCCAGTTAGAGTTAGACGTATCGTAGAGTGTACGTGCATTTACGTATGCACGCATTCAGTTTAGTTCCACGTAAAGTTATGGGATATAAGTAAAGGAAAAATTATTCTAAGCTCTATCTAGTTTAATTAGGAGTTTTTATTGTTTTCTAATCATCTGAAGCAGTAAATTATGCTTACAAATTATTTATTTTGATCCCCGTCGGAGTTTTATACGGCTTTCCATTATAAATGTGTACATGCAATCCCAGATACGTCATATATATATGCCAAACATATAGTAGAGAATTAGATTGGCTTTCGAAATAGGAAAGAATTGTAATCTATGGCAGTGTTTATATTTTAATACTATCGTAATTCTCCATAAATATCCTCATCGAGTACCTTTGTCTTCATTTGCTTTCTGGGTCATCCAGCTCGAGATTATATTATTAGCTGCCGTAAAAAGATGGTATACGTTTCGCGGCGTAATAAGAATTTCAAAGTGAACGTTATGGTTAGCACTGTTTAACACATGGGTTTCTTTCTCTAATTCCAACCGTTTCATTCAATGCTGGCCAGCGGAACGGGTGTTTAGGCATGCGTCGTGTCGTTTTGGGGGGAGTAGGATAGGTGCCATCGGAAGTACGGGGAAATTTTCCCCCACCCCACCATCCATCTACGCATGGGAAATCTTCAATGGGGTTTAGCTTGGGGGGAGGGGATCTGTGAAGGAGGAGTGTGGGATCGAGAGAGATTTGAACCATCAGACAATGGGTCTGGGGAACAGGAAGTGGCATGAGGCAGCAACACCGGAGGATGACGCGGGAGTCGTAGTGTTACGGGAGGAAGTGAGAATAGACAACGAAAAGGCCGTGATAATTTCATTTCCTGATACCATTGGATTTACAGTTTGGTCTAGTGCCGGCAGTATTTTATTCTTGTGTCTCGGCGTTGGCGATTGAATCGTAATTCATGATTAATTACCTGATTAATTCATGATTGTAATACCTGAGCGTTGATCACAGATTGCAAAACTGCTTACAGTTTGCCCAAAATGTGAACAATAACTCCAATATTCTATCTCGCTTTTATTTTTTATGCTCTTGTAGTTTTAAAATTTCTACCTCGAAAGAAAATCTCGATTAACTCGAGCCTCAAAGATTGTGAACGGTCATTAATGATAATATTTAGAAGTTAGCATCGGAGTAAATTGTGCTGTATTAAAGACAATTTAACCATTCCATGGGCTCGTATTTAGGTTTTCAGTACTTCAGGTAGTATACTAATTGGAATGTTCATTTCATTTTTATTTTGTATGGGCCTGTAGACCCAATTGACGAATCATGCAAATCCATTGAGATGAGATTTGTTTGTAGGTCATGTTAATTAAGTGTTCTAAATAGGAAAGGTGGATTCTCATTTCATTTATTATTTTCGCATACAATTCAGTCGTCTGTTTCCCGGGGCTTTTGTTGAACCAGTTGTTCTGCTGACCTCAAAAACTTCATAATGGCAGGGATATCCGAGCCATGACTGCGGCTGTATTTACCTCATCATTACTTTTCCCGTGAATGTAAAATCTGGCCCATGAGTATTGGACACTTAATCTGTTTTTCCATGTGTTGATTGAATGCCGTATTTAACAGTTTTATACTTTGCCAGTAGTATTTTTTAAATATGTTAATGTGGAGAATTTCGCGTTTAGGTTACTAATTAAACTCAGTAATATTATAATGGACTAGGAAATACTCTTAAATACTCTGGCCATATCCACCTATGCTGTTGTCTTAGGAAATTTCTGATTGTGTGCGTAAATAATTTGAACGATTTTCTTTGAGGAAGAAAAACGCGCGCATGTTTTCTTACAAATCTATCTTAACCACAAAATTCGGAGACTAGTGGCTATTACACATTTTTTGAGCATACCCGAAAATAGATGCGTCTCCCAAAGTAGCTTGTGCGCCGAAAATGACCATGCTACGTCACTAATGAACCTTCTCGAAACTGAAGAATGAGAGACTTTTCTGGAATGCTTCTTTCATGATTTTTGCG
The DNA here is from genome assembly GCF_022747635.1 of Hetaerina americana. Taxonomy (NCBI): domain Eukaryota; kingdom Metazoa; phylum Arthropoda; class Insecta; order Odonata; family Calopterygidae; genus Hetaerina; species Hetaerina americana. Next base: position 27,293,020 of record NW_027286874.1, read on the forward strand.
CGGGGAACAACGTTATAAATGCCATTAAATGTCTCTAAGGGATAACATCATATTTTGCTGTTTAAATGTAATCACTTAATGTGATTCGGACTGTTGGTGTTAAAAATTACCCTATAGGTTTGACGCCATTATAGCCCCCGCGTAATAAGATTCAAGCAATATATTAAACAGCTGCATCAAACTCGCGACACCTGTCTTACGACACGATATTAAGTATTCCACGATTTTTAGACTTCAGTGTACCGTTTGTTATCAAATACGTAGATCTATGTATATTGCCCCTGTTCATTCTGATGCGTATTTTCGCGGACAGATCTACATCTATGAGCCCTTCTTGTGATATGGTGTTGCCGTTTTCCAATGGTTCCTAAATGAATATGATAATACTTTTCAGGTCTCAGTAATGAAAACACTGTAATATACTTAAATACTTTATACTATTTCACTTAATTCTTTTCTGTTGTGTAAATCTTCGTTTTATATTACTGCCAACATGAGAAAATTCCCGTTGCCCGATACGCCGAAGTACACGACGGAACCCAGGGACTCAGTTTCATTTACCGTTTACATCCTTGAGGGCATATATTTTAAAATTATTCAATGAATATATATGTATACATATATATTTATTTATTTCGGATTCTCATCTTATTTCGCCAATCGGCGATTACATGTGCCAATAAAACATAGTGGGCATGAACAATCTTTAACCCACAAGTTCTTGCTCATCTCGGATTACTATTTATATCCTTTCTAGGTTGTTTTCCAAATAATTTATGCCTAAAATTAAAATAATCTCTCATCCGCCTATATTTCTTTTACCTCAAACTATTGGTATTTTGAGTGTTGAATGTTAATTATCAGTTTTTCTCGTCCAGCATGTTCAAAATATAATATGAACTGGAAAGTGGGTGGTTTATGCTCAGAATTACAAAAAAATATCTACGAAGCGCTTGGTAATGTTTTTTAAACTGGTAACAGAGGTATAATTTTCGGTTAACTTGGGAAAGAGCTCGGTAGTGGTTCAATAGTATAATATTAACATAGAAATATCGATAAACGTTCTGGAGAAATTCTTTTAAAAATGTGTGTACAGAATTCCCTTGGTAATTCTGAAGAGATTTCAGACTTCTGAAGAGAGAAAATTAGAGCAGTTTTTAAAGAAATTTCAACACTATTTCCTAGGATTGTCGAGATTCCTGAAGGCGTACAGTGAAGATTCCTTAAGGAATCTTTAAGAGGCTGCCGGAGGTTTTCCGTAAAAAAGACTTCGTGAGGCATTCGGTGGATACTCCTTAAGACCATCTGTAGAGTTTCCTTGATTATTAGTAAATTAAATTAATCAAAAATAAATATTAAAATGTTTATTTTTGAAATGCCACTTTATTAGCAAACATGAAAAGTAATAAACACAATTTTAGACATCCGTGCTATATGGTACTCGTCGCTTTGTAATTTTCAAATAGTTGTCCCCACCCCTCCATTGCCTGTTCACAAAAAATCCAAACCATTTTTGCTTCTATTCAGAGAAGTCAGGTACATGAAAAAACACGAGTAGTTTTGGAATTTCCCAACATGGTCTTCCAACGTCGAGTAACTTTCACCGAAAGTTGATGGAATTTTTAAATGTTGGATCTTGTTGGTAATTCAAGCATATCGGTATAATTTTTTTAATCTTATTGAATGTATCTGCAGTATTCAAACTTCTTGCGGAACGAAATCGAAAACGAAGTATATATGTAGATCTGGTCCAGTATTCTCTTACGTGAATTTCCGTTACAACTGCAGCTGCGACGGAGAACATCTCATGCGACGCAACATACAGGGTTCGTCTGGAAAATAAGTGTACTGACTTTGTCATTGTGATCAGAAACGGGAAGGTCATCCAAAATTAAACAACACGGATGTAACCGGAAAGCAGCATTGTTGACATCGTGAAAGTTCTACTAGACATCATGTTTGTTTGTCCCTTTCAAGTAATTTAGGCCCTTTTAAATCCTCTGCATTGCCTATGGCTGTACGTAATGATATATCTATGATGAAGTATTTGTTTCTTTGGTCGATATGGAGTAATTAGAGTGAAAAATCTTGGATTATGATAACTCTATAAACCTCTTCAAACGAAGGTATAATTAGCTCGGTCAAATTGGCACCTCATAAAATTCCGCCATCCTTTAAACTTTTTTCCAATTTACAATATGTGGGATAATCATGGCTGCCCTTTACTTTGTTTGGAAAATACACAAATTCTGTAAAACGGAAATTAACATTGTTTTGGAAAACCTAGATTGTCAAAGAAATAAACTTTTACTAGCTCGAAACATGTAGATTTGGGGCTTAAAATCATCAAATAATGTCGTCTTTGGTTGGATAGCACCCAAATGCTGATTCGTTTTACAGTTTGACATTTTGTAACTTATACAATATTACGGTACTCCGGCCGGTAGTTGTTTAATTAGAGGTTGGATTTACAACATCAGCTCTTAAAATATTGTCACTGAAATTTAATCCTGGGAACCTAGGTGTTTCGAAATCTAGAACTGCAGTATGTCAGGATTGTCCACAGGAAATAGAAACAAGCCCTTGAAGTGTCAGGTGTCGAATTTGGGCACTCGGTATCTTATTCGTAATGATTTTTATAGCATTGCACTTTCTTAGGGCCGTTTTTTCCAGAATCCAGGTTGTGATCCGGAAGTTATTATTTGTATTAATGGATGCGTAGAAAAGAGGGGTGAATTCCCCTTGTGAAAAAGGAAGAGGGTGGAAAATATTCTGAAATGAACTACAAATCTTAACCTTCTCATAGAGCCTCGGGAGGGTATTGTCGTAGGGTAGAGAAAGAGGGATGCCGGAACCTCCCGTGGGTACTGTGGGAAGGGTCTGAAACAATGCATCCAGGAAGTGTAGACATCTGCATGTTTTCACATGGGGTATCTCAATATCTTTTGACTGATGCCATCTTTCCATCCCTGAGTCAAGCGTAAGAAAAATGTAATAACCTCGGGAAAGCCTCAACAAACTGCCAACTGGTCCGTGAAGCACTTGAGTGTGCGCGTATTAGACTCGACGATTTATGATATTCCTCGTTCCCATCCTCACAGATCGCAATTTAGAAACACTAACGCCGATATTATTAGTGTCTAACAACCAGCAGGACTTAGAGGAATCACATACTGCCATGTGCACATTTATAGAACTTGACATTGAAAATTTATAATGATAAAAAGAACAGGTATCTGAACTTACTTGACATTTTCGTAGAAAATTCTCGCTCATAATCTGACTTTGAGAAAATCGTAAATGTCTGCCAATCTAAAGATTTTTTTGCTCTCTTCTTTCATCATAAATATCTTGGGTAAAGAAATTGAAGCCATGTAATTGCGGTTTGCACGAGGAATGAAAATATTTCCGAAAAAGCGGCATGTCACCTTAGCGCGTTACATTTGATCTCATTTATCTGAATTTTGCGTTTTTTGTAGATTTTCGAACGCTGTCTCATTATTGATGTTTCTGTCAGTCATTTCCTAATGGATTGGATTGGATAATTGTTAATCTCGACTCCAGATATTACGGAATTAACTTTTAAATAGTCAACTCTGAACGAGTACCGAATTTGTGATCCATGGAAGAATATACTTCATCGGTGAAAAATGCTGACTCAAAACCAGAAATAAAAAAAAATCGTGGCGAGGGATCTCATTGTTCGTTTTTTTTGTTGTTGCTTCACGCCATGATATATCATTGTGCTTTATTATGCTAGTACTTTCCGACGAAGCGTTATTACGAGTTCATTCAAGGCTTTATGCCTGTTCAAAAGTAGGTTTCGGGTGGTTCCTAACGACTAGTTACTTCTAAGTATTGCGATACTTCTTCTTTCGTCAATTCTCCGTATCATCTGCCTGTCTTCATGTTGTATAAAAAGCCTTGGTGTTCCATCCTGCACCCCGCTTACTCAACGTTCTCCCCTCTATCGTGTGGCCTTCGGAATACCACCATCTTTCAATATTTCCTCCATCCACTTCCTCTACCAACGTTTTAGGATTTCTCCCAGTAGCTACCTATCAACTCTTTGCCGTCCCTCTTTAAAAGCCACTTCAATCATCCATTCTCTTCCACGCCCACTTCTAAAAATCTTCTTAATCTGCGCTCATCCTCCCCGCACCGTACCATATCTTTATACAGTGTACACGTAAATTAAACGTACATGCACTGATTAATTGAGACTTGGTAAATATTTTAAGCTTAATCTTAATTAAAATCAATAGTCTCACCTCTAATGATTTTCAAAGGTGGTAGTATAACAGAAATGGTATTCGAGTAGTTGCATATATCCGTTTGCTTTGCATGAGGTTTTAGGGACCGCCTAGAGCATTTTTTCCAAATCAGTGGCGCCTATCTCCACACGCAGACGTACGATCCCCTATGGGGGGCGAGGGGGCGATCTGTTTTGGGGAATAAGGGAAGGGAATAAGAAAATAAATGGTAGGGAGTAGAATTTCGACGGACGATGAGAATCGTGAGAATGAAGGAGTAAGGGAAAGAGGCAGCAATGCGTCCTGTGTGGCTGAGAAAGACGTGGTGGGGTGGGGGGACCACGCCTTGATGCTCTGAGCGTGCGCGCCACTGCTCCACGCGGTAACCTACCTATGATGAGGACATGGTATCGGTGCGCTTCGATGTTTTGGCTGCATTAGTATCCCTCAGCTGCACTGCGTTTTGGTGGTACGAGATTGCCGAGTTGAAGTTCATGTGGTCGAGGGTCTGATCCCCGATTGATCGGGACGTTTGACGGTTGGTTTCGATTTTTTTCTCTTGTTTTCAATTTCTATAAGTCATTATTGTTAATCTCAAAGAAGATGGAAACATTCAATGAAACCAAGAAAGTAGATAAACTTGGCAGTAAAGAAAGTCAATCCCACAGTAGAGGGAATTCATTTTTCGATCATGTTTTTGGGAAATAATGTAACTAAAAATGTTAGCGGTTTTTAACACTCATGCTTTTCATCAAAATTCTATAGTATTTAGGGTAATTCACAGATGCTTTGCTTTAGTATCTGAAAAAAATTAAGAGTTTAAGGACCCGGGTCTAAAACATTTTTTAAAAAGCGTCCCTTAATCACTATGACGTTTTTCTAATAGGCGAGTGGATGTCAATTGATCGCGCATGTGTAAACTTTGATATCAAATGTGAACAAACTCCGATGAATAAAATCGGATGTATGTTCAATTTGACGATCGCTTTCAAATAGCGTGGGTATTTTCTCTCAAGCCTGGAATTGTGAAAATCCCGCGGATGCCGGATTCATTTTTGACTGTTAGTAAATGTTGGCAGTTAGGATTAAGTGGAAACAAAAGTGATACCCAACGTAGGAGGGATTTTTTGCTTTTTCGAAAATCATATGCTATACCCACGTATGCCCACAGGAACAGCTGGGAAGTCGGAGGCTCTTATCTCTCTGTGTATGATATGTTGAGACGAGATGAGTCACTAGGCGAATACGAGTAAAGATAATATACCTGTATTTACAGATGATATCGTGATTGGTATAGAAAAAGCTGACGAGGATCATATCTTACCTTGGCAAGATTTGGTGAAAATCTTCATGGTTGATATGAAATAATATGATGAGTGCGCGTTAGAAGTAGATCTACTAAGTTTAGATAGAGTTAAACTTAAATGTTCATGGCATTAATGGCCTAAGTAATCTTGTTAAACGTGTGCTTGAGAAAACTATTTTCAAGGCGAGAGAACTTCACTATTTTGTTCTTTTCAGATCCAAGTTAAATTAGCCGGATGCTATAACTAAAGCGTATGGCCGAGAATTTCTGATGCCTAATAGGTTCATTGTAGGGAACTAAATGAGGAAAAAACGCCAGTTTCTACAGTCGGGATGGTGCTTGTGATAAAATTATTGGCATGAATAACAGTTTTTCGTTTCAATGAAATGTACTGGCCCAGTACTTTCCTTTTTTGGAATCATTCGAGGATATGTGTGTTGATGAATGAATATTATAAAAAAATGAATAACGAGTGAGTTGACGTCATAAATCAACCAGTTTTGTTTGTTATCCCTTTATGTGTGTCCATAAAATGACAATAATCTTGTGTGCTAATTATTGAACAAGATATGTATTCAATATTACAATCTTTGCATTTAGGTTTCCTATGAGATTCAGGGGTAAAAAATTCGACAGTGTTTTTATCTCGACGAGACCCTAATTTTGCTGTTGAAAACCATTAGAAAAAGTTGTGTTTATTGTAAATAAGGTAAAAGCTTACTATTGGTCGTCATGGTTTAAGCTTTTGTTTTTCTAATTTAATGTGGGACTTACTCTGTTAGTGTTACATTAATCAACCTGTCGAACTTGTAAAAGTTGTATAGTTTTGTATTAGAATGGTGGATAGATAATGAATTTGTTTCACCTTTTTATTTTGTGGCGCTTGGGATTTCCTGGAGTGTACTATTTAGGTTGGGGAGCTCCTTGTGTTGATTGGCGGAATGTGGAGCACTAGTGGTCTTAATTACTTTAAAACAGCTCAAATTGAGATTGTTTGGGCCTCTTTTTAGACTGACTATTTTACATCATATTTCCTTAAGCCGTTTAGGGTTAAAACATTCATTGATTTACATTATGTACACATCCGCATTATTTTCTTTTCTTTTATAGAATAGATTAATGTGCGCTAATAATTTCATTATTTTTCTGTTAAGTATTAAGCTATTATTCCTGCATCCCCTTTTTATAACGTATTTCACAAAACCCTGTGAATTCATTTACTGTTAGCCACCGAAGTTAAAATGATTCGAGTTATTTTTAAGTGAACTCCTACCCAATATGCTTGATGAGCTCCACAGTTTCTTTTAAGAGCATGTGCATAAGTGACGCCATCTTTAGTTGTTACGTCCTTTCAACTCACTATCGCCCTTGTCATCTGCTGTCACTTTTTGAGAGTAATCTTCCTCCCCCCTGTGCTCGAAGGAAAGTTACTCTTCGGACTCCCTTTTCCAAAGAAATTCATTATGTAGACAAGGGTGATAACCATCCTAGTAATATAGATATTAAGGAATTATACTGGTTAGGAAAAATCTCCTCGTGTAACGTAAAAATGTATGGAATTACAATTAGTGTAAAAAATGTCGAAAACAAAGGGCATAACAAGGACACGCGCTGACCCCAACAAGAAGGTTATAAAAGCAGCTGTGAATGTTGCGTCGCACTAAATTTTTGTTCGGTTGGATTATTTGTTCCAAAGCAAGGAGAAACTTGTCAATACTTCTTGCGCGTTCACACAAGGAATAAAGATGCTTTTCACTGAATGCTCTCTAGTTGCTGTATTTTTCCGTGGCTATACTGTTAATATTTAAATAGCCTCATTCCAGTTAATAACATATTCAGCTGCCTGAGTTCTGTTTAGGCCACAAAATTAACAACTCTCTTGTCGCTTCGACATTAGTATAAAAGCAAACTTAGTTAAAATGTGGCCAATTTCATTTTCAATTCACTTAATGTGAAGACATGATCACAGTGATTAAGTTTCTATATATTAATATTTTACGATGGTGCCACAGTTTCTCTGAGATCGAAAAGAATGCGCTCAATAGTGATGAAATACTAAGCAAGTTCCGGAGTTATTTCTAATTGTAAGAAAATGTCAATAATTGATACTCAAGTATCAAAAGATAATTCAATGAGCACTTAATTTTTTCAATAACCGTATGCCAAGTATGCCTGTTTACAGCCCTAGCATTCTTGTGTGTATCGTGAAAATATGATTGTTCTCTAATGATTGTCTAACTTCAATTTAATTTGTTTCAAATTTTTATTCCCCTAGAGAATACATAAGAACATTGGCTTATCATTATTTATTTCCATACAATTACAAGAACATTGGCTTATCATTATTTATTTCCATACAATTACTAGAACATTGGCTTATCATTATTTATTTCCATACAATTACAATGGTTCCCCCTTTTAATGATTTTATCGGGTTTCATTAAGTAAACTGGGAATCTTGGAGTCGGTTTATCTTGATAACGAGTAAGTTATTATTTTTAAATTAATATTTATTACTGACAAAGTATTTGACGTTTTAGTGATAGCCTTTTCTTCATGCATTTTGCACTCAAAACGTTGCTAGCCTTGATAGGATATGGTTTTTGTTTCTCATGCCGTGAAGAAATAAGCGAGGCCTTATGTGCCTCAATTTTGCCATTCCGTCCCCCCCTCAATCTGATAGATTGTGGAAGCAAATGTAATCAGTTGTTTATATTATTTATCACGTACCGATAGTTCCAATGGTCGATTATACCAACTCTACCAAGTTGTCTAGCTTTCGGTTTGGAACTAATCTCAGAGTGGCCACTCGTTCGGAAATTGCGTATTTCTTTCAAAATTTAGGAGGAGCCCAATTATTTTGAAAAGCTCGAGAATGTGGTATACGAATCAGGAACGCCCAATGACAATGATATTCCTTTTAGATGTCCAACCATGGCATGTTTGGCGTAGACGGTTGCGTGCGCAAACCGTAAGAAAAAGTCAAGTTATAAGTGGGATAGACTTCGATGATCCAGTGGCACGCTCATCGATAAGGGATAATTTATTTTATTTATTTATTCAGTATTAGTCCGAAAACAGCACATTTTGGCCTTTACATCGAACTATTAACAACGATAACAATGGTCACATTCACAAACACCCAAGCCCTAGGCGGAGGAAAACTCACCCCGGCGGGAATCGAACCCGCGACCCTTGGAATGGCAGACGAGGACGTTACCCCGCCGCCACCGGGGTTGGCTAATAATGAAAAAAATAGCTAAACAATTTGCAGCATCTCTGAACAAAGAAGGTATCTATCTGCGTCGGGAAAATTAGGAAAAAGTCGGGAACGGAAATCTAGAAAATTAAGGGCCATCCTGTTGATTCCCATGTCAATGGTGGTTGTAGCAATTGCAATTGTTAATGTTTGCGTTTCCTTCCGATACGCTGGACATTGCGATGTTTTCTGTGTCATAGTCGTCCAAGTATCCTATTAAACAATTTTCTTATCAATTATGATTAATTTATTGTTATTTTGATGGATGTGGTACGCATTTATGCCTCCAGTTCCCATTATTCTCTAGAATATTACTAAAATGACGTCTTCACCTGTCTATTGTAAAATATGCATGCCTATTTCATCTTACCGGATTAAGTGAGATTGCGTTATGTTTTAATGTCAACCTTGTGCGAATTCCCCGACTTAATTAAAATTCGAATTAAATTAATGAAAATAATGTCTGATAAGGTAATGTACCTGTACGTGGAGTCACCCTAGACCCAACTTATGAATATGGGTATCACCAAGAAAGTAAAAATGTTGTCATGTTTCGCCTAAATAAAATATTATGTGAATTGGTGTTTAAAAATTAGGCTCCTTAAGGCTAGTGCACATGACACAGCGTTTTACAAACTCTTGGAATCTAAAAATAACCCACGCGCCCAATTAAGGGTTAAGCTTCTAGATAGCTGGCACTGTTTTCTCGCTGAATCTACCATATCATTAAATTACAACCCGTGACACCCAGGGCTGAAATTGAAATAGAAAGAATAATTTTTCATCTGAAAATAGTCCTTTACCAGATTTTATCCTTATTTTGGGGAAGTGCTTTCCGCAACTTAGAACTTGTTTTTTATGGGGTTGGGAAGTCTGGCAAGTGAAATAAGAAAGGAGTAGAGTATCTCTTGACAGAAAATCGCGGACGTAGTTTGTGAGCCTCGAAGTCACGTAGCATTGTGCACAAACCTCCCGAAAAACCCTCGACGGGATCCGCCAAATCTCATACCATCAATATACGGAAATTCTTAATAATAGACTGCGGTCTGATTCAACTCCTATTGTTAGTAATTAGTTTGGTTCAAAACGTCACAAAGATGTTCTCACATTCATTCCTATTAGCTGGCCACCTTCAATCCGTATAACCCCTATACGAGATAAAACTGAATGAATTCCCTTTCCGACGAAAATACCTTACAAAACAACATATTTAATTCAGTCCCGTTTTGAGGTGTGTAGGGAAAGACTTTCTTCTAGTTGCTATCTTATTCCTCTTCACCCTCCCCATTGTCGCGCCAAACGAATGAAATCCGGTCCGTTCGGTAGGGCCACACGCAGCGTGAGAATGGCTCAACTAATTTGCTCGATAACATCAAATGATGAATTCAGCATTATGCATTGAAGCTTTATTATATTACATCTACCTAGGAAATCAATGTATATTTGAGACCAATCGCATTTTATCTATAGTTTAAACAAATATCCTAAGCTTTCAATACGTCCGCATCGGTAAATGTTAGGGAAGATAATCTGAGATGCCAGAACTGCGGAAAGCCTGCGAATGTACGGTATGGTCAATTTTAATATTTTTGCAAAGATCCAGTATTGAAACAAAATACTTCTGGATAATTTTTAGACGCAGCACTTCCATGCCGAGCGCCCTTGCTGAGGAGTTGTTTATTATCGCCGTCAGCCAGAGCTTAGGCCGGGCGCGCGTGTCATAATTCGCAACCAGACCACACAGCTACTTTTGCAGTAAAAAAAGCTAAACTGATTTCTATTAAGTAGGCACTTCATTCATTAGTAAATTTTAAGGGCAGTTAGAAGCTTGGTGCTAAGTATTTTGAGGAGTGGTTGATTTTGCGATTTTAAACATCTTTCTCTCAATGTAGTATGTCCTAATGTCCTTAGGTATGAACGTATGGAGAAACAAAAACTGAAGGGATCGTAATTTTTAGTAACCACGGAGACACCTCATTGTTTCTTAAAACATTTCAAGTAAAGGGTTGAATCTTATTAGAACCAGTGCGGTGAAGTAAAAATTACCTTAGAAACTTTTTTTCCGCTTGCACTCTTTGATATTGCATCATCAAAAAAGAGTATCATTAAAAAATATTAATTTTCTGTCAATATTGAGGGAAGAATTTTCTCATAGTAACTAAAAACATTTCTTCGAAATCGTGCATTGTTCAAGCAAGTTAAACTGGCAAGTCCTTGTTTTCACACGGCATTTTTTCAGGACTTTTCCAAAAGCCCGAGAAGTGTGTTGGACCCTTCGCAGAGCGTCACTTCATTTGTGTTTACAAGCCTTCATAATAATTAAAATGGTAGTGTCGGAATTATGCTGCTAAACCACGGTACTGCTTATTTATGATAGCAAATACTATCATTTGTATTCACCATTATCCGCAATTATGTGACAATTGACCCCATTTGTTGTGTTTTGTTATCTCACCTAACCTGCTTTTTGTTAATTCTGGGTATTTTCCTCTATTATTCTATTTTTTAAAAACGCTGTATAGGTTTTCTTCTTACTTAAATAATTCCAATATAGTTCGGTGTAAGTTTGCCAATCAGTTTTTCATCGTCTATGCTCTTGATCGTTCGTTTTATCCAATTTTGGAATTATGTAGTGTCGACGTTTTTGCAAAATGTCATGCTGATACAACTTCAGTGAAAATAAATCTTATCTTCTTCCTTACAGATGGACTGCTCTCACCGTTCAGTGGGGTGGTTATAACCGAGCTTGGTCCCAATGAAGGGAGCGTGATGACCACTCAGGACCAAAGATTACTTTCCCTGGAGAAGCAGCTAAATATCGAACTAAAAGTAAGTGCTCGTCGTGAATTTCGCTCTCATGACTCAATTCAGGAGACAAATAACATATAATTTTTTTTCAAGGTCAAACAAGGAGCTGAAAATATGATCCAGAGTTACAGCAGTGGTGGTCATTCTCGTGATAAAAAACTCCTGGCCGAGGCACAACAGATGTTGGGAGATTCAAGAGCCAAGATTGAGTATCTCAAGATGAGAATCATGAAAGTGAAGCAAAGCAAAAAAGAAAGGCCTAATAAAAATGGAGAAATGGCGCAGAAAGGTTTGTCGCTTGCTTTCTGAAATTATTTCTTAGCCATAAGAAGGGTATCATTTTTTCCAGGAGTTGATTGTGTCCTAGCAGTGGGCAATACGTGATCGAAGGCCGCGGAGGATAGATGGAAGTAATTTGGTATAGGTAGTATTTTTTAGGGAATGGCGGGCCTACTCATTAATAAAGACGCCAAGGGGTCCAGAATTCAACTTCCCATCCGGACAGCGTACTCCCCTTGAAGTGGTCCTGTCAACTAGGGTTCGGGATTCCTCTGAAAAATTTGACCACCGCCACCGAACCAACCCAGTCTCATGTATTATTTTCTAGTGGAATTATATTTTTAAGTAATCTACCGGTTAAGGTAGTTTTTGCATGGGCACAACTATCAAATAAATACCTTGTGACTCCTAACAAAACACAATCCAGCAACCTAATCTATATCAAATCCTTTTTCATCTCTGTGTACTTCCCTCCTCCCTTCATCCCGTCCAACATCCCTATCATATTCCTGCCCTCTCCTCGTTTGCCTATCATACTCCCCTCTATTACAGTCTTCAACATTCCACTGCCGATCAATGCGCTCTTCATCCATTTTTCCTGCCTCCTTAGGATTTCTCCCGATAAACCCTTCTCCTCGTCCACCATACCTAGTGCTTCCTCATTTGTTTTCCTTTCGGTCCATTTCACCTTCTCCATCCTTCTCCACACCCACATTTCAAAAGCCTCCAATCTACTTCTATCATCCTGATTCAGTGACCACGTTTCCGCGCCGTACATAACTACGCTCAATATCAAAGTTTCTTCTGAACATCCTTACTCAACGTCCCTGTCATCAACTCCCTCCTCCTTGTGAAAGCCTCTTTCCCAAGTGCAATTGTTCTCCTTACGCATCTACTACTTTCACCTTGTTGGTCCAAAACACGTCCGAGATTCGTAAACTGTTCCACCTGTTCTCGTTTTTGAACTCCTTTTTTAATGTTTAGCTTAGCTTTTTCTTTCTGGAAAATGGCATAATTTTGTTGTATTAATATTGATTCTCATCCCATACCTGTCGCACTGAATTTCCAATTCACTCAGCAATGCTTGCAACCTCTTGGCCTACTGACAAACTAAAGCTTGGTTAACAGCAAACCTAACTGATTTTACGAATTCCCCGCCTACTTTCATTCCTACATTGAGTTCTTCCCATGTCTCTTCAATCATTTCCTCCATATATACGTTGAACAGCGCCCGACAACCCTGCCTTACACCTCTTCATAACACTGCCCATCCGGACTATACGTTCCCCACTCGCAGATGAGCAGTCTGAGACATGTACAGGGTGCGGATTAGCCTCCTTTCCCTCCAATCTATTCCTATTTTCTGCAATATACTCATTAGTTTTTCCCAATTCACTCTATGAAACGCTTTTTCGAAATCTACGAAACAGGCAAATACCTCCTGGTTGTATTCCATATTCCTCTCGATTAATAATCTCATTACTGCAATGGCATCACGCGTGCCTCTCCCCTTCCTAAACCGAAACTGATCATCCCGTAACTGGAGATTATGGCAAAGTATTTGACAAGACATTAATAGTTTTCCTATTTCAAAATCGATAATTGCGATGTAGTAAAATGAGATTTGAGAAAATAATAATTCACATTTGATGAATTGTTTCGGAAGGGGGATCTAGCCCGAACTATCACGAGTCCTTCTCACGATACAGTTTCGAGAAATTCGTGTACGCCGACTTGCAAGGGCTTATCGTTATATTGCCAAGTCATTGCCAATTGTAAAGGCATGAAGGACATTCCCCCTCGGAGATTTCCTTGCCGTCTTTATTCTACCGTATTGTTTGGATTGGTCAACCAGTGTCACCTTGTTTACAGTTCGCGCTTCAGCACTCGTTTTTCACTAACAGTCATGACCAATACGCCATGGTCAATACTGATAAATAGGGCCGTATAACCTTGGCCGTGTTTAAAATAGCGTCTGTCTAAAACTCCAATTTCTGAAGAGTTTTATACCGTATCTTTACGAGTTCAAGGTGCGATCCATTCCTTGATGTGAGTTGTTCGATAACTTGGCCCGTGTAAGACGGCTTTTATAACGTTGTTTACTCCTTTTTATTTGATGCGTTTGAGCCTATCGAATAGGTTTGCACAGAATATATGTGATAGCTAAGATGGTTAGGGTGGACTCCATTTAAATTGTTTTCGAAAAATATTTTTTAAATCTACGGATTAAATTCCATCCACTCTTTTCACTGCATCGCTTTCTTCCCCACTTTCACCGAGTCCTCGGGCATAGCCCGCCGTATAACATCCGTGCGGTCATCTTGCTGCAAAGTGGTGTAGGGTCGATGATCTCATCACTTCATTTAATGGTCTGAACTCTTCGTAAAGCTTTCTCCGCACTGTAGTAACTTGCATTCGAGCGACAGATGCGCGACCTTTCTTGGCCTATGGTGTTGTGCCTTAACAAGTCAGGGTATTAATAGCCTTGAAAATGTTTTGCTTTGGCCAACTGTTGTGCTGGTAATGTCTCATCCGCGTCGCGTCTAACATATTGACTTAATCAGCCCTACTCTCCATTTGATTAATTTCTGTTGCCTTAATATATTAATTATAATTTTTTCAAGTATTTTTCCGCTTTTTCAAATGTTTTATGCGGAGTTTTAAATTCATCACAAAGTTGGCGGTTTTACTATGTTTTTCCACTTAAAAGTGGAAATTTCATCGTTTATTCCGTAATGTTTAAGTTTTAAAAAAATATTGTTCAATCATTTGCCATTTGCCTGAAAAAATGTGAAGGCACTTATCATTAATGAAAAAAGGTTTTGATATGTGTTGTACGTTCACGAAGCAATTTACTTAAACATTACTTACAGTTAAGTAAGATTAGAACTCCCTAAGTTTTTTCCCGCCCCATTCTGTAACTGTTACTTTGGGGAGCCAAAGAACTAAATAAAAAAATAAGAAAAACTATCCTAAGGCACCAAGTGAGATGGTGTAATTAATGTTAAGAACTACATCGAAATAATTGTAAATTAGGTGATGTGCATTAATGTCTCTTAAACTATTATCATCATCATCTTACTTTCGTCAGTACTTATTTCCTACTGTATAGTGACTGCTTTCAGGTAATGAGGGTATCTTTTTCATCTGACCGAGAACCCTGAAAATTTAAATGAACCTTGCCATGAGCTTCAAATGAATCTTTAATGGATACATCGTTCCACTTTCAAATTTCGCGTTAAAAATTGTAACCGTTATGCTTACTTTTCTCCAAAGACTGCGCCATGCGTACTTCCAGCTAGCGCTACTTTTCCAACATCCTAAAAATAATAGCATTCTCTTGATCCTATTAGGTAAAGTAAATTGAACCTGTCAATTTACTTTACCTAATCCTTGGTTTTGGTTAAGCTCTTCAGATTCCTCATTGCCAGATGTTATAACTCAGGGGAGTTTGTGATATCAGTCGGGCTCAATCGGCCGATCTTGAAAGGTGAATCTCCGAAGGTCGCGTTGCTGCTTGAAATAATCACTAAACATTTGTCCTCTTTTCCTTCCCCGCTCAACTTTGAATGTATGTTGGTAAATGCCCGTCTCGGAAAAATGGGATTTAATACCCTAACTTGGTAAGTTGGAACCCTCGCGATGTAATTTGTTTGCCTAACCTCCAATAAAGATTAAATAATTCCCCAACAGGATAATTACAACTGCAAATATGCATGGTTTCACTCGATGGTATCTGTTTAGTTTGTGACCCAAATTGTCATAAATTGACTATGAGTTTTACTTTTGTACACCATTGTTGACAAATATGCCCCCTAATCATCAGTTTTACCTACATTTTCTAACGAAAACAAGGCAAAATGTATGTATTATTATTTATCTTGAAGAAAGAATATAGTAAGCGTTGAAAATTTGGCGAACGAATTTAGGATATTAGTACATCAATACTATGAAAGTGTGCTGCTCTCTCCAGGAGCGCCATCATCATCTTTTATAATGTAATGGATAGCCATAACGTTTCGATAATGATCTTCAATTTTACAAAAACAAAGATAGGGAGATTACTGATGCCATTACGATTTATGAGTCACTAGATTTGCTACTGAGCAAAATCGTGTTATATGTAACAAGAGCGATAACTTTATAAAAGGATTCCTGATCGCAACTAATGTCCTATCTTCCCAGGCAGGCCTTTCTTCTAATTCATTTTAATGATAGAATAAAAGTTTCTCTTTGCTTCTTGTATGAATATTCTGTCTCAGTCATCGTCTTACAATATAATTTCGAATGCACGTCTTGTGGCAACATTTGGAATTTGCAGTAATTTCAAAAGACATGCCTCATAGTGTATTGTACCCAAACATAGAGTTGTCGTGTTAGTTAAAAACACTCGATGTGAAGAAAGTTCGCTGTGGAAAAATCATTTGTCTTGACCGCAATGTAACGTCGAATATCCCAGTAGCCAGTTACCCAGCCATCTTTATTCCAAGTGAGTTAGCGGTGGTGGTCATAGAACTTGATTTCCTCCGAACAGTTCCGTGAGTAGATCGCGCTTGGTAAGTCATATTTGTGAATTTTGCATCCGTTATATGTGTGTAGAATATTTATTTGTACGAACCGTCTTAGCTTGAGAAGATTTCATGCCTTTGTAGGGAGAGGTATTGAGTGTCAAAGGTGGAATTTTTACTCAAATATATTAGCAAAAATGAGTCGCTAATCCAACTCGCAATTGAATGACCAATTAAGATAAGGAAATGCCATTTCTCGAGACACCCTGTAATGCTCTTATGAGTATTTAATTTTTGTTAAAATTTAACTAACTTGGTCATTATAACACCAGGTAGCTAATGTATTTTCTTCGAACCTTTGAGATATTCAATGGCCAATGAATTCATATATATTCATGCTATTGACAAGAGGCGATATAATCAGCGACTTGGCACGAAAATAACTCGTCATTGTTATGTCAAAATAGCGCTTGTACCTAAATACTCCGCTTTGTTATCCAGGATCAGGCTTTTGGAATGCTAACTCGAAACATGTGAATTTGAATTTCGCGTTTCTCCTTTGTTTTCCGCGTTCTGTAAGAATTTCACGCCACTGCTGCCGAAATCTTGGTAGTATTTGTCTTTCGAAATCGCGATTCGATCTCCTGCCGTATCGTGGAAGCTTTCACTGCGAGTGTGCTGTCCTTTGGAAATTATAGTCGATTAGGGCTTATTATTGGACGAAAACGTTGCCTTTTCGGGTAATTGGAAGATCTCTCGTATGTTGACCTTCAGTCCTCTACCTCAAAGGCGTGACGGATTCCCTTCTCACGACATGCGACCTTCGGGCTCGATAGTGCCGCCGGAATGCATGGTGGGCGTAAAGGGAGTTCGCAGTCCTTAACGAAGGTCAATCGACCCGCTTGTGGTAATATTTGATCGTCATTACCGAATTTTCACTGCAGCGTTAGAAGCACAATCATCCACGTAGCAACGACTGCAATCATACAAACGGAATTCGAGGGATACCGGTAACCGAATGATCTGAGAATTAAATATAATTAATTACTGGGTTCAAATCCATCATCAAACGTTTATCTGTTAGTACGCTGTGATTTGATGAAGGGTGGATGTTTTAAATTTATAATAAAAATCAGTTTTATAGCTTGTAAGA
The DNA here is from genome assembly GCF_022747635.1 of Hetaerina americana. Classification (NCBI taxonomy): domain Eukaryota; kingdom Metazoa; phylum Arthropoda; class Insecta; order Odonata; family Calopterygidae; genus Hetaerina; species Hetaerina americana. Next base: position 27,310,586 of record NW_027286874.1, read on the forward strand.
AGTGTAATTTTTTTAAAGTAATTAAATTGAATAATACCTTGCGTGCTGCGCGTGCCTATGAACGTTCCCACGTCTGGTCAATTATGTGGAAATTAAAACATTTATAATCCAGTGTTAACTTCAATTTTTTGCAAGCTTTACTTGAACGATCACCAAATTTAGTAAATCGATTGTTTCACAAAGAAATTCTTGTGGACCATCATGGCTCCCAGTCCACCTCATGGCCGTTAAAGGAGGTATTGGTGTCTGGTTTACATTTTTGGAATGCTATTGTAATATTTAGGATTCATAAGAGGAAGTAAAATAGAAATATATGACTCCTGCTGTTTTCTTTAATCATAAAACCTTTTTACAAAGACCTCTGCGGTGTTGCTCCAAGTTGTGGTCGGCAGGCCGGATGATGCAAAAAAAAATTGAGCCATTAAATACCAGTACGCAGGGGGCTATAGATTTAGCGTTTCGCTTTCAGTTTTTAAGACCGCTAAGTCACTACACCAGTGTCTGGCATCTACCGGAAAAAAGTGCCAGTTCGCCACGTCAAACCAACAGAAGGTGTGCTGTGCTAGCTAATCAACTCAATCAATAAATGGATCGGGATATATTAGACGATATTTTTACCGCTAGTGTTTCTTTTCAAGTTTAACTTGTTGTTCTTGGCGTTTTGGCTTTATTATATAAACCTTATACTCTTTATTTACTGACTATTATGAGCGTTTTTAGCAGATACGATGGAATTATAATTTTCATCGATCTGTGTGAGTATAAAAATTATGCGCTCACCTAGGATGATTCTTTTCGCGAATGAAGTAATTGATCGAGGACCTTAAGATAACAATATGTAGTGTGTGTGTATATATGTATATATGTATATATATATATATATATATATATATATATATATATATATATATATATATATATATGCGGGTCGCGGTAGTCCAGTGGGTAGAACGTTGGACTGCTGGTCAGAGGGTCCCGGGTTCGATTCCCGGGCAAGGCACTCCGGGCACCTGCAGCTCCACCCAAGCTAAAGTGATTTTTCGGGTAACAGGTCTTCCTGGTAAACCATAACCGTCTCAGGGAAAGGAACTGGCCCCCCCTACCCTGATGTGTGAATTTTCACACGCCGTATAGGGCTTAGTACTGGGTGATCTCTACCATCACCTACTAAACCGACCTTCGGGTTGATTACTATACACACTATGAAAATACGAGGGTCATCCGGAAAGTAGTACCCGTTCGTGCCGCATGAAGTGCTGACGACGCGAGTAGCCGCTGGACGAGGTCAGATAGCTTCAGTGGCTTGTCTGCCTTCTCTGAGCCAAGTTGCGTGACGCTAGCATTGCCTGTGTTGTTTCTGTGATTGTTTACAATGTTTAAAAAAATTGAGAACGCCGCCAGTTGTGAAGTGAGGGCAGTGATTAAATTCCTCAATGCAAGAAACGTTCGCCCATGTGATATTCATCGCCAATTAAAGGAGGTGTATGGAGACAATGTAATGGACGAGTCGTCTGTTCGGCGGTGGTGTCGCAACTTCAACATGGGGAGGGGGAACACACACGACGATGAGCGTTCGGAGAGACCGTCTGTCATTACAGACCAACTGGTGAGCTCAGTTGACGAATTCGTGAGGAACGATCGGCGCGTCACAATTGATGACATCTGTGAGCATTTTCCCAATGTTTCTCGAACAATTGTTCATGAAATTGTTAAACACCATCTGCATTATGCAAAAATTTGTGCAAGATGGGTCCCTCGCGTATCTCAATGAGCTGGCGGCGAAGGACTATGCAGCAGGAATACAGAAACTTGTCACACGTTATGACAAATGCCTTAATTTGCTTGGAGATTATGTTGAGAAGTAGTTTAAAGTATCCTCTTTCAAATAAAATTTTTTATGTTTGTTAATATTTACTTTTGTGTCTTTAATTCACGAACGGGTACTACTTTCCGGATGACCCTCGTATAACATATTCAGTGGTTTCCCTACGTTATTTTGATGTCCTTAATAATAGTTGATTTCAATATTCGGCCATTTGGCGTCAGTGTAACCAATAGGTAGACAGCTGGGGGACCGCGTAGAGGAGGGGAGGTAGTGTGACAATGTAGCTTGGGGAAGCGGTGGGGGATAAGTCGTGTGGGTGGGGTAAGAGGGTTAATATCATTCCATGAAAAATGGCAGTTTTCCCTCATATCATGGACGCATACAACCTTTGGTAAATGATGATTTAAATAATAAAATTTACCCTTATAAAAAAGTGGAAATTTCGTCATTAGCACATTATGTTTTGCATGGTTCTGGCAGCCGCTATTTTAAAATAAGTCTGAATCATTTTTTCATTCTTTAAGAAACCTCAGTTATTTTTCTAGTGATATAATTATATTTTATTCTTAATGGGCCTTTCTCTAAAGAAAATTTCGTGGAGACCTGCAAAAGTCGAAATTGCCAAGAGTTACGTGCCGTGGTCTAAGAAAGACTACTGAAAATGGCGCTTAAGTAATTACGGTGTCTGGCAATAAAAATTCCTTTCGGATTATATTTGTTTAAATATGGTGTGCACCAACTGCGTCACGAGAAAAAAAAGATACTCCTTCGGCCGTTTCTTGATGTCTCATGGAATTACGTAGAATCGAAAGGTTATTCGACGAAATTTTCAGCCCTCAAATGCCGTCACTGTGGTTGCAAAATTGGTGATTTTTCTGGGAACAAAGTAATATGGTCAGGTTCCAATGCTCTTAGAGTTGAAGTAAATCTCTCCGAATTTTATATGCTTACTTCGCGTCTTCTTTCATCGGACATGATTCTGTAAAGCTTAAAAATGTGGGTCGCTTATTTATTAGGTTCAGGTTGTTTGGCCCATTCTGTTCAATGATTTTTTTAAGTTGCATCTCTCAGTTGAGTGTATTCGACGTGCTTTTTATGTTCAATATGTCTGTCGCTTTACCGTAATTTTTCTTAGAATACCAACGCGTTATACCTGTAATTTTTACTTTTTAATGAAACATGTATTTTACAATTTATAGTATACCTTTATTGTACGCTTGCCAAATTTAGCTTACAAAACACTGCCCAAGTTTCATGCAGCTCTCTTTGGAAACTTGCCATTTTCCGCTTTCGTTGTACACCACGTGCTGCGTCTCTTAATTGCATGCTTTTGGCAATTTGACCATTTTGATTCTCTTGGACCTTCGTCCTAGTGTGAAGAGTATTCGAGTTAAAATTGTAATTGGTATGCCAAGCGCTTCCTTTTTTGAGTTGCCATATGACAGCGTTGTCAGTGAGAGATATTCGCCGCTGTCCTGCCCGAATCCCAGCTTTTTCTTTTATCGCGAAGGTAATTTTTTGCTTCCCAATTCTAAGTAGGGAGCCTTTAATGAGCAAAACTAAGTTGAATTTCGAATTAGCGAAGAAGCCGCTATTCCTTATACAAGTCTAGGATCGTGTCCGATGACTGCGGGCGTTGTCAGACCGAATTCCGCCGCCATTTGCGTTTGAGGCTCATCACTTCTTTAGATACAGAAGGTGAGCATTTTATGTGATGAATAGCGTTGTCCACATGGGCGCACAGATGACGGGGGTAGTGGCTATACATTTACGCTAATCAAAGATACTCTTTTTGTCTAAATAAGTGAGGGAATACAACTATATGAGTGTTCCCTCATACCTAGTTATTTAGGACGTAGCCACTTTCATTGCAGATCTGACCCAATGAGACCGGCAGTAAAGACTTGGCCCAGGTGAGGGTGACTACATAGAACCCGACGCGACTGATACGACAAAATAACGCGAAATGAACTGACGGGTAGCTTTCGTAATTTTATTAGTTAATCCCTTGGGTAAATCTCAATCTTTTTGACCAAGGATATTAGTGTTACGGCCGTCGAAGTTATTTTTTCCTAGTACACCATAGGGAAATAGAATTTACGTAATAAATAGGGAAATTAAAACTCTTACGAAGGACAAATCGGGTGTAAAATGCAGTGTATGTTCGGGTCGGATCTTGTTCACCACTACCACCGCTATAAGCTGTTTTGATGTTAATTATTTTGGAATGTAAATTTCTTTAGAAGTAAGACACTTGTACCGCAGGGCTTTCAATACAATGAGATGAAAAGCAATTTTTTGGAGGTTTTGTAATTCGGTCCACTTGGGATTCAATTGATCTTTGTTGGGGTATCAAATGAGATAATCTCGTATTTTTATTAAATTAACTAATTTTAATTGAAATTAATTCAAATATGTCATGTGGCATTAGCTTGTACGTATATTATTATTATTGTTTTTTTACTGTTGAAATTGTACGACATCCCAAATTGCTCCCTTAACAGTTAATGCCACAACTAATAGAAATCATCCTCATCTGGCTCCTGATTTAAGTTATTTCTATTGTTTACCTGTTATGATTCATGGTAAATACTCTGCTAATATCAGGGTGTAACGGCCCACTGAATGCGGTTGCTCGGGCTTGTAAGGTAAGACATGCTCGTCTGGCTCGACTGTTACAGGAAATTGCGTTGTGTTTGATTTGAGAATATTCATGCTCCAAATCTTTGCAGATAAGTACGAGCCAAATCTGGAACTTCCTCTCGAGGAACGTGTGGAAGAACTGCGGCATCGTCTTCGAATTGAAGCAGCCGTAGTAGATGGAGCCAAAAATGTCATTCGACTTCTCCAAAGCTCCAAGGTGGCGGACAAGAAGGCCCTTCAAGAGGTTTGTGTTCTTTTGAAATAATTTAAGAAGTGAATTTAATTAAAATCGAATACCTTCACGAGGATAATTTTAAGCTATTTTTGTTTTATCTTAACCGTTGAGTACTCAGCATTAATTTGTTTAACTTACTGAAAGTGTACCTAATAATGCATGATGCCTAAGCCTATTGTTAAAAGTTAAACCTCGAGTTCGGATTAAAACAAACGATATAAATTATATTAGGTTGGATTTCCTATTTTATATGCCAAAGCGTAATGCCTGCATAATATCTTTATTATATTTCCATGATTTTCAAGAGTGATTCCCATTTTAAGCGCGAATACCGTTTTTCCCCCCCGGTAGGTCTAGTAAATACTGAAGATACTTAAAAAACTTAATCCCCCTTAATGGTAGAAAAAACTCGCTAAAATTTGAACTGTTCTATGACGACTAAGGGAGAACCCATGGAGAAGTAAATAACTGTTGGAGAAGTAAATAACTGTTATGCGTTTGTCGACAGATTCATGACTATTTCAAAGCTATGGTATATCTGGCCTAGACATGGCGGCTTCCCTTTACGTAATCCCTGAGGGATGCCCTGGCAAAAGCTCTCTGCAGCCAGTGTGCGGCTTCTTTGTAAGTGCGCCGCAGGCATTGATTCAATGAAAGGTTCAGCGCAGGCGAAATCTTGTGAACTTTACTGCGCTAGTTCTCTCTATCGCTTTGGAATTGCAGAGGTGTGATCCAGTTATAATATTCCATTGTTAGTGTGTGCGTTCATTTTGAACTCGTTCGCGTTGGATTTAGAAGCTTTAGTCGGAGCCAACAATCGATCGAGTGTTATTCGATTTTAAAATTGTTTAGACTGGAGAGAAAATAAAAATTATTTATTTACAGTAATTGTTTTCTGTGTTTTTTCTGCGCGACACCAGGTGTATACCAGGAAACCGGGACAACTGTGTACCGCAAATTCAAATGGGCATTTTCTATCCGGAATAACGGATTTTCTAGCTAACTGCGATTTTTTTTTAAATCTGATATTTTCATCGCTTAAACTATGCAAATTTATTGCATGCCAGCAAATTGAAATTACTATCATACCCTCATTTCTTGTTTATACATTCAAAGCAAGCCACCAAGCAAGCGCTAGCAATAATTGTTAGCACGACGTAAAGCGTGCCTGTATAGGGGTAGAAACAACTCTTAAATCTCCAGCGTTCGACAATAGAACTCCTGTTTTTTCATTACTAGATTAGAATATTTTAAATCTTCTGGAAAAACTTACGGCACATGTAGGGTGTAGAGTGTAGTTGAATTATCACAGCACTCGCGTGTTTCGGGTGGGTTCTTGATATCCTACTCCTAGGTTTTGTTTAAATGTCCTGAATTTATCTTTAATTCTATTTAAAAAAGTGGTAGTTATGGATTTGAAACAGTTATTACACAATAATGGAATCCCTAATTGTGCTAAAAAATTAAAATCTTGAAACGGTAGAGTACTTTCTTTAACATAAGTTTCTTCACCAAAAATTTGAACTATTTTCGTTCAGCAAGCGAAATGTTGCAGTCTTGCAGTTGCTGTTTTAGCAGAGTCTTCAAAAGCTTTCATCTGTAGTATTGTAAATTTTCCGTTGATACTAATTCAAAAAGTTGCATTTACAGCGATTTACTTCCGTAAACTTTAAATCCAACCCTGCATGCAAATTAATCTTGAATATTCGTATGTGGAACGCACTGCTGGAATGTTATGCATAATTACCAAAAGTCGGCGAATTAAATTGAGAGAGAGAAAGGGGGCATGAAATTTACTGTCGAAAGTGGGTTGACCTTGATACAAGATTTAATATTAGAGTTATTGAATGATAGGCGACTAACGGTGACAGACGAGGGAACGGTAACATCTACAACCTTGGCCATTGTCTCTGCGGGTTCAACTGCATTTAAGATTCATATCTTATTGTAGGTATTTTTAACGAAATATTTTTAATATGATAACACGCATGACTAGTGTTAAATATACCTGTTCAGTCACTGATTATGGGTGCTGACGCCCTTTTCTAACCATTTAATTCGTCGTGTCTTTAATTTCTATTTTATTCGTAATACCCGCAGTCATACTATTTACTGGTCAGTTAGACGGCTCGAGTAAAAAGGTACTCATTAATATCTAATAGTACGTAAACTTTATAAATGTAAAAGAAAGTTAAATTACAGTTTTATACTTGTAATTGCGTTGAAAATATTAAATGTAGCGAAGTTTGAACTTATTTACTATTTGCAAATATTGTGACATTATATTTATCGTAAGGATTTTAGCGTAAAATAGTTTTAGTACCCCCAGCATCTCGTCGACTAGAATGGAGGGCCAAGCTATCATAGAAAAACAAAATTCAAAATCTGTAATGCTCTTGTTACCAAGGCATTGATTGAGAGGAAAATACAGGGCAAAACTAGTGAATTGGATCATTGAATACATCACATAGTATAAATTAGCTTCTGGGGAAAGACTCGACGTTATTCCAAAAGCTAAAATTCCCAAGAAATTGGAAAAATCCAGGAATAGCACATTGCGCCATGCAACCTTTTTAAGCAGTCGCGCGACAAACAGGCTTGTTCGTTGAAGCAGTAATTGGGAAAGGTAACTGTAATAAGTCATTTGCTCCAGTGGGGTAGGCGGGTAATTGGGAATTAGGTCTGATTTTAGCGAGCGGAGGCGACGAGTTCAGTGGTAATTATGGCCTAATTTAGCTTTCTATGAAAATCATCAGCTGATGAATGTTTCATCTGATGTATGGAATAAACAGCGCTATGGTGACCTTAGATGTAGTGGGGTGCAGTACTCCTGGAGTACTGCACTTTTAGTACTTTCCATTCTGTGCCCAAGTTGGGATAGGGTTGCCACGAAAATCGTCACCAATGGTCTTCCGAATCATGGCCCTCGGCAAAGAGGAAATTGCTATACATGAGCCATTAGACGATATCGACCTTGCTCGTGTCAGTGACCTCCCATGTGAGTCTGCTTTGTGTTCGTTTGAAATCGCAGCCAAGAGTTTCTAATAACGTCGCACGTTCCAGTTTTCAGCTTATGGGTCCAATATGCATATAGTTAATTAGAGCAAGCGGCTGCTTGTGATGATCACCACATGCGACTAGGCAGATAAAAATTTCTAGTAACATTGACAAAAGTTCTGTTACTTTAATGTTTGGCTATTATTTTTCAATGCCTAATTCCAGTAGTCTTAAATGATATTTTTTTATGCATTTCCTGAAAGCCTGCTAAAACGTTGCGCATATTCGTCAAATGGAAGGTTAGTATAATAGATGGGAAGTTGTAATTTTGTATTAGATCCACAGATAGAAAGTCGCGCATTTAGGCTTGGGGAGACTACTTCCTGGTGGAATGATGCCTCTAGTTTACCAAAGTAATATGGAATGCAGAAAACCATCAAAGTAGGCCCAAGTGAACACAGTAGGAGTAAACTAGTGTCGGGCGTATTTTTGCTTTTTTTTAGCGTTGAAACGGATTGTTTGCAAGCCTGCAGGGATTGTAAGTATATTCCGGTAGTATAATAATTGACGATAATAGAAGATGGTACTGATGTAAATAGATCATTATTCAAAACCCAAGTAAAAATTGGTTTTTCCAACACCATCCAACAAATATTCTTGAACGATTAGTTGGAGTTAACAATACGTCTAGCCAAACCAGAAGGCCAAATTTGTGATTGTTTTATTTCTTGGGTGTGAAAATAAACATAATTTTTGTTATAGTCAACAAATTGCAACGTTGCTGAAGGAATAACGGCTGAATTTAGGAAGCGTAATGTTAAATACTTAATTAATTTATGGTATTTGTATAATGCAAATGCATTTTATGCGGTAGCTGTTCATTCTTGAAACCGACTCGTGATTATTCTATGTATATTACAACTTTAGCGGGTCGCGTTAGACCAGGGGTAGAGCGTTGGACTACTGACCAGAGGGCCCGGGCAAGCCGTTCTGGGCATCTGCAGGACCACCCAAGTTATGTGATTTTTCGGGTACCAGATCTTCCTGGGAAACTATATCCGGCACAGGAACTGGCCCCCCTACCCTAATGAGTGAATTTCACACGCCGTCGGGTTTAGTACTGGGTGAACTTAACCATCACCTACCAAACCGACCTTCGGGATGATTACTGTGTTTATGGTTCTTTATTACAACTTATGGTGAAGTGGTTGTATCACTACTCGCCTTGAGCTATTAATTAATGTGCGAAGACGGGCCCAAGAATATGTTATATTTTAGCCAATGCACCATGCAATATCCAACATAGAAATGGTATCTAAAGGAGTTAGTGGCCTATTATCCAGCATTTCCTTTGCCCAGGTAAAAATGTGGTTGGTAGGTGTACAACCTAAGGAAATCATGATTTAATTGGAGAAGTTCGCCGTTACAAATCCATTGTTAGCACGTTGTCGAGCAAGTCGCCGTATTGAAAACCCTTTTAGTTATTTTTATTTCAATTCCATGGATAAGAAATTCCTAACGCATTCTTTCTCTTTTTATGGCTTAATTTCCCTGTTCAAATATACGTTTATCATTTTGTTACGCAATAATACGAGGAGCAAAGCGATCGTGTTTATGGTGGCATCTCACTAATGCCTGCAAACCTCGGAAAACGTTCTCCAAATACATGTGTTGTGGTATTTACGGATGGACATAAGTTTCTTGTTAGGATACGTTTCCACATTCCAAGCGTAACTGATCCAAGGAAGTGTATTTTCTCTGTACTGATGTCATTAGTCATATTGCTTGCTGTCTAGCTAATCTTGTAATCTGTGACACGTTGAATTCCTTGCCACGTTAATGGCCCCTTAAAAATTGTCCTTCCCATTTTAAATGGCCAGCTCAAAAATCCAATGTTTAGATGGTCTATGTGAAAAATATTAATTGCAAGTGACTTTTGGTGGATCAGATTCTTTGAGTCACACTATTGTGGGAATTTTCCTTCCAGTGGAAATATCAAATAATGATGCGAAAAAGTGCATTATATAATTATTTATAACATTCCATTAGAACCTTTCTGAATAGTATTTCAGTGTGAAGAAGCGGAACATTTGCCGTTAAAAAATACTCTTAGATTAAAAAAACACATGTAACAAACCAACTCTAATTCATCAAAATGCGATGTATATCTGGATGGCTTTTTTTCATCCGAAACATGTGATATTACAATGAATGTAAGGAATTACTTCTTTCGGTGTTCGTAAAAACATTCTTTTTACCCCAGCTGAGCAAACGAACATTTACAAAAGCCTACCTTCAACGCTGCCATTCGTCATGTGATATGACGGCGTTTTACTCGTGTGTGTAGTATTAATTTTTCACTGAGTAAAAATTCAATAATTATTACATTTTTAAGATTTTCCCAGTTTATTTCTTTTGTTTACTGAGTATGTACCTACAGTTGTTGTTTTCCCGCAATACCATTGTAGAGAAGGCCGTAGTTCTGTGAAGAGGGCAAGAAAATTGTGTTTATTGTGAGAGAGGTATTTCTACTGTACTTTGATATTAATTATACCAGTTAAAGTTAAATTAAAAAATGTTATGCTTCGCATTGATACCTACTTAAATCATTTTTAACGAGTTTTGGTTAAACACGAAGTACTCGGAGTCATTTAATTATTAAGGTGGTAAATCATGCTTATCTTTTGTTTATTCTCACCAACGATACACTTAAATGGTAATGGCAGCTAGCAAGAGTAGATTCAAGATAACATATGGAGCAATGAACTTTTCCACGAAATTCTGTGGAAGACATACTGTGACATGATGAAAGCACTACTTTTGCATAATTAATAAGATTTTCCCTTCTCTCGTGTGTGGAATTATATAATTATATATCTCGATTATTTGGCAGGCATTATAAAACGTGGAGGTTAATTATAGTTTGTCAAGAGGGAGGTTTTTCATAATATGGGATGCTGAAAGTTATTGAAATAGAAATATGAGGGTGTCAAAAAAATTGAAAAAGAAAACCGGATACGTAGTTAAAAGAAGCTCTTTCGGCAGTTTTTGTCAGACAAAAGTAGTTCACGAAACTGGTTAGTCATTGAACGGACCGAAGCCTTAACTGCACTTGTCCAATACGCAGCCATACCATGTCGAAACCAATAGCTTGTGGCATACGAGTAATCTCAGGCGAATAACTGCTAATGAACGAATGACCCTCGAAGAAACATATTGTGCATAGCAACCAAAATCTTATTTCGAATTCAAACACATTTTGGGTAATTGGTAAATATTGACCAATCGTTTAAAAAAATTGAAAGGTCGAAAAAGACTAATTGAATCAAAATAAAAATAATAGTTTTCGTTGATGAGGCAAAAACTTTTCATTCTCAAAACTAAAATCGCGAATTATCTCAATCTATTCACTTATAATTGCTGCAGCCGAAGAACACGTTCATGTTGATTCACTTTTATAAAAAAGCAATGACTTGATGTCTAAAAGTTGATTAAATTATATTAATACTTTGAAATTATCGGTACATTTGATTCTCTTTCAAATTTTAACCACTCGCCGCTTGCGACTAAACATGTGCTATCTTATTCGCATACTCAGGCACGAGCGTTGTGGTGCATTTTCTTCAATTTTTTCGACCCTCGGAAGTTTTGTAGCTCTATAACGGAACTTAGGGTGACGTCTGTGCATCGTTAACTAAAAATGAGTACTCGGTTAAGAAATAAAAACGGGGAAATAGTGAATACGAAAGTGGGGAAGGAGGTAGCGGTAGGCTTTAGGGAAGGCAGCACATCGAAAGGGGGATGTACCACCTCCCGTGGACCCCGAAATAGAACTGCTCCACGCATCTGGCGCTGAGCCTGCTTTGCTGATCGAAAGCGTTCCTTCGTTCCCTACCTTTTGGGGTTTCAGTATCTCGCCCGGTGTAGAATAGGGTGCGCGTGAGCACACCACTTAACAGCCAATCCACCCGGAGGAAAGCATTTGGGATAAGTGTTGCTGGTGTTCTGGAGAATTGTTTTGATTAATGCGTCACTCACCTTAGCTCGTCATCACGCATAGGCAAACTAAAATGAGTGAGCCTCTCTCGTGACGCGCAGCTTTTGGCATCAAGTGAGGGGAGGGACTGTTGAAATAGTATGTGATTATCAAGTGTGTGCCTTAGCGATCTTCTTGTCTTGAGCTATTCTGGTTGAAGAGATTGAGTGTATATTTTCGGGTGGTAAAAAATTGCGGGAGTGGGGGAATTATCGACGTCCATTCACCCGTGAGAGAACGTGAGGTCATTGAGCTAATAGGTTGTCTCAGGTGGAAGAGAAAATTAACTAGTGACTCCCCATCAATTGAAGAAGAGGAGCAGATGGTGAATTGCTTCCTTTCGAATGTATCACGCTTGTTGCATATTGCATTTTGTCTGACCAATCATGTGGAACTTGTCATCGTAACGGGTTTATAAAAGCAAGCAAAGTATTTTTAATGGTGTTGCGTAATTTTGTGGCAAGGAAAAATTGTCATACTGTCGCAATATACATAGTATGCCACATTGTATCTGTACTTACTCTCTCCACATATGCACGACCCGAGTTAGCATTTTGTGTTGCGATCAGCAAGCTTATGTTTCCTTTGAATATCCACCCGTGAAAATACAGTTACGACTTCAGCACCTATTGACTCTCTTCTGAGGTATTCCCAGAAAAACTCCCCGGTTTATTTTATTATGAGTAAGAAGTTTTGTGTTAAAATATGTGCGTCAATTATGAATGGCAATAGTACTATATTCAAATTTTTTTTATAAATGATGGCTTGTGCAAGTGAGTGTTTACACTTGTTTTGAAAAATATCAACGAATTGGGCGTAATCCATAGTGCTAGGGTAACTTTAGGAATCGATTTTTGACAAATCAAAGGCAAACAACGTCTTTCAGGCCGTTTCGCGGTGGAATGCGTAAAGCTCGCACCACGCGATTGGGTCGTGTCGTGATGCGAAGTGGGTTGCCCGCGCGTCAGGATGTTCGGCCAGTCTCCAATGGAGAGGGAGTGGTCACTGCACGCTCAGTTGACCATCTCTCACGGCGCCGGATCTTCCGCCGGAGCCGCTACAAAGCCTCAGCTGGCAGCAGTTGGTGGTGCGCCGGAGACCTTTCGTCCATCTGCGGTAGTATCGAACCTACCTGGTGGTGGTGTGCACATGGAATATTCATGGAAAAATGGAAGCAAACCATCTCCCATGCAAAACTTGTCGGTTAAGCCAGAACAGCATCAATCAGGAAGTGTGTTGGTTTCTCTCAAGCGACACCAGCATGAACCACGCAGCCATTCTTTTCACTTTGTGCCCATGTCAAGTGCTGTCTCGCATTCTTGTCAAGAAGGGAGTGATGGTAATCCTTCCAGAAATCCAACTAGTGTTCACATTGGACCATCAAGTAATATGAGGCAAACAGGAACAAGGCCTCATCATCAAGATTCTGGATATTATTCCCCACCCACCTATGCTACCTTGCCACGATGTGCTACTTCCAATGACCCAAATGCAGCTCATTCTTGTACCCTTATGTTGTCATCAAATGTGCCACGTCGTTCTATGAGTGCAGTGACGAGCAGTCCCTCCACCAAAGTAATCAGTCCATCCAGTTTTCCTGTACAAGGGCAGCTTCTGTTATATCCTGGACAAACATTAAGAGTTGATCTACCCAGGAGTCACAGTTTGAAGAACCCTTCAGTATCTCCATTTGCAGTAAACTGTTGTTCAGGTCCAACTTTATTTCCAGAGGAATCTAGGCCAACACGTCCAACCACGCTCAATGTATGTAGTTCACCTTTAAGTCCTAGTCAAGGAAGAGTAAAAGTATTAGCTCATGGAAGTACCAGTGTGGTAAATACTGTCCCTTCTCCCCATACTTTCCAAGAAGTACCAGTCATTAAGGTTCAAGACCAGAGTACTCAAGGCATGGTTACCAATCGTGATGCCTCCTGTCAAACACCTCGAAGTACAGTCAAGAAGCAGTCATCATCAAAACCAGTATTCAAAAGCTATGATACTCGTAGAAAGACTGACTCAGATTTAATGAGTTCATCATCCAGTTTCCATTTGCATCCACCATCAGATCCTCACTATGGAATAGGTGAAGAAGTGAAGGTGAGCATTCTGTGATTTATTTTTAATTGCAAAAATTTGGCTGTTAAAATGACAAGTAATTTTTAATAATAACACTTTTATTAGAAATAATAGGTTTCACGTTACTTAACATCTTTAAATGATGTGTTTGTGACAATAATTTAGTAATGGAATTTGACTGATGATCAAAGTTTGTCTGAAGCAAAAATTCTTATTTTCACTCTATGCATTAACTCAGCTTTTCAATAATTTCAGAAGAATAAGTTAAGGCGTTCACCTGCACGTTTAAGAGGAACATCTCCATTCCAAGGAATGAAACCTAAAGCTTCAACGAGCTTTTCTTTGAAGTCCAATGGAAAAAAAAGGCAGAAGCCAAGAACGGTTCACATTGATGTGTATTGCACTGCATCAGAGGATGATGCAGATGGTAGTCAGTCTACATCATCACAGGATGATAGAAAACATTCTAGTGAGGATGATTCTACTTCTTCCCCTCAAACTGTGTATGAATCTGAGGAATTCCGTGTTGTCCATAGTAAAGCTAAAAAGAACCAGCTTCCTGCCTCATTTTTACTTTCTAAAGAGAAAAATAATAAAAAAGAGGTGTCTAAAGAAAGTGTTTCTTCCAAAGCCTATGAAGAAATGAGTAAGAGTGAACCAGATAATTCTGAAAGAGTAGAAACTTCAAATTATGGCAGTTCTTCTTGTTCCAGTGCTAGTTTAGAGCAAAAAATTCCCAAGAACCTACAACCTGGTACATCAAAGAGCAGTGGAATCGGTGCTTGTGGTTGTGGAGGTCCCACCCGTGATCCATCATGGTCAACCCTGTCAGCTTCTAGTGGACTTCCATTCAATGAAGATGATGATTCTGACTCAACTGCAACATCATGGAAAGATACGACTACAGATATGGGGGAAAATGATATTGAGAGGAGCTTTTCCAGTTTAGTTCAGAGTGATAGTTTTGAATATGCGGATGATGAAGATCTGCGTCGCATTCAAGAGAAGGAAGTTGAATGGTCAGGGCAAAATCCTTCTTCGGGGGGGAGGGGAATCGGACCAAGGACATGGCGCTCGCCACAGGTTGAGAGGCTGCAGTACCTACAGCAGCTTAGATTTAAGCACCTAATTGCTAAACATATGAGAAAACCAACGCCAGGTCCAATGTCTGAAAAGTGCAGTGAAGACTCATTAGATTCTTCTGATGTAAGTGAGGAAAGTGAAGTGATTGAAAATATAAATAATGGCATAAAAGATAAATTAGCCATTCCTGAGCCTAAATTAGCAGAGTCACTTGCCATTCATAAAGGTAATGACAGAAGTAAATTATCTCCCTTTAATGCCTCATCCTTTTCTCCAGTGAGGGGGGCAGTCTCCCCTCCTGCACAACTTAGACGAGCTCTGTCTCCACGATGGGTTGCTCCTCCTGGAGGTCCATTTGTACCTCATGCTGATGGCATCAAGTCACCCGGTTCAGGTTCATCCCCCCTTATTATTCCATCAAAGTCAAGCATTGTATCTCCATTCACTAGTCTTCAAGGTGCTAGAACAGATCCAATGTCAAAAGCTGAGCGATTTGGTACAATAATTGGGCGATTTCGAAAGCCAGGCCATCATGTTGGCCCATCCAAAAATGCGGAGTGTGGCTGCGAGCACTGTCGCCAGTATTTCGATAAATATTCCCATTCTGTAGATGAGCGATACCGAGAGCGAACGAAGTCAGTTGGAGACATGCCTATAGGGAGGGATAAAACAGATCCATGGTCTTCATTATCTTCTATGCAAACCTCTCTTCCTGCTGAAGTAGAATCCCAAATGAATTTGAGAAGCCATAATTCCAGCTTAGAAGTGCCCAGTTTATCTGATAGTGAAGTGGAAAGGAACATGGTCTCTAATGGCAGTAGACCACTGTCACAGAATGAAAAGGCAAGGAATTCCAACACATCTAACGGTAGTCATGTAGGTAAGCTTGTTGGAGAGGTTTAGTGTACCTTCCTGTGCATTTAAATTGTGAAATTTATGGGAATGGTGGCAGTTAAAGGACTCGTAATTTTATTTTTCTTTGAAGCATTGTTTTAAAATAGTAATGAAAGATATTAGCCGTAAATATTTAAATCTGTGTATTCTTTTAAGTGAATAAATGTGTGATGCAATATCATGACTTAGCAGCTTTTATTAACCAGAAGCTTCTCTGTACTATCAGATGTTATATAAAGATTAATTTGAATTTTCATGATTTGGTTGCATTGCTGCCCTGCTAGGGAGCCTTTGTAATCCTGGAAATTATTTACTTCAAACATTAGTTTAGCCTGTAAGAAATAGGGTGCTATATAAATAAATGTATATTTGTATTATGCCCAATACTTTGTGACAAGAAATTTTTAGAAGAACCCTTCAGTAGAACATTCCCCCTGGTTGGCAATGAATATGGGGGTGAATTCTTACAGGCACAAGTAAGTCTCGCAGAGTCTAGCAGAAAGCTTGATCTACTGAGAAAATCATTAGAGCTGCGACGTCAAGAACTTCCTCCCGATTCTCCTGCAGCAGCCCAACTCAAATGTGAACTTCAAAATGTCCAAGCTGCAAGTCCTGTACCTGTCACATATACAAGTTTACAGCCATTCCGGAACTCGTCAGGTATTGTGGGAACTGGAGGATCTGGTGAAGTTACAAGAGGGAGTGGTAGTTTCAGCTTCCCCGGGGTTGGAAAAGTGCCTCCAGTGTCTCCATTGGGGCGTACAGCTGCCGTTACTGGGAAATTGGAAGTACGGTATGTTATGTTTAATTTTTCCATTTGTATATTTAATATGATTTAGGCATTCTGCGAAGATGCTTTTCAAAAAGATAACCTCTTTATTTGCTACCGACATATGTTTATTTTAATTTTCATTTTGTAGATCAGTATTTTGAGTTGGTAAGAATAATGAACCATTGACTTTTTTTGCATGTTTTTGGATTTTTTTAAAAATATCAATTGGTGAATCAACCTTAATAAATAAATAGCTTAAATATTTGAATTAATTTACCTGGAACTGTAATTATAATAACAAATTTGCTACTGCTGTTTTTAATCATCTATTCAAAATATTCATTAGAGATGCAATGCATAGGTACCCAGCTTCATTATAGAATGACATCATTCATTAGTGCTCTTATTTCAACAAATGCAAAACTCTTCATTGCCACAAGTAATGCTTCCTTTTTGTATAAACTATGGACTTACACTAATGTTAATTTGTATGCTACATTACAGTGTAATCTCTAGACGGCCATTAATGGTTCATAGGAAAATATGAATAAGTGAGAAGTGATTCTAAGATATGAGCTAGAACCAGTAATATGCTCTTTTAAAAAATTGTACTAATTTTAATTTGTAATTATGCCCTTCTCCATATGTTGCTAAATACTGTTATCTTTAGGAAAAATTCCATTCAGTATTCTGTAATTTCATGTGGATTGAAACAGCATGCTATGAAGCATTTTATGTTTTCATTTACTTCTTTTTCCCATAGAGTTAGTAAGCACTGAACATAATATTAGTCATCTAAGCTCCCATAGGCCGCCATGTGGCTGCCAATTTTTATTGAAATTTTCTCAGGTCTTCCGAGGTTAGGTCCTCCATCTCCACCTGTTTCGACGTACAATACATTCATCAAAACAAGGAGAAAAAGGACCAAGCCTGAAGGAAAACCTGAGAAGATATCACTAATGCCATGCACAGGGAAAGCTAATTTTTCTTAATTTCTTCCTTCAAGGAGTAAATGAATTCGAATAAATACTGAATTTTCTAATACCTTGTTAGTGCTTTTTAATAATCACCAGCGATACTAAGTCTAAGTATTCATAGACCTTTAGCTTTCCTTGAAGGTGTTCCATTCTGAGAAGCACTAATATTAGTGCCTAATTAATTGGTTGACATAATCCCATTTCATTTATATTCATGCAGTCTCAACATTTAGTAGTAATCCAGAAAACCTTCTGTCCACTCAACAAAATTTTTAATGCACATATTTTCAGTATCCATGTACAGCCTAAGGCACACTAAAGTGAAAATTTTTAACTTCCCCACCATCCATTTGAAACCTTAATATCATCCATCCTAAATTTATCTGCAGCTGTAAGTGCTTTTCCTTGCCAGAAATAACCTAGCTAGTGGAAATAATTTGCATTTTTTTTTTAATCAGTATAACCCTATGCTATTGATATCATTTCCTAGAACAAGTGGTTTATTCAGATTTTTCTGTTGGTTTACGATTATTTCATATCCTGAATTCGTTTGTAATAATATTTCAGCAATTTATCTTGATGAATTCAAAATTGATGGCTTTTATTTTTCCTTTTAATATTGCAAATAGACTTATTGGAATTGAAATTTGCCAATTATGATAGTCGTAAGAAACAACATTCCTTGCGTAGATGTTACAAGACATGATCTATGTTCACACAATTCTTTGGAGGCGCTTGCCCAGGATATCCATTTCTCAGAGGATTGTTTACAGTCCCTATTGCGCTCTCTCTCTCTCTGTCTGCCTGAATCTCACCTTTTGATCCTCAAATTGAAAGTTCTAAGGAAATGCTTCCCAATGTGAATATCCTAACTTTGAGGCTACATTTTCCTGTCCTTGATTAACCCTGCAAACTATTTAACTGAAAGCAAATTATATTTTTTAAACACACATATATTTACCATATTTTTCATATTACTCATTCGGGGAAGTACCTGCTGATACTGCAACGAATTAAAAAAACTCCTAAAATTGAAAGGTGTTCATGATGATCTTAAGAGGAGCATAGTGCATAGTATTTTGTGTGAATTTTTAATATTTTAAATTTTAGAGTTTTAACGCTGGGTGTAATACATTGATTGATGTACTTTGTGTAGGTTAATGGGCTGCCAAGATTTATTGGAAGAGGTACCAGGACGTTCAAGAAGGGATAAAGAAATTACAGGAAGCCCAGGAGATCTCCGTTCCTTTGTCAAAGGAGTTACTAGCCGAAGTTCTAGCAAGTCTTACAGTGTGAAAGATGAAACAAGCAGTAAGTACTTTATTAAATTATTACATGAATGAAAGTTTAAATTATGATAAACTAATTCACTAACTAGCTACATGTACGAAAGTACACAATGGTTAGTGATTTAAATTATGGTCTGTCAATCTGACCCAAGCAAAAGACTACATATGCTCCTTGCAACAACATTTAATTAAACTTTCTTATGTTTCCTTGAGAATAATTTTTTAAATAGAAAATCAGTGTATTTGTGCATTAGCACAAGTAAAAGTTAATTAGAAAACATTAATTTAATGTTCATGCCACATGCACTGTGTAATGTGTGCAGATATAGATTATGTTATCTGCAGCAAATGTTTGAAACTGGATCAAAGAGATTCTTTTGCTCTATGGGAGATGAAAAATTGTTCATCAAAGTTGTAATGCTGATTGCCTGATGTATTATCCACTGATTATGTTCTATTGAGAGGTAGGAAGTCGATACTGGTGAAATATCAGTAATATTGGTTCATGAATTCAAAATAAATAATTTCACTGAGTGTGAAAAATAAATAATTAAAAACAAGTACCGCCATAAATTTCATGTATTTTGTGACTTACGATATTGCCTCTGCGAAAACTATCCACCTTTGGTTTTTCTGCGTGCATATGGGGCATGGGACCTGACAATATGCAATCAACTGGCAGTAGTTTTAACTTTGTTGAAGATGTTGAGTGGGTTAAGGAATTAAGGAATAAACAAAAGAGTGAAAGGAAAAACCAAGTAAATAAGTCAATTAGGGTTGTATGACATAATTTTTATATAAATATACTGCTGGCCATGATATTTCGGACCTCCACCTGTCATTTTCAAATATTTGCTGATACCTTCCCTTCACTGATATACTTATCAGCATGCCTAATTACTGTATCTTTATGGTGAAAGGTTGGGAACCTGTTAATGCACTAGGCTATGTCATGAACTCAGAACACTTTCATAGCCTCATTGGAAGGATACTGTTTTTGGAGTAATGTAAAAGGTTAAAAAAACTTCCCAAATAATGAAATGTGAACACTAAATGTAATTTTCATTCTCATTATTATTTTTTAATTATTTTACTTGAGTATTTGATTTATTTTGCAAATGCAGTGGTATCTCATCAGTTAATATGTATTTATTCATCAATACAGCTCTAACAGTTCATATCTTCCTTTGTTCCTACTGAAATGTTTTCAACAAGTCTAAATGCAACAGTTTTTCATTATAGCTATCAAAAGTGGACCGTAGACACATTACACCTTTGCTTGTTCTTCTCTTGTTAAAATCATTGAAGTAGAATTTTACCATGCTAATAATTTTTTGCAATTTATTTAGTTCTTATCAGGAGCTTTCAGCATATGTGAAATGCTTTGCTTTGTGACAAAGGTGAACAGAGTAACACAGTTTCAAAGTTATTTCTTTTTTTAAATCTGACCATTAATCATGGTTTTGAGTATATGCAGAACATTTTTGTATAATTGAGTATGTGTTATAAAAACAAAAAGGTGATCACTTAATAGCTTAGAAACAATAAATCAAATGCAACTTGACTATATCTCACTTCTATCTGTTGCAAAATCTTAGAGCACATAATTGTCAGTTCAATAATGAGACACCTTGACAATATTAACTTTTTAAGTGACAATCAACACGGATTCAGGAAAACCCACTCCTGCGAGACCCAATTAGGATTATTTACACATGATTTACTTTTATCGGGTGAGAGAGGTAGGCAAGTGGATGCCATCTTCTTAGATTTTCAAAAGGCATTTGATAAGGTCCCACATGGTAAACTCATTCATAAATTAAAGGTCGCGGGTATAAACAAGGGCGCCATAAGTTGGGTTAAAGATTTTCTTTCAGAGCGGGAACAGAGGGTAGTCCTTGATGGCGCTAGTTCCGACAGCGTTCGAGTCACGTCGGGGGTCCCTCAGGGAAGTGTGATCGGGCCGTTGCTTTTCTTGATTTTTGTTAACGATTTGAACCGCGAAGTGAAAAGTAAAATTAGGATGTTCGCGGATGACAAGGTGATCTATCGGGAGATATCTGGGGATGAGGATCATTTTATTCTAGAGCAGGATTTAGATTGCATTACTAAATGGTGTTCTAACTGGGGATTGACTCTAAATTATAATAAATGTTCAGTGGTTAATTTCTTTAAAAGATCAACGGGATTTGCTTACAAATTAGCTGGAGGTGACCTAGCAGTAGTTGATACGGTAAAATACCTAGGTGTCACATTCACAAAAGACTTAACTTGGGGGACTCACATACGTAAAGTCTGCGGTCAAGCATATAAAAAATTGGGATTCATTAGACGCATTGTCGGCAAAAGTGACTCAAAGGTCAAGGAACGTTGTTACCACGCTCTTGTAAGGCCTCATTTAGAATACGCATGCAGCATGTGGGATCCGAGTGAAAAAGGTCTCATTCGGGAAATATAGAAGGTTCAACGCCGGGCAGCCCGTTTTGTAAAAAATTCCTACGATAAAACGCAAAGCGTCACCGAAATGCTCATGGATTTGGGGTGGGAATCATTGGCAGAGAGACAATTCCATGCAAGATTGAAATTATTAAATAAATTTAGATCCGCATGTTTCAGCACCGAGGTCTCGCAAATTATTCGTACTCCTACATACATTGGTCGCTTGGATCATGCATATAAAATTCGGGAAATAGATGCCAGAACTAGCCGACTCAAGGACTCCTCCTTCCCACGGACAATACGGGATAGCAACTGCAGGGTTATAGATAGCAAAAATTCCACTTGCCACCCTCAGCGTCTAAAAAATAATTAGTTGTATTTAAATGCATGCTCTTCCACTAACCTTATGTGTTTTGCTATAATAACCCATTCTTTCCGAATGACCTCATTCATGTTCTGTTCATCTGTTTTTAAGTTTCCCTTTCAATCCCTCGTCCCTCTCCGCGGGGGCAAATTCCTGCTACCTGCAACGCCCTTGCGGCGGCTTGCGGGGTATTATGTAGATGTAGATGTTGACTGAAGAAAGGTATATTAGCAGTATTTTGTGGTCAATGACAACTTTTTAAATAATGGGCTGCTGACTGATAGTGTTAATTACATTTTTGAATTTCAAAGGTAATACAGTAACCTTAAAATGTTAGAC
Organism: Hetaerina americana; assembly: GCF_022747635.1. Lineage (NCBI taxonomy): Eukaryota > Metazoa > Arthropoda > Insecta > Odonata > Calopterygidae > Hetaerina > Hetaerina americana. The sequence continues at coordinate 27,332,555 of NW_027286874.1, forward strand.
CAAAGAAAAAATTACTAAGTTTTCTTGAGGTTCCCTGCATTGGACTCAATGCTTGATTTATATTGATGAGTTAAACAATCTATTTCATGATTAATTCAAGATCAAATATTTTCTGTAGTTGATTATTATTATGACTGTATCATCAATATTAATAGACTCATGACATTTTCTGTTTTATTTATGCAGATGAAATAATGGCTGTTTTGAAGTTGGACAATCAAACTGTTGGCCAGACTAACTGGCGGCCTTGTTCTCAACAGGCATGGGATCAAAGGTAAACTAATAATCATAGAATTAAAATCAATATATATTTGCTGACTGCTGAATTTTTTTCTGATAAGTTTAATCTTTTTGCAGTGCATTTGGATTCACACATTTTATCTTAGAATTTATATGATCTGCATTTCATGTCATGTTTTATTATGTGATATCTATGCATAAGTGTTTTTTATTTCTCATATTGAATATCTTGAAGTTATCGCACTCCTCTAAGATTTCATTATATTTTCTATTAGCTAGCAATCATAAACAACTTCGTAAACAAATATGATTTTGTTTGGGAAATTATGAAAAGTGAAGAAATCACCCAATTTGTATCCATGGCATGTGATAGCATAATGCTTCTCTATACATTATACATACTATATATACATGAAAATTGTTCACAATGTGAAAATAGTAGTTCATCTCAAGTGATTACATTTTGATATTTTAGTACCCTGCGAGCCACCGCTAGGGTGTGTGGCAGGGGGTGAATACATATTTTTTCAAGATGGCGTCTGTTGCTGTTGATCTGTTGTGTGACTCCTGTAAAAATCCTATCGATTATACCAATAAATTTATCTGTTGTGACTGTTGTCCGCGATTTTTTCACATTAAATGTACGGGACTCAAGGATCTTCCTCAAAAAGCATTATTAGAATGCCGTGACTTATACTGGAAGTGTTCCTACTGCCGAGCGTCTGTCCATAAAATCTCCAAAATGGCGTCGGACATTGAATTTTTAAAGGAAGAATTGACTAAGTTAAAATCTGAATGCAAACGTACTACTGAAGAGCCTAAAAGTGCGGCTACTTTTGCAGACTGTTTAAAGTCTGCTAATGCTCAAGTTCAGCCATTGCTTAAAGAGAAAAAGCCTACCGTTGGTGCTCCGGAACGTCCGCAAACTCGTGCCTGCAAACGGAATGCATCTACAGTGCCTGTTGTGTCCCCTGTTCAACCCCAATCTACCTCTGTATCTTCTGCATCTACCAATGAAATCCTCGTCACTCAACTGAATGAATACACTGGTGAAAATTCTTCTGTTAGCCAATCTTCTTACCTTTCTAGTGACGGCTTTAAAGTTATACAACATAAGCGGCGAGGCCGTACACCCATCATGGGTTCCTCTGATAAAAAGTGCTCTATCTCTGGCATTAATCGCCGTTCTCACGTGCATGTTTGGAATTTTCATCCTGACACCACTACAGAAGCAATTATGTCCTATCTGAAGGACCACCTGCCCGAGCTCCCCGATACATCAGTAGATATCGAGCAGCTTAAGGTATCCAGAGGTAATTATGCCTCTTTTCATATCTCGATTGACGAAGATCTCCGTGAAAAGCTCCTGTCCCCAGAGTTTTGGCCAAAAAATATTTTCCTCGTTAATTATTTTTTTCCGAGATCCCGCCGGAATTCTCCAGAAGATTAGTGCATCAATTGAAAACTCCCAAAACCTCAGGTAGTTCTACTTCTTTTTCTGTCAACTTCCTCGTGTTAAATGTTCAGTGCCTAAGAAACAAGATTTGTGACCTGGAAATTTACTTGAACTCGGCAAATTATGATATTCTGTGCCTTTCTGAACACTGGTTACATGAACAAGAAAGTGATCTATACCAAATAACGGGATATACTCTTGGCTCAATCTACTGTAGAAAATCCTTCAAAAATGGTGGTGTATGCATCTATTTAAAAAACTATCTCACGTGTAAACGGTTGGATTTACATCGTTTTTGTATGGATCTACATTTTGAAATTGTTGCCGTGTACCTTAAAAGACTGAGATTAATTGTGGTATCTATTTATCGTTCTCCTAATGGAGACTTTGATGTGTTCTGTGAACAGCTTGAGAAGGTTTCAACTTATCTTCAAAACTTTCACGCAACTATCGTTATAGGAACCGATTTAAATGTTGACATGGGTTGCCTTTCAAGGAGTCATACTCAGCTAGACATTCTTCTCAGGGGCTTTGATTTATATTGTGCTAATTCGGAACCGACTAGGTTGAATGCCTGTCTTGACAATGTAATAACTAATACTGATAAATCCGACTGTATTCTCAAAGTCTTTGACCCCATGCTCTCTGATCATTTTGCAATCTCCTTTTCATGGCACCCTAAGCTGTGTGTAAATAGCTATAACAAAACTTCCAAAACTGTGTATTTTAGACAGATGACTGTACACCATGTCTATGACTTCATAATTTTGCTTAATAATACTGACTGGGATGCCCTGCTGACCTATACTGATTGTGAAAGAAAGTTGGCAACTTTTTTTGTCATTTCCTGTTATTGTTTGAATGTGCATTCCCAAAGAAATTAATTCAGCTGAAACAGAAGCCCAATCTACAGGCAAATTGGTTTAATATTGACCTTGAGAATAAGAGAAGGAATTTACTCAACTTATATAAACAGTATAAGCTATGTGGTAGTGATGATCTTAAAAAAGCCTACAATAACCAAAAGAAGGACTACTATAATGAGTTAAGATTGGCTAAATGTCAAGCCAATGTTAGCTACATTAATAGTGCATCCAACAAATGCAGAGCAGCCTGGACTATCATTAAAAAAGAAACAGGATTCAGTAAAAACTCTGATGATGTTCCGATAGACTCTGAATCTTTTAATAACTACTTTATTAGTTCGGTTGACAATATTATAGCTGATATAAATAATATTAATCAAACCTCAGCTGACACTGCTAATAACCAATTATGCAATACTCCCACCACCAATTCTATATTTAGATGGAAAGAAGTTTCTCAGATAGACATAATTAAAGTAGTGAAAAAGTTCAAGAATTCTAATTGTAAAGATATGTTTGGGCTTTCAAATAATTCAATCAAATCTGTAATTGACTGGTTAGCATACCCTCTTGCTATTGTCATTAACTCTTGTCTCCAGGGGGGATCGAGATGGTGCGGGGGCTAACGTACTGGCTTCCCACCCTGAGGGCGCGGGTTCAAATCCCGGCGGTGTTGAATATTTTTCAGAGGTATCTCGATCCCTACTTGAGGTGCTTTGTGGAGGGCACTTTGAGTGAGTACGGCGTCCGTCGGATGGGACTGCGGACCCCTTGGCGCCTTTCGTAAAGAGCAGGCTAATGCCGACGCCGGGTTTCTCTCCACCTTTCATCCTTTCCTGTCCATCCCCTATGGCGCAAATGACCTTAGCTGTCGGTCGCCTCCCCTAAAAACTACTACTACTCTTGTCTCCAGTCTGGTTATTTTCCTGATCAGTTGAAGTTTTCCAAGGTCATTCCTATTCACAAACGTGGTGATATCAGTTCTCCAAACAATTATCGTCCCATTACAATTATCTCTCCACTTGCAAAAATCATTGAATCAGTTGTATTTACCCAAATCCTGGACTATTTTGAATCTTTAAACCTATTTACACCGACTCAGTTTGGTTTCAGACCCAACAAATGTACAACCCAAGCTGTTGAATATGTTATAAAGCAAATCATTAAGGCTTTTGAAGGTAATCAATGTTTGGCTCTCTCATTATGTGATCTCTCTTCGGCTTTTGACTGTGTTAATCACACAATTCTCATAAATAAGTTGAAATATTATGGTTTTAAGGATACTGAACTAAAATTTATTTCTTCCTACTTATCTGATCGTAAGCAGTCAGTTTATGTAAATGGTAAACAGTCAAAACCATTAAATATTAAATATGGTGTGCCTCAGGGCTCTGTGCTTGGACCTCTTTTATTTCTGGTCATGATCAATGACTTGTGCCCCAATATGATTACTGACTGTGTCCTCTATGCGGATGATACTACTTTCCTACATAGTTCCCCCCATCATTCTGATGCGATGAATAGAGTTCCTACTATACTTAAAAAGGCAGTGGACTGGTTTGCTGCCAACAATCTCCATATGAATCCCAATAAAACTCAGCATCTTATATGTACTCTAAAATATGCTACACAAGACACTGTCCCTGTGAAACTGCTGGGATTTTATATAGACTCCAAGTTAACATGGAGTACTCATATTCTATACATTAGGAAGAAACTTGCCCGAGCCTTATTTCTGCTCAGGAAATTGAAATTATATGTTAGTAAGGACTACTTAATTAATGCCTACTATGCATTCTTTCACTCAAATATTACTTATGGCATTAGACTTTGGGGGCATGCATCTGATATTAAGCTAATCTTTGTGATGCAGAAAAAGGCAGTCCGTACCTTATCTAATTCATGTCCACTTGAACACTGTAGACCTCTCTTTTTAAATTTAAAAATTATGACTATCTACAATTTATATATATTCTATTCATTAGTTCATGTAAAAGAAAATACGAGTATGTACTCCACTAGGGCTGACGTTCACAGCCATAACACCAGAGCAAAGTCTAATATGGATTTTCCATACTGTAGGCTAGATAGGACTTACTAAGTTGAAGGTCTACCTATCAAATTGTTTAATATGCTTCCAAAATCTGTAAAGTCAGCCCGCAATGTAGTGTTCCGCAGGGTGCTGCGTGATTGGCTTACCTCCAATCCTTTATACTCAATAGAGGAGTATTATGAGCTCGACTTTACTAGCCTAAAATTATAAGGTCTAGCGTGAGTAGAATACTTGGTGTATGTATGCAAATATTTTCAAATAAGTATTTTATGTGATTGTATATTGTGCTGTATACTATATTATCCAGGAACAACTGTATGTTCCTAAATGACGACATCTACCATATGTGAATATGATTATAAGATGAATAAAGTATATTATTATTATTATTACACATCACACTAATTTTGACCCAAATGTGACCCTACAGAGGTCAGACAATGTAATTCTGATCCATTATTGTTTGTGGAAAAAATGACGTCTTTAATCTATCTGTTCTCCAATATAATACCTTGTTTTTTGTGACATCTTAATAGCACTAGGGCTCGTGAGACTTATTAACATAAAATTTTTCTACAATTCAGTACCCTTTAATATGGTTATTACTTTGGGTTGTGTGTAAATTTCAGTTTTAAGTTGCTAAAAATATCTATTCAGTAGCCAATTGAATGAATTTGTGTGTATAGTAATTGTTCTTTTGAATTCTCTTTAGGTTCAGTATAGATCTTGACAAGTCAAGAGAACTTGAAATCGGTATATTTTGGAGAGACTGGCGGTCTCTTTGCGCCATCAAATTTCTACGTCTGGAAGAGTTTATTGATGATGTACGTCATGGAATGGCATTACAATTGGAACCTCAGGGACTTTTATTTGCTGAGGTAAGTAGCTGAAATTATGATTTTGAAAATCCTTTACCTATATTTCAATCTCACTCTGGTTTAATTTAAATATTTATATTTTTAGATCAAATTTTTGAACCCCATGATTTCAAGAAAACCTAAACTTCAACGACAAAAGAAAATTTTTAAGCAGCAGGGTAAAAACTTCCCTAGACCTAATCAAATGAACATAAATGTTGCTACATGGGGTCGATTACTCAAGAGATCTAATCCATCCATGCAAAATAATCAGGAGAACTGTGCCAATGAACCTAATACACCTGGTATGTATGTTGCTGTTATCTGTAGCTTTTTTTAGATCTGATCACTTAGTTTTATTTTAAATACATATGGTGTAACATGGGGATTGATCATACTTAAGAATAAGAGTGCATTTCTGGAAACCTCTAAATATGATATTTTAAGCCCTAATTGAAAATTTTTATTTTCTTGCACTGTGTTCATAATGTCTTCTTTTTCTCTATTTTATTAAAAAGTAGAGCTTGAATATGTATGTAACTCCAAAATAATGCTTTTTTATGATCTTATTTCTCTTCCACTCACCAAGTCGTACTATTCATTTTATTTTATGTACCAATATATCATCAAGGGAAAGTGTTTTGAATTAGTAAACATTTGTGCTTTAAGCTAATACCAGATGTGACAAATTAAAGACATATATGGACTTGGACACTGTTCTCTAGTTTATTTTTTAGATGTAAAAATAATATTTATTAATATTCCAGAAAAATATACACCTGATACAGTATTTATTAGTAGTAAGCAAGATGCTATCTGTGAAAGTAGGCCTTATCGTGGTCACCTTCCAGCAGTTTTGTGTTTAGGCATTTACAACGCCTTAAAGCATTACTTTCAAGTGAAAATATGTGAAAAAGGTACGATATGCGTATGTTTTAGAATAGCCTTCAGTACAACATTATTTCAATCCAATCAGTTTTTGGTTAAAAGTGGATACAGAAGTTCTTTTTCTTTTTCATAATACCTTATAGTGCCTGGCAAGTTATTTAGGTTGTTTAAAAGTGAGTACACCACCAAAAAATGTGTTTGACTTTTTGAAGTTGAAGAGAGTAAGATTGTCATGGCATGCAATGTGCACTTGGTTATCAGCTTCTAAAAAATTAAATGAATTCTTTAATAGTTGTTATGTGCATTTAGTTAGAGGAATGCTTTCTGTAATACTGATTTTCATGCACTTGTCAGTCTTGATTGAAAATGAAAATTTATATTCACAAACTGATCTTACCCATTTTTATCCACCCACGTATACAAAATTGCTATTTATGTTTGAGCGACAATTTGAGTATAAATCAAATTTTACTCTTCAGATCAAGACAATTATTCGGTTTGAGTTTTACTTAAAGGTGACAAAATTAGTTGGGAACAATTTTGTGATGGAATATGAAATAAATCAATGAAGGTACATACAATAATAAATAGAAAATTCAATGAATAAAATTAGGAAACTGAAATGTAATGAGCTTGAACCATTTAGAGTTTTAAAATTTTTACGTTAATTTGAAGCCTATAAAGCTATTTTTAATTTTATAATCTAGTTTTACATAGTTTTTTATATGGTTCTATCTCTCATGGGTGAAGTTGTGTACTTAGCTTAATTTTAACTTAGCTTCAATTTTTGCTGAAACCATGTCATCCTGAACCACACTGACTCATGGACTGGATGGAACTGGATGGTGTGGCGAAGAAAAAATACCAAACAAAATGACACAGATTGTAACACGAGTATTTTTAAAATTCTTAAATGAATATTTCAATTTAAATTAAATTTAAAATGCTTCACCTTTCCACATAAAAAACTTTTATTAACTTTTACTTTCAATGATTGTTTTAATTATGCATACATCTGCTGTCTTTAATAACCATTAGTCTTTTGTGGATTTCTTCTGTGACCTCTAAACATAAAAATCTTACTTCATGAACCAGTCTGCTGACTGTGCTCATCTGTAGAATGTGATTGCAAGTTTTATTAAGGATTTGACGGTACATAATTCTCAGTATTGAGATTAAGTGAACATATGCTGCATAAAGTAATGGGAACTTATCGTGAAAGAAAAAAATCCCCTAGATAGAATAGAGTAACCCTGTGTAGAAATGATAAGGTTATTTTGGAGAACCAATATTATCACTTTTACTTCATCTACTTATATAGTCAGTATTTATGATTATATATTATGCAAAATAATAGTGTTGAACTCCTTTCAGTGAAATAACTTTCAAGCAAGATAATGGCCATTGATATAAACAAGCTGCTGATGTATAGAAAATATAGTCAGGTTAAGTTTTGAAGGCAGGTTAGCTTTCCATGGTGAAACTCCTATCCCATATCATGTTGTTACCTTGCTTAAAACTTACTTGCAATCACTTCAGATAATGAGATTGGTTTTGGGCATAATAACTCCCATCTGCTGAATCTCTCTGTTAGTGGTGAGCAGTTTGTAATAACCCCAAGTGTATTCAGACACTGAAAGAGTCAACAATGCATATTTTAATGAGGGTTTTTCATATGCTCACTCCTGGAGCATACCCGAGTGAGAGGGAAGCGGGAAACTACAATGGCATTTGTTCAAAGCTGGACACCTACAATTTACTCATGTCTGACATTAATTGCAAAATTGATGTCCCCTCGCCTGGAGGGGGAATTTGTTGTGCAAAATCTATAATGGAATTAAACACTCCTAGTACAATATGAACACTATACTCCTCTGTCATGTTTCGGTTTTTAGGTTACGCCAAAAGTTATGATTGTTTCACAGTATTCATTCTCTCCACAAAAATTCACGATACTTCTGTGAATCTTTTTTATCCTTGGTAGAATCCTAGCTGCTTAATGATTTGCAGTGTAATCTTGCAAACATCAAAGTCGTGACTAAAGAATATAACAGGCTAGTTTAATATGGCAGTGAAAAATGAGTTAGCTTTTTATAAACTTATTATTCATTTAAATTGTAATGTCAATCAATGTTTTGTTTGCTTTTATTGGTGATTATATATAAGTTGCATGTTTATTTCATGCGAAATTGTTCTTTTAAAAATTCATTACAATTATGATGCAGTTATTACTGCAATAGTTCATAAAAATTTATGGAAAGAGGGAAATTAATTCAGAAAAAGCAATAATGTTACTAAGTTGCTCATAGGTACAATCTTGGGGAATGCTAAAGGAAATATGAAACCACCATTGTGATGCTGATTCAATGGTGGTTTCCTTAGAGTGATAATGAAAAAGAATTCCACCACCGCTACAAGTTAAAATGATACACTTGTCTCGCTCCAATAGAAGCAAGATTAGCTGATGAAAAAACAATAGAAAAAATTTTGTTTCGATATCTGCCCCAAAAATAGTAGTTGCAATGATTTTGTGGGCTATGACCAGTAGACAGGAGTTCAGTTTGCTGATTTCATACCTGCATATTGGCATTCTTTTCATGTTTATTATCTGTGTATGTATCAGCAAGTGCTTCCTTAATAAACAAAGGTGAACCACCTATTTGCGAGGCCAATGAAATTACTATCACAATGGACAGATAAAATACATCAAGCTTTTATTGACCAATTTCAAAATTAGAAAACCTTTTTTTTTTGTTTGTTAATTTCATAGTCCAGTTTTGTCGACCCCTTGAATTTTGAAATAATGAGGTTCTACCCTGTTTAAAAATTCAACAGGGTAATGATGAAATAGGAATAATTATTTACTATTTTTTCAGTAAATAAGCTCAGTAGATTCCGGAAAAAACTATTTACATTGGTGGGCTAAACTAAGGATTAATGCACTGAATGGTTGAGGCCTTAACTTTGTAGAATTCCATTATTAACTTAGGAGAAAAAAACACAATTTTATCTTTGCTTTTCTACAGAATAGACTTTACTCGTCGACTAGTTTCGTTTACACAATAAACATCATCAGGACTAGTGATGACTAGTCCTGATGATGTTTATTGTGTAAACGAAACTAGTCGACGAGTAAAGTCTATTCTGTAGAAAAGCAAAGATAAAATTGTGTTTTTTTCTCCTAAGGATTAATGTTTTCAATTAAAGTATACTTCAACTGAACAGCAAGTGTCCTCGGTCACCTATTTCCAAAATGGAACCATTTAAACTTTTCCTCTTGCTGTGTTGAGAATTGCTTGAAAGCTACGATATTTTTTAATCCATCAATAACTTAGGTTTTAATTAACTTGAAAATCTAAGATGTCTCATCTTATGCTCAAACCTCAAACATAAATGGTAAATGCTTTGTGTTATTAATGTTGTATGGAGCAAGCTTTTTTCAGAAGAATTTAACTCGTAAAGCAGTATTGATCTAACCATTATTCCGAGAATGAAGTTCCTAAGTTGCAAATATTATGCTTTGCTTTAAGATTGTACACAGTCAGTGTTGCATTAGCCATGTCATATTTTATCATCTCTTATCAGCAATCAAGCCTTCTGAAGAATAAAGAGCCATCACATAAAAAGTCAGGTGCAAAAGATTCTTTCTTAGTATTAATCTTATTCAGAATTATTTACTGCATCTATACATTGAGGTTACACAATTTTTTTCTTTAAATTTCCTCCCTCTCACTTGTTGCAAAAATATATGTATATGTACAATTCTGAAGAGCATATATTTAGTATAAATGGCTGAGTAGAGTTTTTTAGTTTTCTTGCCGTGACAAATAGTTAACAGGGGAGCATTTTTGGATCATTAGTTCATTGCCCACGTCATTGAAGCTGTCATCGAGCCCTCTTATTCAATTTTAATGAACATTCCTCATATAAGCAGTGTTAAATTGCACCTGCCACGTCAAATCTTCCTCACTGAATGCTACAGTTCTGTAGTATTCAGTATACTGTACTCACAGTTATGATAATTAAACTTTTTTTACTTAGGTAGTTTACATTGTGGATTAACAATTAATAATGCTATGCTTCACTAATAATGAAATTATTTATTGAAGTGACACTAATGCTAATGTTTCGCTCTTATCTTGGAGAGTTAAATGGCTTTCAGAATGACATTATATTTTGAATGTATATTGTACCGGAAGATAATATAATATCATAGATACAAGATATACACTTGTATACTCAACAATATAACAGGAATATGGGTAATCCTAATTATTGGCAGATACTCAACCACCATACCAAGAAATGTTATTCTCTTAGAGTCAGTCTTAATGGATACGACTCTTTTGAATGTCACTGGAACAGGGTATTGTGGTCACAGCAATGTTAGTACCACCATTCAATTTTTGTTATACCTCCTCAACTGAAACGGTTATGCATAAGTGTTTTAAATAATTGGTAAAATATCTTTATTTTCTATTCTTAATCCAATGAGTGCAGGAGTGGTGGATTTTATAAAATTCTTTCAGTTTTATGCTTTGTTATTTTCATTAGTTAATACTCTAGCCTGGATGAGTGCCCAGTTATATTCTTAATCAAAGCATGTCATTATTTCTCAGTTTATCTCAATTATTTGTTAAAAATACATGGCATCTAGGTAATAGTTATGTGATATATAAATAAATAAATATATGCTTCTACCAGTATATAGGTAAGATGTGTGATAAAATTTTTTGAGTACTCATCATTAGTTATGGGTATGGTCTAAGCATTCTATACAATAAATTTTCACATTAATGATAAACGTTATATAAAAATTATAAACACACAGCAAGCCCAAGGAATCCTTTCCAAGTTTATCGTTTTGTTGTATGCAACAAATGTTACTTTAGAAAGCCACTACATAAACTAATATGTGACTTCAACCTAATTCTGTGAAAGGGGTTAACAATGCAATGGAAAGTCATGGTTACCTCTGCCCAGTTTCTGAGAGAGGGGTTTGAGATGGGTGTTTAGGAGAGAGGTGTAGAGAGTCTCTCATGGTATTCACTGGAAATATTTCCCAGTGAATCCTACCATAGCAAAAGGGTTAACATCATTAATCTCTTTAAAATGCTATCAAAATGTTTTGTATTTCCCATGGACCTCATTATAATGAATCCCCCAAGTGGAAACACTAGAAAGCATCATCATTTGGAGTACAAATTAAAACCAGGCACTAAAAGGAATCTGTACAATGGCTAAAGACCTAAAGAGTCATGTATATTTCACCTCTCCTTTGGAACAGCTCACTCCTAGCAGTGGTGGTAGTAGGTGGGATCTTGGGAGCGAATATAAGGAAAGTGGTATGAAAATATGTTATGATGAAAGGAAGGGAAATGTGAAATTTATATTTAGATGCTTTAACCGTGGAGGCAAAGGATTTTATATCCTCTTTGTTTGTAATACCCAGTGAATCCAATACAAATTAAAACAGTTGTTAATAGTACGTAGCTGTTGATGTTATAAATAAATTAAGTAATCCACTAAGCTTTATTCATAGTTATCATTGCAAAAAAAATAATCATTATTTAACTCATTTGTTTTTAATTTTATACAGCATTCATAAACATTCTAATTACAATGCGATAAGCCATTTCAAACTTAAACATACCACATTTGTGCATTGCATACAGACTGATGGAAACATAACTCAAGGAACCATGAAAAAATATAATATGATTGAAAGCCATTCTTTTAGGATCTCTCAATATTATCAGATGTTAATGTCCCATTGACAAAATGCAGTAACTTCAATTACTTGTTATTGGAGCCAGATTTTGTGGAAATTTGCATAATTTTTTTGGTTTTGCATTAAATAATGTTTCATTTGGGCAATTAGTGTTTATATTCCGCTCAAAATTACATGTTGTAATTAATGCCATAAACTGAAATTTTTGATGGAATGATTAAATCATTAGGAATTAAACGATTTAAGTGTTATGCAATTAGAGCTGCAATTACCATCTTTTGAATTGAAAACTAATAATAGTTTCAATTAACTTAATTATATAACCTTTCCCTTCTTCATATTTTGTATCTTTTCCATTTTTGTTGAAATACATGTATGTTTACACATTTCAGTATGTTTTCATAATAGATTTAAGTTTCAAATTATATTTTGATTGAGGTTAAGATTATTTTTCATTTTGGGTTTGTGGATTCTCCTCTGGTAATTTATCATATCAAGAATATTGGATTAAATTCACCCATGTTTTTTCTTGTACCACTAGGTTTTTGATAGCCTACATCTTTATTTTCACCAAAAATGCACTCGTATATATGTAAATATATGGTTCCTTAAATGATGGTTGGGTGTCTGACCTACCAAATGTCTTATTTTTTACCACTGCCATGTGAATATCTATTCAGTTATGACCAACTCTCTGCTTTTTGAGATTAATATAGCTTATTGCAATGAAATAGTAACCTTTCATGTTTCACTGTTTCTTATGTTCACTACCTTCTCAAATTCATTAGACCCTCAGCCATTGCAACTTGTATATGATCCTGCAACAGTTGAAGAGAAAACGGAAGCTCCTGGTGAGCTTCCTGATCCCCTAGCAGCTGGACTGTCAGGGGCACGTCCTCTTGGCCTAGGAGTTACAACATCATCTTCAACCTCATCAATTTCTTCATCATCTTCAACAGCTGCTACTCCGTCATCATTACCACCACCACTTCCTGACACCCTACCCCCAGCAACCACTTCTGCATCAAGTAAAAAGAGGGTCCCTCCACCTCCAAGTGCTGTTTCTCCACGGCTGGATGTAGAGGTAAGCTTTCCTGTTCATGTTAATAACTTATATTTATATTACTGATTAACTTAATTTAGCATTGTATGAAAGAAATGGATACTCAAAGAGTTATAATGTTTGAAATCGAAATCCATATGTTCATTAAGTGTGATTAAATATGTGTTTAATAGTTTTTGAAGGTACCACTTCATTTCTTGGAAGTATATTTTCTTTCTCTCTCTTCCGTGTGTTTATAAGAAAAATAAATATTTCTTAAGCCGGGTTTCCCATGGTAACAATTTTTACAATGCATGACTAATTTGGAAAAACATTTGAAAATCAAAGTTTGAAACCACAATTTTGTAATGCAATGCAGGTCGATGGATGATTTATTTCGCTGAAATGTTATAGTTTGATCCTCCTTAATTCTTTGAATGCAAAAAATACCCTCTTTTGAGCATAATGGCCAACAGTTTCGGTGATAAATACATACAAATATTGCAAAAAGTGGGTATCCTTTGCCACCATGGTAATGTTCTTAGATATTGGCCCTGAGGTCATAAGCTCAATCCCAAACCATGAATTTTTTTTTTTTTTTAGATTTTGATTTTTGCTAATTTAATTATGACACTTAATAATTTAATAGCTTTAATAGTCTTTCAGTTTTTCTATCTGTTTTATGATAAATTTTGGTTTCGGATAGTTATTTTTATTATGTTGTTGGATTTTTTATTTGATGCATAGTGTCCCTATAAATCACTACATTTTGTCATTTTCATGGAAGATGCAACCCATAATAACAGCAAACTCACTAATTTTTTTAATTGGAGTTATTTGCAAAACATAGCTTCCCACAGCTACATTTGCTTTTTAACATGTCATTGATCACCTGCTTCACATTTATAAAATTCCTTGTCCTACAAAAATTAGGTAACAAACGATTGATTGAAATACTTAGGTAAATAAATGATTGTGGGTCAAAGCATGTATTAATCATGTCCATCTGCCTGTTGATATCACTGTTGTAAAATAATAATTGTTGCATTTTGAAGATATGAAATGGAATATTTTACTTTTGCTAAACATCACATGGTTCACGAATTGTCATTCACTTTGGAAGAGTAAGTTTGAGTGTCCCCTTCCTCCAGATGTCAATGAAGTACCATAATTTTCAGTATCCTTACTGCTTTCTGCACTGCTTATATCATGAAAAGACCCCAATCCAAGGCGTCCTCTTAAACTCTGAAATTTTGGGGCTTTTAAAGGAACTAGATGTTGTGACGAAATGCCGTACATACAATGTCACAGGCATTCGTATTCGTGCGCGACGCGCCACAGTCCACGAGGTTAAAGCCAACTTTTAAACACTTATGGTGCTTATACCTTGACAAATTCCAAAGAAACTGCGGGAGATGCCGCAACAGTAACTTTTAACGGAGTCATCCGCTAATGTGCATTTCAATTGACTCCGTTAAAATTTACTGTTGCAGCATCTCCCGCAGTTTCTTTGGAAGCTTTTCATCAATTAGATTTTACTGTTGCAGTGTTGTGACATATATTTTTATCTTAAGGTTCTCTTGATGTACAGGAATTGTAGGTTTCATCATCTGTGGTATAGCATAGTGACATTTTAACTTATGAATATTTGCTTGGCACTCAGGTCCAAGAGCTGCATACAGTCAATAGTTAAAAAGTAAAAATGGCAGTTATTTTCAATGTTTAGTTGATGTGTGTATTTGATTGGAGGATTGAAAATTTTGTAAAATGCCAGGTTGAGTGACAGTCATCTGGTTCTCTGTCATTCTATTTAACCCCATCCCCACCATCCATTCTTCTCATCAAGTAAATACCTCACCTCTGTGTCTTAGCACTAGATTTACTTATGAATCTTAATGTCTCCTGTCAGCAGCCATGGAATGACTAAAACTCAGGCAGAGCATAATAGTTCACATAATGTTTGGTGCTTGTCCTCTTTATCTCACTTCCCAGTGGCCATTTATCTGCCAAATGCCCCCTCTACAACTGCAAAATAAGCAATCAGTATCTCAACCAAGCCTAATGCAAGCATGTGAAGCACTTTTACTTCATGTGATGACTGGTTTTACATAATTTTCATTAGTTATTTATTTGTAAAATTGTTGAATATCAAGGAGTTTATATAGATGAATATATGCCCTATGTTGTTGTTTTAGGCAAGTATATTTTCCTCAGTAGAACTTGCTACAAATAATTTTGTCTTGCCCTTCCTCTACCTAGGTAATTCTATTAATTTTTGTTGGTTAACTATGGTAGTAATCTTTGTTTTATTTTCTTTTTACATCTTTGATGCAATTTTAAAAGTTTTTATTCTTTTTTCAATTTATTTCAAAAATATTTTTGCATGCTTTTTCATGTGTATATTGTAGCTTGTGTTACCTTGAATATTTTAATGTTAACCCCACATCTATTGCTTTTGTGTTGCATAATAAAATCAAATGCTGCTATAGAAATAAAGGCCATTGAAGTGACTTTATATCCGAATATCATTTTTATTATAAATGAATCATTGATTTTGGTGTCGTTATGGGTTTTGAAAATTGCATTTTAACTGGCATGCTTGTAATAAAAATGCTGTAAACATTGTTTCCTAAGCGTATTAGTGGAAATAAACCAAATTGAACCCTCATAATTTATACATAAAAAATTATTGCAGCAGGCATTTTTCCCCACTGTCATTAGGTACAATGGAAAACTTTCAATTTTGTTGTTGTATATGTAATCAGGATATGGGTGCTTACCTACCTATTGCTCACAGGTAAAAGTCAACATATAACAGAAAAAAAGGAAATAGATACTTATACCTAATAATGTATCTGCCAAAGCCCTGAGTTGAAGTACTGGTTGGAATTAAGTTTTTTTATTGCAATTGAAAAAGTTCTTTTTAATAGTTTCCCTTTATAATGCTTATTTTTTTAAATACTTATTATAATGTTTTGAAACAATTCTAGTAGATTCATCACTGCTATTAAGCTCAATGATTACCATTATTTTTTATAAAGGAATTCACCATGTATTTTATTATTTATATCCTTAATTGGGGACTTAATAGTCAAGGGGTAGAGTGTTGGACTACTGACTGGAGGGCACACTCAGCTCCGCCCAAGCTGTGTGATTTTTCAGGTACTAGATCTTCCTGTGAAACCATAGCCAGGAATCACAGGGAAGGGATCTGGCCCCCTTACCCTGATGTCTGATTTTCATATGCCATTGGGTGAACTTGACCATCATCTACCAAACCAACCTTCGGGTTGATTATTGTGTTTATGGTTATGGCAAAATATGTAACTTGGAACCAACAAGTCAACTCCTACCTTCTTCAAAGTAAAGTTACTTGTATTGATTTTTACATAAAATGTTTCTATCAATATCATCTATTCTTTAATAAATGGACAAATATTTTGGCAAGTTTGTATTTATCCATTTGCACATATTATTCCAGTTAAGCTCAAGTTTAAATTAATGTTTTAGCTAGCAAACACCATTTCACCTCTTCGTTTGATAATATAAGTAGGCATATTTTCACTGATTATATATGTTAATAGTAAATTTGCGTTTTTTGGTGTCCGTTTCCCTCACTTTCCCTGTGAAATGAAAGAAACTGGAGAATCATAGAAACAACGTCTTGGTAAAACCCATTCCATCCCATTCCACATTGTTTATTTCCAGTTACAATTTGTTTCTTTTTGTAGCCGGTGAAATTTTAGCTGTGCGCAGATAATTTTTTGGAAATTAATGCAACGATTTGTCGGCTGTACGCTGTTGGCAAGTCGGGAGTCACATTTCTCCTTGACGTCGGTATTATTGCATTGGCTGAGTATCGGAAATCACCCACCCTCTTTACGCAGAGGGGGAGGAAGTCACGTGATAACGCCTGCGTCAAGTCGCGCCGCACTCGAGAGAAAGTTTTTTAAACGCGAGACCGTGAGGAGGCCGGAGCTGGGCCCCGTGGGCGGCCGATTGTTTCCGTTTGCTTTTCACGCGCCCGTTCTTCCGTGGGGGTGTGTCGTGCTGCCTTGTCCCTCGCCCACCGTTCCATCCTCCGTCATGCATCTGGATGGCGGTAGGCGGGACGGCGAGGTGGGTCCATCCGCTCGCCTTGCCGTCCTAATGAGGAGATTGACGTTCCGACGGCGGCGCCGCGTGTCCCGTGCTTCTCGCGTTAAGAGACGCGCCTGTGAGATCGATACAACTCCTTTGACCTGTGTTTCCAATGCAACCCTCTGCCTGTTTGGGGGTGATGGCTCTGAATTGCCTCCTCACGCTGACTGCAAGGGAAAAGTGGAGCCTCAAAACTGTCGACTGTCGCGATGGAAGCATGTGACTCTCGTTAGTGTGAACGTGGACAGGGTAAGAAGTTTTGGATTCAGAGATCATTTTTTTACCATTAGTAAAGAGCCAGTCTTATCGAGTGGGTTGGTTTTGATCAAATTTGTTAGGGCGTTTTTTTTTAAGGTCCGGTGAGCATTCCACTCGCAGTAGCACTCGCTCCCACTACTTGTGGAACGTGGTTACTTTCATCGCGAGGAGAGGGGTGAAAACGAGAGCAAAGACTTGCCCTTTTAGGCATACGAGGCTGATTATGGCCAAATGTTCTTACGTGATTTTCTGGTCATTGCCCATTTCTGTTGCCCTGAATTCAGCGAGTTAGAAAATCTCAATAGTACCCAAGGATAAAATATCTCACCCAAAGGTTCAATAACTTCTAACAATCTCACATAGCTGCCTTAGTATTTTTCGTTGAAGTTTTCATAATTCAAAGGATTCCGGAAATAGATTGCTCATTGGCGAGACGCAATTAATTATGAATTAATAATATTTAAAGCTTTTTTTATATTTAACTGTTCTTTCGTTACGTAAGTATTGTGATGTTAAAAGAAAATGCGTCATTTAACTCTGTAAATTTTGTGCCGTCGTAATTTTATTAAGTATTTTAATGCAATAAGTGTTGCATGCTTGGTGAGTTTTTAAAAGTGTCAATGGACTCCCGGTTGAGTCGTTTTCAACAAATTCTCAAATCATTTTAGGTTCTGTCGTTAAATCAATTTTGTGTGGAATCACAGTTTTAAAATAAATCTTACTTATACTGTCGATGAGTGGCGATAAACTTGGACATTTTAGGATATCCCTTCCTTGAAAAATTTTTTGTCGTGGGATTATTATTTGAAATATTTTGAATTTCCTTACCCATAAATAGTCCTTTTAATAATGTCTCCACCTACTTGTACCGATTTTATCAAGACTTCGACGAATTTGATTGTAATGCTGACACCTGGTCAGGAAGTGTGCTTTGGGGCAGTTATGTAAAGGCCGTTTAAACAAAACAAGTATTTACGTATTTTTTTCTTTCTCTTGCCAAATTCCACAGATGGTGGGATCGGATTATTAATAATTACTTTTTATTGATATTTTATTATCAAATAATTTAATACTCAATATTCAATTATTTCCTAATTTTTTTTAGAAATTACCTAATAAGGTATTGTTACTTTTTTGTGGGGATAAAGTATGCGTGGTCTCTCCTGTTTTGCGTAATTATATCTTGCTGTCACTGTTTACGTAATTTTTAATAATTACTGTCAATATCGCACGGCCGGATGAAGGAATATAATGGAGAACTCACGTTCATGATGGCATGCCACTTGGAATGTGATACGCAGTTTCCTCTTTGAGTATTGCGCGATTAGAGGTGAAGGCTAAGCCGATTGCTATGAGAGTATTGCCTTCGTGATGTCACCCACCACTCCATTGTATTTATTATGAATGAAGCGTTCCATCGTGTTTCTACCACTTCCTTGCGGCACGTGTCGCTCTGTTTTTCCTTGAAAATGCTGTGTTGAAACACTTATGGGAATGTTACTCTCGGAACTTAATCATTGCGATTCATCCCCTACTTATCTATTGATGGTATGACCTGTTATTTTTATATTATAACTTGATTCGTTCGACGTGTTGTAATTCTAAAACTCCGTACCTACTTTCTAACAAGTTTTCACGGGACGTAGAAAAATTGCGAGAAATCACGAATGCTTTGAATACTGCCATAATATTGTCGCTGAGAGAGCTTGGGAATGGGATTGCGGATGTTATCGACATTGCCTTCAATACTTCAGACATCGTTTTGTCGTGTGTTCGGCGGTGTTATGATGAGAATGTTCGTCATACGAAAGGTTAAACTCGGCAGGAATTATTTTTCATCGTTGTGTATGCATGTTAGTTGGTTGCCTTATAGTATAGATAATATTGAGAAACTCTCTCGTCTTGTAAACGTCGTTCCAATTTATTCGCCTCTTTTAGTCATATTCAATTGGGAAAGTTCTTTGGGAATATCTGCTCTGTTGGATTGTGTTCCCAGCATACATGGGTATGAAGGTTAAATTCACCATTTAAAATGTCTCATAACCCTGTATTTTAAATCAGGATGCTTGATAAAAGATCCTTCAGTTAGCAGAGCGATAGCCATCATAACCGTGACAGCGCTAAGAAATACAAATATACGATTTCATTGCGATATTATTGTTATACGGAGATTAAAGTCGTTTTAAAATCTCGAATGAAATATTAAACAAAAAGAGAAATTGCATTTTTGAGATCGTTTCCCTAATTTAAATACACTGTTAATTTCGTTTGTCAATCAACCCATCTTAGTCAATTTCCGTGCGACCGGAAAAATATTTAAGAGGCAATTCTGTATCTGCCAGATGCATAGCAGGGCATGTTAAAGTATGGGAATTCAGAAAAAAATCTGAGAATTTCACCAGTGAGTTTTGCCAGACTCTGAACTAAAATTAGACATTTGCGGCGTAGTATTCACGCAGAAGGCGATACTGGTCGAAGATTCTCCTTTCAGGGGTTCAGATAACTAGCGGGAATAACTGAAGCCCGTTCGAATTAGGGAAGGTTGCAACGAAAGTACTGTAGAACGTATTGCATGGTGATATATAGAAGTTAAAATTAAGTTTGGTGTTATAATTCTGAGGGAACCTCATGTCAAGGAAATTGTTAAAACGTCTCCAAATTAAAAATGTTAAGTTTAACGAATTTTTGATGCCATTAAGTTTACATAAATAAATACTCCGCTAAGTGGTACTAATTTGACGGAGGCCCAAAATGTATTCCGATTGGTAACCCCTCCGATATGTATCCTGCAGTTTTAAAAAAATGTATCAATTGCAAAAAAAGATTTCATCGGAAAATTTACGAAAGGTGTTTTCTTATCCGTGATGGCAACTAAAATTATTCTAATACTCCAATATTATAGTTTTAAAGTAATTCCGCGAAAATTTCTTGTGAAAAGGACATTCTCTCGTTCAGTGTGTTTCGAGGGGACCGATCAGAGAGTCATCGCTAATCGCAAAATTTAAACCTGTATCCATCAGGCTAACATTTGCCTTGCATTTCGGGTAAAGCGTTACGAATTTTGTGAACTAAAATAGGTTATGTCATGTAATGTTTACTTGTGTAAACATATTATACGAGTGTCTATGTATATTTCATGTCTATATACGTTTACCTTACCGTTCACGTGGGAAGGAGGCGAAAATCTTTTTGTTAAACTGTATATTGTGACTTCGAATCAATGAATGGTTCAGTATGGCCATTTTTCGTATTACTGACGGAAGTTACTAGCACGTTAGTTGACACATTACCCAAAATAAGTTTTGAAAATAATACTTAAGAATTTTCTGTACGATATATAAACAATTAATTGGAGAAATTCGGAACTCGATATTGCAGCAACGTTGAAGGTAGAAAGCATAAACTTGCCTTGTCAGACATTGAAAAACTTAACCACACTTGGAAGATAATCATATTTAGGAAATATGGATATAAACAGGCACTCAAAGTCACATCCTGTTTGCGGTTACGACGAACTCCGACCCGGTTAGAGCTATTGATAATGTACTTTTTGTGAATATGAAACTTAAATTGAGAGGAATTTATTTACATTTCAGTTATTTTTCCTCGAGTGAAATATCCATTAGCTGACCCAGATTTATTCCAAGTATGCCTTTTTACAAGCCTGAAGGAGGAAGGGCTCTTCTTTAGAGACTTTGAGAACTAGGACTGACGTCAGTCATCGACCTTGAGCGTCGCGGTGTTCGGATACACACACCTTCGCCATGTTGTTATTCTTCTCACCGTGGGCGCAGAAAATGCGACCCTGAGTTTGACGCTGATAAGCAAGGAAATGCCTGGGCCTCTTTCAATTAAACAGACCTCGGCATTTAGCGAAAATCAATTTGATTTGAATGGTAAAGAGTATGATTTTTTTAAATGCAATCAAAATGGTATTATTAGCCGTCTTTGTGTGCCCCAACAAACAATTCCAAATTTTGGAGCATTTTAGTATTAATGTTGCTGTCAAAATTTAAGACGAAGTTACCCCATTAAGTGCTATCAAAAATCTTTTTTGTATTTGTTATGAAGGTATTATTATATTCATGGAACAACTTAATATCCGAAAAAAAGGCAGAAACATGCTCGCGATATCATTGCCTTCGTCGTGAGACCAGTGCTCCGATGTCGCTAGTATCTCAAAAAATATTAAATTAATTTGTCAACAAAAATATATTCTTGGGACAATTTAGCTCTGATTGAAACTAGCTAAATGTCGCTATTGCATTATATAGATGATATGTCAAACACCGGATCACATAATTTCTCTGTCCACAGTCTGGTATATCCTGATAAGAATGACAGTCCTCTCGCTCCTCCCTCGTTCCTCAAGCTCCTTCATTGCTGCCGTTGCACGCGGCGTCAAACAGGATCCAAAACCAATGTTTACTTCTTCAGCTATCTCCCTAGCAGTTAAACGGCAATTTGCGTTCGCGAATCTTCATCTGTCCAGGTTCTACCCGATTTAAAACGACTGTACCACTCAAAACACTGGCTTCGACTGATAGCTTCATTAACAAAGGCTTGCTGAATCATTCCAAGTGTCTCCGTAGCACTTTTGCCAAGTTTGAAACAAAATTTATCGTTCGTAATTTGACGTACCGCTGCTGCCGCGTAACGACTCGACGTAAACAAACGCAATACATCTCGTTTTAGTCATCATATGTGTCGCTAGATGGCACACTGTCTCTCTCTTCGATCCGTTGAACGGTTTGCGCAGAATAAAATCAGTCCGGTCTTTTTTTGAAAACACTTTGTACATTGCATGTATCGATACATGTTTGTATGTATAAACCATAAACACAGTAATCAATCCAAAGGTTTGTTTATAGGTGATATTAGAGTTCACCCAGTGCTCAGCACAACGACGAGTGGGGGCCGGGATCAGGGTGGGGGCGGGATGTTCCTTTCCTTGTGCTGGCTATGGTTATCCAGGATGATCTGGTACCCAAAAAATCACCCAGCTTGGGTGGAGCTGAGAGTGTCCAGATAGGCTTGCCCAGGACTCAAGCCCTACTACGTCCCACGTATGTGTGTGTGTGTGTCTCACACACATACATACACACACACACATTATCTGTGTGTGTGTGTATATATATACATACACACACTTTATATTGTTTTTATATATATATATATATATATATATATATATATATATATATATATATATATATATATAAAATATAAGCACAAACATGCAAACTATTACTTTTTAATTCTGAACCCTATTTTAGCTGAATAAGTGCCGTGAAAGTATATTTGTTGAGCCACGAATATTTTTTTTGCTCGGCACATAAAAGATACCTTGTCCATATAGATAAGCTGTGGCTTTTTCAGTCAATTAATTGATAATGTCTTGTTTAAATCATAAACTAGTCATAATGTTTTTAAATGTACTCACTTTTGACTTAGATATATTATGTCACCATGAAGTGTGAAAATTTTCTGCTCTACGGAACTGTATGAAAATGTTCTCAAACAGACAACTCATATTTTTACATGAAAGAGTTCAGGAAATATAAATTATTTTGAAAAAATATCGGGCTTTAATATACTAACATTTAATATATGCCATGCATAAAATATTATTCAGAACAATCACTCTTTAAAAAAAAATTTTTTTTTATGCCTAGATTCAATTTTTAAGTGTGTTTATAGCACAAAAAGTAATGTTTTTTGGTGAGTATCAATGAATTAATTTCATGAGTGAGAAACTCAAAGCATATCCTTCGTGAGTAGATATTTTATTTGAAAATTATTAGTTTTTTGATAAGTTTTTTTTATTTATTCCTGTGCATGAAGTTTTTAAAAAATTATATAGCTATGATTTTGTCACAGCAGTGTCTTATAATTCTGCACTATCATATTGGACATATTTTTTTATAAATATTCATATTTTTAATATGCAGTGTTGCTGAATTGTCTTTTATAATTATGAAAATATTTTAATGATGTAAGTTCTTTATTGACTACGGGGTGAAGTCTGTCAAAACAATATCTTTGGGTGTAGCCTGTTTTACCAGGTTGCAATTCAAGAATTAAGTACTTTATTGGACCAGAATATTGAAAACCAAAAGTTTTCTTGTTTTATCTTATTCTCTCTTTTTGTATGAAAATATTCAGGAATAATTTTTTAGAATATAGATACTGATTACTCATTTTTGACAATTATTTCTACGTTGATGAACCATAAATTTCCATGAGTTCCTTCCAACAATTATAAAATAAATAGTTGCTTTGGTAACTACACCAAATTTTGAATGTTAAATTATTTGTTTGATATGTTAGTACTGCTGAGACTGCCGGTTACATCCCTTTTGCTAATGCAGTCATTTGAATTTCAATATAGATCGGATTGTCTAATTTTTTTAAATGCAAACGGCATACCCCACAATAAATTTATTCAAATCAAACTTAAAATGTGAAACCTCTCTGAATTCATAATAAGAGTTTTTGGCATATTGGTTGTATGCTTTTAAGATATAATTACTGGCCTAGCATTTTAATGTCCAGAAAACAGTGAGATAACCAATGTATAATATTTATCATGCAATTTCAATTAGAAAGTTTTAATCATTTTTATTATCATTTTTAACAATTGAAAACCCATTGCTTTGCATCATTGTAGAAGCCGCTGTGATGTCTGGCAGTTTTCTAAAGTAAAAAGCTTTTTAAGATTTATATTAATGCATAAAAATATATTTCTCAAATTCATGTTATCAGTATGGCTTGTGAAGATATGTAATTGGTATGGCTTGAAATTATTGCCTTGCACCTTACTTATTGTTGTACTTGGAGCAGTGGAGATGATGCTACCATAGGTAGAAACTTTCTATTCCTTTCTAATTAATTTTTAAGTATGTAGTTATCTATAAGTTTGTGTGCAGAGTAAGGTATTTTCTAATAAATACAGTTATAATTCCTACATTTATAATATATTTTCATGGTTTATCAGAACTTTTTAAACTTAGCTGGCATAAAAGTCCGTTATGTTAGCATGACATTTCGTCTTCAGGTTACACGACAGTGAATCTTTCAAAAAAAACTCTTTCTACCTTTCTGATATCACATGGTGATATGCCTAGAAAAAAGTTAAGATTTCTTGTATCTGTCATTCAAAATTTTAAGTGAAGGTCTTCATGAAAAAACCTGCTACTTTTCTAAAATTCTTTGTAAATATAAGATTACTCATGGCCTCCAGTCTCTTCACTTCAATAAACATTAGCAATTGTTTAAAATGCATATATATAAACGTCAATAAATGTTATTAATTTACAGAAAGCAACTGGAAGGTTACTGAATTCATTATAAAATTGCTGTAATCATTTGTGTGTTGTGAGACGGATGAATGAAGTGTGATATTGCCTTTATATCCCCTTAATATTCCTTATGCCCATATTCCCTACTGCATAAGGGATATAAACTTAACTTATCTCATCTTAGAGTAGAAGGTTGTATGTAATATAATTGTGTGTTTTTTTTCGAGCTAATCAGCAAACCATTACCATTATGTGTGTGTTTTGAAGTATCTATGCAATTTGTTCTGTCAATCACAAACAGAGTTATTGCTATCAATAGATATGTGACCTTTAAAACTAATATCTTATAAGTAATTTAATCAATATTCATATTGTGAGAATTGAAAATTATGTATTACATGCTTACATGTTTGAAATTACTTACAAGCACTAACAAAATGACTAATTTTTCTGGCTTAGGAATTCTATATTCAAGATAATATAGTTCTATGCAATCATTTATGTAATTTCATCTAGTTGTTATTTTTTGTGTGATTCATTTCACTGAAACTCTCACTGATCTTCAAAAAGATAAAGAAGCTTCACGTATTCTTAGTATCAACCTACACATGTTGCCAGTAGTGTAATTCGTATTTTCTTGAAAGTGGGTTAATTAATCCTCATATTCCTTAAAGCAATTAAAAGTCTGCCTATTTTTTCTGTTAACAGAAATTGGTACATTCACTGTTGCATATTTTTCTTCTCCTTTTCATACATTGTGGATAATCTTATTTCCATTCTTCCATCAAGAATACTGTTTCCACCAAGTTGGAAAACAAAGGGGTAAGGGCATATTAAATTTTATTGCTTATTGTAATATATACATTATAATTTAGTAGAAATAACTAAAGAGATACCAACATCTTTTTACAATATTATTTACATTGCAAGTTATTGCATTAAATTATTGAATGGAAGTTTTTCAGCTATCAGGCTTAGTAATGATCAAGCTGCAATTCTGCCCAAAGTCTACTTCAATTCAGTTTATTTTCATAAAGTTGTTGTCATCTATTGAACATATGATTTTTGTTAATTTATAAGATATTCTTTCAAATACCTTTTGCTCTAATTGTACTGTATAAACCTTTTTTTAAATACATCACGTACGTAATGAAAAATCAATTTTTGATAGTGTGGTTTTTGCAGTTGTAAAATTTAGTTTTCCTTATTTGCTATGTAGTGAGTTATCATAGTGTATGTGCACAATGATATGAGTTATCAGAATAAGCTACTTAATATTTTGTGTATTATGAATGACTTCATTATCTTTCTACTGTAATTTCTTACTTTGCTGTCTTGAACCACCTTTTTCACTTTGTAGCTAATTAGAATGTAGGATATTTTGCATGTAGTTTAGTTTTACAACACAAAGGTTGGTGCTAGAGTTAACCCCCTCTCAAGACTTAATATTATTAAATGTGATATAGAGACATGCCTCTCTGTTTCTATGTAAATAATTGCTATATTGCTGATATTGTGTCACGTAGCTGCTGTAGTATTGCTTTTTGTCAATGCAATTTTTGTTGTGATGAAGTGCTGTGATATTTAGAAATAAATATTGTTTTCATAAGCCTCTGCATGAGTTGAGGGCAGGTGGGAGTGACCCTCTTCTGGAGATTTTTTTCAGTAGATGTGCTTATTGAATGGCTTGATAGTTTTCTCATTTCCCATCACCTGGAAATCCTTTTTTTTTTCACAATAGTATTTATGATCCATAAATAGTGTAGCATATACTTCTGGGCTGTGTAGTATGAAGGACTTCACTCTTTCTTTCTACTTCCATTGCTTCCTTCACTTTGAACCACCCTGTAGAGTGCTCTCAGAGAGTTTGACTTCCTGCAAGAGGAAAGAGCCTCTCCAACAGAGCAGATTCTTCAGTCTCAGGGAAATGCTCATCAGCCGAGGGCACGTCCAGAGCCATCAATACCATCGCACCAATATCATCGTCCACACCAATTCCTTCAGCACCATCAACAACAATCACACCCCTCTCTCCAGCTACACCAATATGCACCTAATCAGCCACCACAACAAGCACTTTCTCAGATAGTCCAGCCTCCTACTCCAGAACCTGTGATAGAGTTCCCTGATGATGAGGTACTTTGGCTGAAAAGTTATTGAATCTATATGTGTATGTTCCAGTTGCACAAATACCAGGGAAGATGAGACGAAAGTTTTTCTTTTTAATTTGGACTTGTTGATACCATAAATGCAAGGGCTCTTCAACTGCAATAAATGTTGAAGATGGCATGTAGAATTTGAGAAAAAATTTGTTTAAAAGGAAGTAATGTTTCATCATTGCATGTATAAGTATGTACCAAAATCTGTTACTCTTGAAATAATGTTGTGGTTGACCCTGTGATATGGCTAAGGTTTAACGATTTTGTTTTAGTGTTTTGCCCGGGAATTATGCAACTGGGTCATTTTGTTTTGTTCACTAAAATAGTATTTTTTGTTTTGCTTTGTTGTTCAACTTCCCTACCCCACATTTCAAGTTTCTTCCTTGAGTTTGAAGATACCTTTTTTTGGTGATGGTGCAATGTCTTGGTTTTCCTTTTCTACATGTATTGTCATGACTTTAGTTGTTATTCACCCTATGACAATTTGATAGCAACACATATTAGCAATAGCAATTCACCCTAATAATTTAAATAGCAAATTTTAATTATTTTTATTTATTTTAATATTTTAGTAATATCAATTCACTTTAATAATTTAAATAGCAAATTTTAATTATCTTTATGTATTTTAGAATGAAGATTTTATTATAGTTTTGTACCAATCTTTTAATAATGAAAATGTTAACCTTATATTTTAAGCTATAGGGAGGAAATGATTTCATCATTTAATAAATTTAAAAGGAAGCATATCTTCATAATTAATTGCACAAATTTAAATTATATCAGTCAGTTTTAGATTTTCGAGTTTGAGGATAAATGTTTAATTTCTGTCCTTAATAAGAGAATGTCATCTTTCTGACATGGTTTAGTGCTATTTTCAAATGGAAAAATTTAATTTGTGTTTTTGTATCTGCTTTTGTTCATATAAATCATATGGGAAACTGTAAATATTGTCTGTTTTTACCTTAAGGTGAGCAGATACCGTGTCATTGAATAGCACCGATGACTGTATTCCAAATTATTTTGTGTTTGCTATTATTCCATGTTTTATTGGTTGTTTACTGCAACAGCATTGGGAAGTTTATTTTTAATTTTATATTTTAAATAGCATGAACTTTTCTTTATCATCATTTTTTTATATGTGTATCTCTTACTGGTGCATCATCAAGTGCAATGCGCAATGTGTCTGTGCATATTTGTTTCAGGAAAACTGAATGCTAAAGAATTATGCAAATGGGATCAACATTTTTAGTTGACCTAACCATTATTTCTATAATTTTGGTGGCTTGAATGTCACATTATGCCACTCATACTTGCTGTTGTAATTGTTTGTTACCCGTGGATGTGAACGATTACATGAAAGCTAACTTTACAATCTTTACAGGGATCATATGATCAACCAGATATAATCCTTGGAAATAATTCTTCAAATGCTGGTGGCATTGGTGTGATTGCAGCTGCTGTTGGGGGAGGAGGTAGAAGCCTGGATTATCGGGACAGTGCATATGAGTCTAGAAGGCATTCACAGTATTCAGGAATGTCTATGGAAAATTTTAGACTGATAAGTGTTCTAGGGAGGGGCCATTTTGGAAAGGTAATGAACTTCTCTTTAAGGCGGTAAACATTTTTAAAAATCCAAATGTCTATTTTTTATTTTTTTTTGTTCCTTCAGGTTATCCTTTCCCAATATCGTAATACTGGAGAGTATTTTGCTATCAAAGCTCTCAAGAAGGGAGATATTATTGCCAGAGATGAGGTTGAATCTCTTCTTGCCGAGAAAAGAATATTTGAAGTGGCTAACAATATGCGTCATCCTTTCTTAGTGAACCTCTTTGCTTGTTTTCAAACTGAGGTGGGTGTTTGATGATTCAAAAGTTATTGAGAATAATTCTTTCTGATTGCATATATTGTACTTTTCAAATGTATCATAAAACAAAAATCAAATTTCATTTTTAGTGCCATGTCTGCTTTGTCATGGAGTATGCAGCTGGTGGTGATTTAATGATGCATATACATGCTGATGTGTTTTCAGAGCCAAGAGCTGTGTTTTATGCAGCTTGTGTAGTCTTAGGACTACAGTATCTTCATGAGAGCAAAATAATATACAGGTGAGAGACTAAACTAAATATCTTATGCTATATATTTTTCAGACCTCACTAGTGGTTGGTTTCCCTAAACATAATATCTCATTCCCTGCCGGACTGAGACCTGGGGTGTCATGGTAAACTCAGTTAAACAGTTGGCAGTTAAAGTAAAGAAAGAGATAAAATTGATCAGTTGATTATGTATCTTGTTCTCAGGATGTTTGACATCATTTTTAATACTGAGGGTATGGTAGCCTTTGACTGCAGTTAGTAATAAGGTTTGACATCATTTTTAATACTGAGGGTATGGTAGCCTTTGACTGCAGTTAGTAATAAGGATTAAGTATAGTTGAAGTTGAGGAATTTCTGTATCACTCTTCCTTTTTGCTGAATGTAATGTAATAAATTTAAAATGGATTTTGGCAAGGTATAAAGTTCTTCATAAATGCATTCATAGGGTGTAATGTTTCAAATACTCGCTCCAGAATAAGAAATGCCTTAACATTTTACATTTTTTTGCCAAAATCACAGATTTATGATTCAGTGATGATCACCATGTCTGTCCATTGAAAACCACTTGTGGTAAAATTAGAATAGAAATAATAATCCCCATTATTTTCAAATATATTTTGGGAGCATTAAGTAATCATTTCTGTATTTCAAATAAGGATCCCAGGTTCAACATGAGGAATTTTCCTTTCTTTATCTGTGTTTAAGTTGGGAATATTGAGTCCCTGGATGCAGTAGCAATATCTAAATGAGTGTAATGTTGAAAATACCTATTAAAAATGAAAGTTATACATTTTTCAATTGGCAGGGACTTGAAGCTGGATAATTTGCTCCTGGATACTGAAGGCTATGTGAAAATAGCAGACTTTGGATTGTGTAAGGAAGGAATGGGATTTGGTGACAGAACTGGAACATTCTGTGGCACACCTGAATTCCTTGCTCCTGAGGTACTGACAGAAACATCTTACACCCGTGCTGTTGATTGGTGGGGCCTTGGAGTTCTCGTTTTTGAAATGCTGGTGGGAGAGGTAAAGTTTTGATTTTTTTAATTAATACTCTCTTGTTGGGGGATTATTTCATGTTTTAAAAATTCCAGTGATCTATGGAGATAAGGTAGATGAACTATAAAGTTATTAATATAAAATATTGCAGTGAGCATGCTTAGTGGTTCCTTCGGCAATTTGTGTCAGGATTATCTTTATGAAAGTCATGGCATAACTAAGTGGTTTAAAATAATTTCAGAAATTAAAATTTTTAGTGATTGTGTATATAAATGAATAATTTAAATAAATAGGTGATCATGTGTTGGTTTGTAAGGTTAAGAAGAATATCTATTTATAAGGATATAAAAGTGAGTGGTCAACTTTGATTCAGGAATGAGAAAAAATCTCAATTAAACCTCTAGAATAATCTCAGTTTTTACAAAATCTGGCCTTTAAACTTAGGACAATCCAAGATTTAAAATTTTACCCAGTTGATTATAATGGGGAGATGTGGCTTTTTAAATTGATAATGTAAGTAGGAGGAGATTGATTTGTTAGTAACAGACACAGCACAACTCTTCAGTGTTGACATCGCAATCAATAAAATTGTATAAATCTTATTTTGAATTTGTTTTGCAGTGATAGGGTGTACCAGTGCTGGTTCAGTTTTTAGCTGTAGCTCTCTATCCAGTTCTCAGTTATAGTTCTGAATTTAATAGCTGCAGTATAACTTCATTATTTTGGTGCCACTGAATCGAAAATAATGCGTAAATCAAAGCTAGCAGCAGTTCTTGATCAAAGGCTTTAAACATTGCTTTTTTATAAGTATGGTTAAATAAAAATACATCTCCAGAGAAATTCAAAGCTTTGATCTTGTACTGTGGCTGAAAAAAATATCCTTTCTTCAGTTTCCCAAGGATATTTCACACCATTAAGCATTTGTGTATTGCAAAGTTAATGGCATACTTAACACAACATTCCCCACCAACATGTCCTATGCATGCATGAATTGCCATAGACCTGTGCACTTCCTGTATTTGTGCTTCAAATTGCAGTTAAATCCTAAATTTATGTTCCTCCATTTAATTAATGTTTGCCCAAGTTCCATAAGGGTTTTTTGTAGGTCTAAACAAACCCCCATGCATGTAATGCATTTTAACACCTTATCAGTGTTTCTTGATACTGAAAATTACCTGTATTTAAGGAACAGAATTTTGATCCCCAAATGGCCATTGCTTCAAAATGAAACATAGCAGTAAATTCTTGGTTATCTATTTTGGGGATTATCCAGCTATTCTCTCTTCCAATTACCTCAAAATTTTAATAAAAATACAAATTTAAATATAATTAAATGCTTTGAAACTTTGATATACTTTTTTAAATACCTTACTTTGTTAAAAGTTTTCAATTTTGATGCCAAAATCAAAAGTTCTGTGTAATATTGAATGTTTTAATTTAGACATTTTTATATTATCCAATTATTGTTTCCCTCTCATTCATTAGTCCTGAGAATGCCATATTCTCCTTTGAGGTGAGCAAATATATAGTTTGACTCTGTGGCAAATAAATCATAAATTATCTATGCTGCATAGTTTTAATTGGTATCATATGATTATGGATCTATATTAGCAATTCTTTGTCAATATTCATCCTATACCAATCATTGTTTTCGTAACTACGTGATTGGGTTAACTTTCTGACAGGACATTCTACTATTCACTTGATGATATTTCCATATTCTTGTAAAACTATAATTCCACCCTTATGAAAATGGTTGAAAAATAGAAAAAAATGTACTTTCCAATGCTAAAATACCCGAATTAATCTAAAGGAATGAAAGGAAACAAGTTTTTTGTTTCATAATTGCACTCACCCTTTTTAAAATTTATTTGATTAATACAAATTGAATTCGTTTATATCACAGCTGTATTCCACTTATTTTGGATGTCTGTGTTTTTCGATCATCCATACTTCCTCATGCATCCATTAGTTTGGATAATCGAGAGTTTACTGTATGTATTTGTACTCCCTGGCATACATGGACAAATAATCAAGAATTTCATTTCAATCTCTGAAATCTAACAAGTATACCACTTAATGTTCTAGTAAATAAACTGATAGATGAAAAACAAAAATACTTTATCTGCCAAAACATAATTAATTTTTGTCATAATATTACCCACCTGAGGCGGGCAACAAATAAAGCAAAAGAAGCATGGTGGAAGATGCAGTGGGGGGATATGGAAAGTCTGCAGAGGACGGGTGAAATTGGTGCGCTGTAGAGCAAAGTTAAATCGTTATCGGGAAGTAAGAAAGGGAGATCTATGCCAACAGTTAGAGATAAGGCGGGTAAGGTAATAGTTGACGCAGGAAAGATCCAAGAGAGATGGAAGGAGTATATAGAAGAACTGTAT
Organism: Hetaerina americana; assembly: GCF_022747635.1. Taxonomy (NCBI): domain Eukaryota; kingdom Metazoa; phylum Arthropoda; class Insecta; order Odonata; family Calopterygidae; genus Hetaerina; species Hetaerina americana. Next base: position 27,365,036 of record NW_027286874.1, read on the forward strand.
AGTAAAGAACTCAGACCAACAAAGTTAGACATTGAAAAAGAAAATGACGTAGAGGACAGCTTAGGTCCAGGCATACTAGACGATGAGATAGAAAGGGCATTAAGGGAGATGAAACTAAATAAGGCCGTGGGGGTAGATAACATTCCCGTGGAACTTTTAAAATGCTTAGGAAAATGTGGGAAGAAGAGGCTATATGGGCTGATCCGTAGTATTTATGAGGAGGGAATCTGGCCGGAAGACTTTGTGAGATCAGTTTTAGTTCCTATTCCGAAAAAGGTAAAGGCCACGTCATGTGAGGACTATAGGACAATTAGTTTGATATCCCACGCAGCTAAAGTTGTTCTCAGGATCATAAACAAAAGGATAGAGAGTAGGGCAAATGATTACTTAGGGGATGATCAGTTTGGGTTTAGGAAGGGTAGAGGTACGCGTGATGCCATTGCAGTAATGAGATTATTAATCGAGAGGAATATAGAACACAACCAGGAGGTATTTGCCTGTTTCGTAGATTTCGAAAAAGCTTTTGATAGAGTGAACTGGGAAAAACTAATGAGTATATTGCAGAAAATAGGAATAGATTGGAGGGAAAGGAGGCTAATCCGAAACCTGTGCATGTCTCAGACTGCTCAGGTGTGGGTGGGAAACGGGGAGTCCGGATGGGCAGTGTCAGGAAGAGGTGTAAGGCAGGGTGTCCCATTATCACCGTTGCTGTTCCACCTGTATGCAGAGGAAATGATCAAAGAGGCATGGGAAGAACTAGAGTAAGGAATGAAAGTGGTCGGGGAATTCGTAAAATCAGTTAGGTTTGCTGATGACCAAGCTTTAGTTTGTCAGTCAGCCAAGGGCTTGCAAGCATTGCTGAGTGAATTGAAAATTCAGTGAGACAGGTATGGGATGAGAATCAATATTAATAAAACAAAGGTTATGCGATTTTCTAGAAAGAAAAAGGCTAAGCTTAACATTAAAATAGGAGGGCAAAAACTAGAGCAGGTAGAAAAGTTTACGTATCTCGGTAGTGTTTTGGACCAACACGGTCAAAGTAGTAGGGACGTAAGGAGAAGAATTGCGCTAGGCAAAGAGGCTTTCACAAGGAGGAGGGAGTTGATGACAGGGACGTTGAGTAAGGATGTTAAGAAAAGACTCGTAAAAACTTTGACATGGAGCGTAGCTATTTACGGTGCGGAAACGTGGTCATTGAAGCAGGAGGATAGACGTAGATTGGAGGCTTTTGAAATGTGGGTGTGGAGAAGAAGGAGAAGGTGAAATGGACAGAGAAGAAAACAAACGAGGAAGTACTTGGTATGGTGGGCGAAGAGAGGGGTTTGTTGGGAGCAATCCTATGGAGGCAGGAAAAGTGGATGAAGGGGGTATTGACCGGCAGTGGGATGTTGAAGACTTTAATAGAGGGGAGAATGTTGGGCAAAAGAGGAAAGGGAAGGAACAGGATAGGGATGTTGGACGGGATGAAGGGAGGAAGAAAGTACTCAGAGATGAAGAGGGACCTGATATAGAGTAGGATGATGGATTTTGTGTTTTGTAGGAGTAGTAAAATATTTGTTTGGTAGTTGTGTCCATCCAAAAACCTACCTTAACCGGTAGATTACCTTAAAAAAAATTGTTTACCCACCTATCGGCATGAACTTATCCTCTATCATGTACAGGTGACACTCGCACATCTCTCATCGGCATTATAATTAAATCTAAGGACATTTGTCATTAATTTTGACCTAAAATTAATTTGAGTAATAATTAGGCTAGAATTTTCTATTTTGTGGTGAATATGTTTTGCTGCTATTGAATGTTCATTTTTTTGTCATCCGAATGAGTAATATGACACAGTAGATCCTCCTTTGATTATGATGTGAAATGCTTCATTCTAAATGCTCAGCTACAGTGGAACTTTTGCTTAACAAGCACTTCGCAGAGTGAATAATTCACATCTCTTTTGCCGGCCCCAGTGGCGGCAGGGTGACGACCTCGTCTGCCCACCCAAGGATCATAGGTTCGATTCTGGCCTGGCTGGGTTCTTCTTACCTAGGGCTTGGGTATTTGTAATTGTAATCATTGTTAATAGTCCAATGTGAAGGCCAAAAAGTGCTGTTTTGGGGCTAAAGCTAAATAAATAACATGCAAAAATATTGTTCCCGAAAAGTACTCGTTTAATGAGCAACTGTTTGCATAATGAATGACGAGCAGAGGGGAATTCCTGGATTCATTGCGTGGGTGCTACTGCAGTTTGTGTCTAGCACTTGTTCTGCTGGCATCTTAGCATTGCTAGTCATCACACTTTTTTCCAAACTTGTGCTCAAACATATTAGTAATGATTTTTTTGTGCAAAGTTTAATAATATTTTGTGCATAGTTTTAAAATTGACACTGAAGAAGATTCTGTGAGAATAAAGCCATAAGAGGATAAAACTAAAATATAACCATAGAAATGAAAAGTAAAATCACTGAAAATTGGGAACAAGGTGTTCGTGGCTGATCTAGCACGCACATCAACAATCGATTGACTTCAACGATTGGCCTTTTCTTCAAGAATACGGACAAAACTAAGAAGATAAATGCTTCAATTAGAGTGGCAAGAGTATCTCTACGCCAGGGTTACGTACTCTCAACCATGTTGAAAGGTTGCTTCTCATATGCATAAACGAAAAGCAATCGCAATACCACATCATTAAGGAGAATATAATATGTGACAAGGGATGTGATTTTTGCTGACCTCATTAATAAGATTTCATGTTCATCAACAGCAGAACAAGTATTTAATGTGAGCTGGCGTGGTTTTAGAAGTTAACAAGAAGAACCATCATCCACGGCGTTGTGAGGCATGGTGAAGTAGCAAGCTCTGAGTGAAAGGTAGCCCAGAACTTCATCAGTGACTTCAAGCAGCTCAAAAATTCTGATGGTTACCGGCCACAACATGTTTCAAATCGTGACGTAATGGTTCTCTTCAGGAAGAAGAAGCCGAGGCAGACCTATATTTGTGTACATAACAGTGCATTGCCCGACCACAAGGGAATGAACGGCCATCTCACCCTGCTATTTTATACAAATCCCAGTGACAATTTGAATAACAAGCCCATGCTTGTTTAACAATCAGAAACTCCACGAGCCTTCAAGTCCAAAACAGCAGGCTAAATGAGATATGGAGGTCATGGGAAACTTTTGCATCGTACCATGGGCATCAGGCATTGCCCTAATAAGGTAGTGGCGATAAACACCACAAATTTATTTAATCATCATTCTGAGTCACATATAACCAACCTTTGAAGTTTCAACACAAAAAAAATATCTCTAGACAGCATTTTTAACAAAATGGAATTAGGTGTGTATCATAAATATTAACAACTTATTTTGATCCCTTTTTGCTTTTCCATGTTGAGTTCTCATTCTCAGTTTTTTTCATTCAGCAATTGAAGAAAAGGTGAACGTGATCCACAATCCTAAACAATGTATGCATAATTTTCTTTGAATAAACCTTGTACATAATATTTTTTGGATAAAATGCATAAATTTATTTGCAAAAAGTTGTTTCACCAAATAAGTGTTTAACTATACGATGAAGATTGTGGAATGGATTGTGCTCTTAATATGAGGTTCCACTCCTTTTTTATTTTTGCCACAAGAAACATATGATACATTGGTACGAATAACCTGTAAAATCTAGCATAGAATATTTGAAATGGCATTATAGGAAACACTGACATAATTCATGGAGCATATAGTGAGGTTTCCTTCAATTGCTTCAATACCTGCTACCAATAATAGGATTTAATTTTCTATAAGGGTCATTGACCTTGTATCTGCATGTATATTTGGTATGTGGAAAAGTTATTTTATTTGATACTATTTAATAGCTGTTGTTGGTATCCTTGAAAGGTATTTGATCTAGAAATAAAAAAGATTGGATAATCAGTAGGTCATGAAAAAAATTTGAATTGAATGCTCCAGTAATGGATAACTATGGAATAAAGGTGCTTCATTGGTTTGGTAATGTTTAGACTGTGGATAAGTTAAATTTCCATTCAGGTCAGGGAGTAATACAGGGTCCATACAAAAAATATCGGAACTAGTTCCAAAACTCAAAATTTATTGCAGTTATCATTACAATTACTCAAAATCACATTAAATCTTCAAAGTTCATTCCTCCTGTATTGATACACTTAGTTCAGCGCATCTGCCACTCGTCAAAAGCACTCTGGAAGTAGGTTTCTGGAATACTGTTGAGAGCCTTTGTCATTGCTGCTTGAACTGCCTTAATGGAGTCGAACTGATATCCTTTGAGCTCCTTTTGAGCCATCCTTTGAGGTAATAACGTTGTCGAGAACATCTTCATCTTCCTGGACACAGTCCTAAATTTCTTGCAAAATTTCCACCCGCGACAGTTTTTGTTCCTCTCTCAAAACTTTCGGCACCAGCTTCACGCACACTTTCCTCATCACAAGATCCTCTGTTACAATGGTGTGGACGTTTCCGACTGAAAGACCGATCTCCTCACTGATAGGGGCGATGGTTAAACGCCTGTCAGAGTCCAAAACTTTTTTCACTTTGGCCACATGAGCATGGGTTCGAGCAGTCGTTGGGCATCCGACAGGGTGCTCGTCTTCGACGAGCTCCCAGCCTTCCTTTAACATTTTGTGCCACTGAAAAACTCTTGTGCTGCTTTAGGCATCATCCCCATAGGCCTGGTTAATGAGTTCGAGGGTCTCCGATGCGGATTTTGAGTTGAAAGCAAACTTCACAGCGTAGCATTGCTTGACAGTGCACTCCATGCTGGTGCGACGACACCACAAACAATCAAACGTCACAAAAATCCACCTCCTCTATCAACGCATGCCGGGAGGCGACTGAACTGAAGTCCGCCTGATTGTGAGGGATCTACCTAGCCGACCGGTCGGACCCCCATCCACCTCTCCGTTGAAGCTACAGCGAATCAGTCACAATACTTATTGTACAGACTCTGTAGTTTTGAGAGTAAATTAAACCAAGAAAGTCATAGATCAGTCAAAATGAGTCAGAAAGCCGAAGAGACTCACAAGAAGAATCATATTTGTTTCCTGGGGAAAAAGGGGATGCTATTGAGGTAAAAGCTAAAATTATAATATTTAAGAAGAGATGTATGCGCTAACAATTTGCTGGTTTGACAGAGTTGCCTTGAAAGTTAGTAGATATGAAAGTGAAAACATCAACTGAAAAAGAGACTAATCCACTGGAACCATTTCAATATAAAGTAGGGAAACAATCAAGGAAAAAGAAGACACTAAATCATCAGATAGTCGAAAAGGGCTAAAATCTTTGTTGATAGAATTCTGCTAATGTTAGTGTTATATTATTTTAAATATAGGATTTAAGTTGAAAATGAGTCAATAATATCTGAAAGGCAAGAAACTCTTTACTCTAAATGCATGTTTTTTTATTTCTCATCAAATATAAAATATTTTTCAGAGTCCATTTCCGGGTGATGATGAGGAGGAGGTTTTTGACAGTATTGTAAATGATGAAGTGAGATACCCTCGGTTTTTATCTCTCGAGGCTATAGCAATAATGCGTAGGGTAAGTTGAAATCGAGAAATTAATGAATGGTGTTTATTAGAGATAAAATGGAGAGACCTAATGCTATTAAAAAATTGCAGTTGCTTCGTAAGAATCCCGAGAGGCGACTTGGTTCAAGTGAACGGGATGCAGAAGATGTCAAGAAACAGGCTTTTTTCAGAAATATATCGTGGGATGATCTCCTATTGCGGCGTGTAAAGCCTCCTTTTGTTCCCACTATTGTAAGTATTTTTGAGAGTAGTAATTTTTATAATTTTCATTATTTTTTTATTGCTTTCACTTCATATATCTGGAAATGAAGCCTTATGTGGTTTTCTGTTTTCTTTAATGAATATTTTCTAATTTAAAATATTCTTTCAAATAACTCATTTTCAGGATTTTAACTGTAACTCTTAACTTAATTTTAATTTGGTGTAATTAAAGTTTTTCAATTACTTCTGCCCTGACCATTTTATTGATGGACTTCGAATCAATTTCCTTCTCTAAAGCAAAATAGTAATAATAATAACTTTCTTGTTCTGTTGGTTAAGTACATGACAGAGAGCCTGGTCAGTGGAGTAAGAAAAAGAACGATTTTCCTTGCCAATGACTTGGGTTCTGAAGTCAAGCCTTGTGAACTCTTATCTATTCAAACTAGATGTTCATCTTCAAAAGGTGAGATAAGCATCTAGTTTGAATGGACAAGACTAAATAGAATAGACATCTAGTCTGCCAACTTGAATATCCGTATTCTCGTGTTTGCCCTATATAAGTGCTTTTGTTTGATGAAATTTGCTTACATTGATTCAAGGTTTTACAGCATATTTCTTGTCATAATTTGGTATTTTGTTTATTCTCGTTGACTTTTCATTTTGCCATTATTAATTATTCGTGGATTTTTTATGACAAATAGAAGTTAAAAATGCCAAAAAATTGTTCCACCTTCACATAATAATATTATTACAATAATTTCATTGGTAAGATTTTCAATTTTTGCGATGAAACAAATGTATTTCAAAGGAATAGTTTTCAGACACTCAATTTTTGGAATAATTATAAAAAAATAGAAAAATAAATTTTGAATACAGAGTATAATTGCATTATGTAATAATCATAACAGTATTCTCCCACATCATAATGTGTTCTCATTGAATGTTAGGTGTCTGGTAACAAAAGCGAATGCTATTTTCATTCATTTTGTAGTCTTTCATGCTTTCTTTAATATTAATAAAAATAATTTTAATGTGTACTGATGTAAGTTTTGATAGAATGCATCACATCCGTCAGGCTGACAGTTAGACTCCTGTAGTGCCAGCTTATTTGTGTAAATGAAATTTGTAAGGAAGTCAATGAAAGGGTATAAGTTTTACATTTTCTCACTGCTGTGTGTTTCCTATAATTGTATATGTAAATAATTAGACAAAATTGAACATTATTTTTATAACTTTTACTCATTTTTCCTGTGCTGAAATGAAGATGGTATGCTGTGCATATGTACAATTTTTTTTTTGTTTTAATTTAATTCCATATATTATATGGTTTACAATGGTTTGGATATTTTTACAGCATTCCTTGGAGGATGTCAGTAATTTTGATGAAGAATTTACATCGGAAAAACCTCATCTAACTCCACCTAAAGATCCACGGCCCCTCTCAGATGCAGAGCAGTCACTCTTCCGAGATTTTCAGTATATGGCTGATTGGTGCTGACCTTGGGTTGTTAACTTGTGCCATTATATGGTGAAAAACTCGTTAGAAATTTGGAGAGCAGATGCCTGGCTGGTTATATTGTCCCACTGACTTAAGAGATTTGAATCGTGTGCGGTTCCCCAATTGTTGATTAATGGTATTTGCAGTTTTCTCATTGTTTGGAAAGTTGGATAAAGAAAATTACAAGTATGTCCTGTGTGAAAAGAATGTAGTTCTAAAGCTGCTGAGCTTGAAATATGCATAGTTGCACCTTTGAAATGTCTTTGTTTTTAATGGCATTTGAGAAAATGGGTATTATATACCTATAATATTTGTGGAATACCATTTCTATGGCATACACAGAATGTGTGAGTTAATTCATTGCATGCTTGTGTATCTACCAAAGCATATTTGCTTTTGGAATTTGTATCTATGACCAACACTGGGAGATTATTTTACAACTCATTTATTTGAAATTAACTTGTGGTAACATTTTTAATAATGCATAATCAAAGGGAATAAAATACAAATTCATTCTTGATTGGCTTTTTCATCAAAAAGTGAACGTGAATTATCAAAGGGCTTACTGCATCTTTCTATCTGAAATTTAAATTATTTGGTGACATTTTATTCATACCTCATGAAGTTAAAGGCCTATAGTTAAGAAGTACATTGTATATGTGCTTATACATACATATGTATACATGTGTTTGTGTGTGTGTGCAAATGAATATATATATATATTTTATTTATATATATATATATATATATATACATATATATATATATATATATATATATATATATATATATATATATATATATATATATATATACACATATATATATATATACACACATATATATACATATATATATATACACACATATATATACATATATATATATATATATATATATATATATATATATATATATATATATATATACATATATATATATACATATATACATATATACATATATATATATACATATATACATATATATAATATACATACATACATACATACATGTATATACACACACATATAATAAGACTCCTGACGTTAAAGTTGTTCCTACACACCGAGAAGGTTTATTACAAGTCAGAGTTTTCAGCAGTGAAAACAAGAAATTGAGTATTTCAAAAGTTTACTCCTCTAAAAAGTTTTCCAAATGCAAACTAATGTTTCTTTTATGTGAATTTATCTTGTTATTGATATTGTTGTTTATTTTTTCAAATTTTAGTGAATTTGCTTTTGCATACGTAAAATTATGAGTGACATTAAAAGTGGTGGGGAAATTTCAATCCATATTAATCAATTTCTTTGCTCGTGTAGCTTAACTATTTCTCATCAGTGGATATCTTTTTCTATGCTGATTTTTTTATGTTTATGTTTTGAGTGTACTGAATTTAGAAAATGATAGTCCATTATGATATTGGTTACTGTCCAGCTTATAAAAGTTATTTAACATGCTCTCACATTGGTACCATTTGTTACAAGTCTTTCAAACTTTAACTAGTACATATTTATGTCAAAAATATTTTTTTTACCTTGTTTGCGTAGTGTTTATTGTGAACAGATATTAATATTGAATATGGTTTTCTCTTTATCTTTAAATTGGAATTAGAAAATATAAATATCGGGTAGCTAATTTGTGTTCATTTTGTCTGGCATTAAATCAGTTTGTGAGGATTTGTTAGTTATTTTGTCATAACTGTGCCAGTATGTTGTATAAGAGTTTAACTATCCTCAATGCTCAAGTAAAATCATAATTACATAAAATTTTCTGTAAATAAAAAGCTGTATTGCCTACACTAATAATGTAGAATAGAAAATATTTTGAATGAAAATTGTCATACTGTACAGATTAACGATAGTATTATTATCCCATAAATTGATACTGATATGGCCTTCCATTAAATGTTACTTTTTTATGATGCATTTTATCATAAAAGGAGTGGTTTTATTACTACTCTTATTCTTCTATGGTGTGGTAGCACTGAAATGAAACTATTTATTTTCAGTCCATATTTCATACCATTTTGGGAGCAAAATTGATGCCAATCACGTAAAAATCTTTTTGTAATTTTTAATGCATTGGTATATTGTATGAAAATGTGGTGCTGATTTTGTGGTATTGAATCCAGTGCTAATGTACAGATGAAAATATCAAAAGTGAGACATATATTTGTAGATTAATCACTCTTAAGAAAGTATTGCTTGTACATAAAGCTAAATTCATAATTTTCACAATTTTATTTTGTCCACATTGGGAAGATACTTTAATAAATCATAATCTTTATTTGAATGGGTTGTGAACAGTAATTTTTCAAAAGCTTGGCTACCTGTTGAAGTGGAAATTTATAATTTGAGATTTGTGGGCTGATACATTGTGAAAATTATTTTTAATTATGCTGAAGATATGTTAATAAAGATGAGTAACATATAATTCCTGGTTTATTTTCATTATTTCTTCATTTATATTTTTTTACTTCTTTTATTGAGTCTGGACATTTTTGGCTTAAAGTAATTAGGCCCAGTTAGTAATTTGTTCATTAACTCAAGTTAAAAAAAAGTCCATGGAACTGGGCTAAAATTACGAGGAAAGAATGACTTTGTCAGAGGATTTAGCATGGGTGCTGGTAAAATGAGTGAACTCAAAGATGCATCCAAAATACTCTGATGTGGGTGTACATAAAAAAATAAGTAACTCCGAAGATTTTTGTGGAAAGTTCACACTTTTATAGCAAAAGACAATTTCATTATCCAATTTTGGAAGTAGTCAGGTTTTTATTCTGATTAAGAGTACTTAGTCACAGCAAATTTTCATAAAGAGGAGTATAAAACAACTAGAGCAAATCAACATTTAGTTACCACTGCTTCTTACTGTTAAAAAAAATTTCGTGATTGAAACCTAGAATGGCATTTTGGTTCTCTCATCATTATTATTATTATTATAAATACACATGTGCTAATAGACACTGTCAGGTGGCACACAAGTCCCAAACAATTGCAAAATATAATACATAAAACCAGACAAACACAGATCTCTTTAACAAAACAAGTGAATCCCCATCCCATTTACAACCATTAACCAGCAAGAAAAAAAAAGATACATAAAAAAAAATTAAGCTATAACATATAATACCATACACCACACATAAATCAAATTTTTACATATATACCTTACATCTATTCTTAAAAGTATACACTCTGTTAGGAAAGGGCTCGAATATTTTTGCAGGTAAGGTGTTCCACTCAACAATTGTTCTATTTAGAAATGAAAATTTTTTTTTATTTGTCCTCTGTGCCTGGCATTTTATCTTAAATTTGTGATCATTTCTGCCTATAAAATTTGGGTTCCCCGCCTCTTTCCTAAGATCTTAAATATCATAAATCATCAAAGATCATAAATTAATAATAATTATTAATAAAAAGAGATTTTAAAGATCATAAATCTTTATGCAGCATAAAAGTTCAATATTTGGCTGGATTTATCTCAATTGTGTTTCTTTTTTTAAGGATTTCCATTCTGGTCTTAGAAATAATAATCTTCGGGCTTTTAAAACTTCTTTTCATTGGTGCTTGTTTCAAATGTGCTGTTTTTCCTTTTAGTTTTCCTCTTGCTCTGCTGCCCTGTAAACATTTTAGTGCAATCCTCATTAGCCCAAGCTACGCCATAAACTCTTGGTAAACTATGGCAATAGTTTGTCACTTATCTGCTTCACAATCTGGCTTGGGCTCTTATAATACTGGCATAGCCATGGCCGTCTTAAATGTACTTCAATCAAATATATGCCACCAGCAGTATGTGCACCTACCAGGGAAATTGGTAATTAGGCATGAATTTCAATTATTAGGAAAACTTGAGACTATTTTGTTCATTGTGAATACAGTCCTTGACTTTAGTTTGTTTCAAAGTAGGCTAATTCCAAAACATTTACTATCATGATGTTCATTCATAGGTCATTCTCACTACCCAAGATTCCAGTGAATAGAGTACATTTCACAAGGAATATAGTATAATTCTTTAATTTCAGTTAACTCATAATGAAATCTCTAACATTTGTCACATTTCTGGTCAAGTGATGACAGGGACATGGCAAAGACATGAGCAACTCATTTGTTAAAGAAGTTTCAAACACACCAATGGAGCGTGGTCATTTTGGGGGCCAAATAATGTTTACAGAATGAATTGGAATGAACAGATTTCATCAAGTAAGTAATGTAGGTGTTAAACATCCTAATGGAATTAAAATTATTCAATGCCATCCAAAAAATACGAAACTCAATTCGCAATGCCTAAGGCATCTAAAAACAATTTCAAGATATGAAATTTAAATACAATTTACCTAAGTTAATGATTCCTTAAGAATGTAAATACAGAATTAGGTAAAATTAAGTACAAAGAATTGAACAATAAATTGAGGCAGGCAACAAATAAAGCAAAAGAAGCATGGTGGAAGATGCAGTGGGGGGATATGGAAAGTCTGCAGAGGACGGGTGAAATTGGTGCGCTGTAGAGCAAAGTTAAATCGTTATCGGGAAGTAAGAAAGGGAGATCTATGCCAACAGTTAGAGAGAGATAAGGCGGGTAAGGTAATAGTTGACGCAGGAAAGATCCAAGAGAGATGGAAGGAGTATATAGAAGAACTGTATAGTAAAGAACTCAGACCAACAAAGTTAGACATTGAAAAAGAAAATGACGTAGAGGACAGCTTAGGTCCAGGCATACTAGACGATGAGATAGAAAGGGCATTAAGGGAGATGAAACTAAATAAGGCCGTGGGGGTAGATAACATTCCCGTGGAACTTTTAAAATGCTTAGGAAAATGTGGGAAGAAGAGGCTATATGGGCTGATCCGTAGTATTTATGAGGAGGGAATCTGGCCGGAAGACTTTGTGAGATCAGTTTTAGTTCCTATTCCGAAAAAGGTAAAGGCCACGTCATGTGAGGACTATAGGACAATTAGTTTGATATCCCACGCAGCTAAAGTTGTTCTCAGGATCATAAACAAAAGGATAGAGAGTAGGGCAAATGATTACTTAGGGGATGATCAGTTTGGGTTTAGGAAGGGTAGAGGTACGCGTGATGCCATTGCAGTAATGAGATTATTAATCGAGAGGAATATAGAACACAACCAGGAGGTATTTGCCTGTTTCGTAGATTTCGAAAAAGCTTTTGATAGAGTGAACTGGGAAAAACTAATGAGTATATTGCAGAAAATAGGAATAGATTGGAGGGAAAGGAGGCTAATCCGAAACCTGTGCATGTCTCAGACTGCTCAGGTGTGGGTGGGAAACGGGGAGTCCGGATGGGCAGTGTCAGGAAGAGGTGTAAGGCAGGGTGTCCCATTATCACCGTTGCTGTTCCACCTGTATGCAGAGGAAATGATCAAAGAGGCATGGGAAGAACTGGAGTAAGGAATGAAAGTGGTCGGGGAATTCGTAAAATCAGTTAGGTTTGCTGATGACCAAGCTTTAGTTTGTCAGTCAGCCAAGGGCTTGCAAGCATTGCTGAGTGAATTGAAAATTCAGTGAGACAGGTATGGGATGAGAATCAATATTAATAAAACAAAGGTTATGCGATTTTCTAGAAAGAAAAAGGCTAAGCTTAACATTAAAATAGGAGGGCAAAAACTAGAGCAGGTAGAAAAGTTTACGTATCTCGGTAGTGTTTTGGACCAACACGGTCAAAGTAGTAGGGACGTAAGGAGAAGAATTGCGCTAGGCAAAGAGGCTTTCACAAGGAGGAGGGAGTTGATGACAGGGACGTTGAGTAAGGATGTTAAGAAAAGACTCGTAAAAACTTTGACATGGAGCGTAGCTATTTACGGTGCGGAAACGTGGTCATTGAAGCAGGAGGATAGACGTAGATTGGAGGCTTTTGAAATGTGGGTGTGGAGAAGAAGGAGAAGGTGAAATGGACAGAGAAGAAAACAAACGAGGAAGTACTTGGTATGGTGGGCGAAGAGAGGGGTTTGTTGGGAGCAATCCTATGGAGGCAGGAAAAGTGGATGAAGGGGGTATTGACCGGCAGTGGGATGTTGAAGACTTTAATAGAGGGGAGAATGTTGGGCAAAAGAGGAAAGGGAAGGAACAGGATAGGGATGTTGGACGGGATGAAGGGAGGAAGAAAGTACTCAGAGATGAAGAGGGACCTGATATAGAGTAGAATGATGGATTTTGTGTCTTGTTAGGAGTAATAAAATGTTTGTTTGGTAGTTGTGTCCATCCAAAAACCTACCTTAACCGGTAGATTACCTTAAAAAAATGATTCCCTTTGGGTGTTTGGTTAAAATTCTTTTATCCAGGAAATGTATTAGTCTTCTTTTAGTCAAGTTGCTTCCAGTGTTCAGTTGTATTCCCAGTAGTAGGAATCTCAATGTCTCCATCACTTTTTAGAAAGCTTGAGTTTAATATTTTATTACTATGTAATTCCTTAAAATCATGTCTAATAGAGACCTTTAGTTCACATTCACGAAAGAATTATATCAACGAGAGATTAAATTTATTTGGAAAATTGTATAGATCTTAAATATCTATTAACTAAAATTTCAATAAGATTCTTTTTAGAGTACAAATGGAATATTGGCCTCTAGTTAGCTTCTTAGCTTCTTCTTCTAACTTGCTTCCAAAAGGGTAGGGATCTGAAGAAAAAGTACCTAGTAACAGGGATAATTTTAATAAAAATAGTGACATTTGAGGTTTAGCATTGCTTATCGGTCATATTATCAAATCTGAGGAGTTCTCTTTCTAATAAAAATTTGAAGGATATAATTTCTCAGCATCAGAGTATGCTAGCAATTCCTGAAAGGCAATCCTCTGTGGGTTAGCATCTCACTGATCTCATTATGCATCATGCTTATCAATCAATCTTTGATAAAGCTACAGAGAAACCCCCTCCCGCTAAAATCTTGACATGGCTTGCATGTTCTGATGAAGCCTAGTGGTGTGATGGCAGGAGCAATGATATTGTTCCTGGTAGGGTCAACTATGGGTTGATTGGCAGGAGCCGGACATAAATAAGCAGCATCTCTTCCTTAGTGAGGTAGTTGCAAAGACATCTGACCTCAGTAGGGCAGCTATTACAGTGATCATGTTACGTTAAAAATAGGTAGACAAGAGGAAACTTCCTTAATTACACCATGAAATTATTGATACAAATTTTATAATGAGTTCTGGAAAATATTTCACGGCCCACAGTGGTGTCATGATTAGAAGTGGTGGAAGTAGGGCTTCCTATACAATCTGGATAATACTGAGGGCATGGAAGTTCTGCATCAAGCATAAGATGCACAGAGGATATGTAGGGAGTGCTAAGTGAAATAGAGAGAGAGTGGGGATTGTCGGAGCAATAGTTAAAAATTCACAGTAGAGGGTTGGTCATGCAGCAAGGGTTAGTAGTGCGAGGATAATCCCAGAAGTACCCCACCCAACAAAGAAAATACAAAAATTTTGAAAAAAAAGGAATTAATTTTTCAACGTAATCTTCTTTCAGCTCTATACACTTTTCCCAGCGATGTTCAATGAGTTCGATACCCTTTTTATAATAAGAACTGTCTTGCTCCTTAAAATAACCATTAACTGTCCACGTCACTTCTTCATGGTTGGAAAATCTTCAATCACCGAGCCATTTTTTCAAGTTTGTGAACAGAAAATAATCTGAGGGGGCTAAATCTGGCAAACAGGGTGCATAAGGCCTCAATTGAAACTTAAATTCATGAATTTTGGCCATTGCAATAGCGGATTTGTGAGCTGGTGCATTGTCTTGATGAAACAACACTTTCTTCTTGGCCAAATGTGGCTGCTTTTGCTTGATTTCTTTGCTCAAACATTGCAATAAGTTCGCCTAATACTTGCCATTGATAGTTTTTCCTTTTTCAAGATAGTCAATGAATTCAAGTTAAAGAGTATGATTTAAGAGATAACTTTAGGCAGATGAGATAGGAAGAGGAAAATTATAAGCATTTTGGATGAAATCATGGGAAGTTGTAAGTATGCTAAATTGAACAAGTTTATGGTAGTTCAGGTTCATGTTAGATGAGGCTTAGAAGTGTTGTGATGGTTTGGGATCATCCAACACTTATGCACCCATGTACCTTGACCAGAAGACTACCATTGATAATATTAATACTGTGTTTTCCCATCGATAATGCGCACCTAACATATAACACACACCCAGAACTTCATAGTTATCATGAATTTGTATAGATACTGCGTGCCCAGGGCTTCATAGTTATTTTGAACATGTATTGATGCCGTGCATCTGTATTTGCAAAAAAAATATGCACGTAAAAATTATATATGGTGTGTGTAAAAATACGATTTTTTCAATTTTCATTGCATCTATATCTACATCAATACCCTGCGAGCCACCGAAAATGTGTGTGGCAGGGGGTGCAGCACCAGGAGGAAAGGGTAAGGGATGAGGGGGTTAGGGTTTTTCAAATGGATGGGGAAAGGTGGGAGGAATCTGCAAAAATATATATAAATATACTAGTATAACCATGCGCAGTCGCTACCTTGTAGGTTAATACTTATTATGTCAAACCGACTAGTGGGGGATTTCGATTACAAGCATTCTGGTCTCTTATTATTCTTGTAAAAAATGACCATTTAGACCTGTCAGTCTTGCAGTCTATCTCTCTAATCTTATATTCGTGATCCCTCCGCCCGTAATACGTTGGGGTTCGTATTCTGTTTTTGATGTCATCGGCACATTGAGATGCATAACACGCATCGTCATTTTTTTGATCATTTGAACATTTTTGTGTAGATAACGCGTGCGTTATCAATGGGAAAATACGGTGCTAATATAGAGAAACAAATATTTTGAAATGATTATTTCTGATGGTAAATGTTCAATCGGGATGCCCCTTAACTATATGCAACTTTTCATTGCTTTTTTTTTTTAGTGTTCAAAAAATAAGGCTAGGGTGAGTGTGTCATGAGTGAGGTGGGGAATTCACTAGGACCACCCTTGGCGATGACTCATTCACAACATTTGTGATCATTATCTAATCCTGATGATAAATATAGCTGAAATCCCAGCAACAATTCTTTTTAAAGCTATGTGATTTTTTTGAGTACCAATTATTCCTTGGAAACCACTGACAGCATAGAGTGGGTGGGGTAGGAAGGCCCTCCAACTGATCCCTGATGTGTAAATTTAAAATGCCACTTGCGTAAGTAAGAGATGAGGTCTATCCTCACCTATCAAATCAGCCTTTAAGGCTAGTGGTGTCATGATAAAAACACTTCTGTGGAAGGGGACTGGAAACCACCTCAATTATTTACTCCATGACTTTATGATGGGCACTAGTGTAAATGAGTCCTAGCAACTATGGAACAACATAGCCAGGTAAGTCATGCATCATGCCCAGCAGTGGAATATGCAAGGCCTCCACAGTCATCATCACGTGAAATCCTTACAAAGGGGAACCTACTGCAGCAGCAAAGAAGACACAGGCAGGGATTGAACCAGTTGGAATAGGGACTTGGAATGTTAGAATGATGTTGAGAACTTTGAAATAAGAAATATAAAGCACGAGATGGAGAGAGAAAACCAAATATTTCATGGCTCTTCAAGGTGAGATGGAAGAACCGCATGAATTGAAGGATTGATAATTATTATAATACAAACAAAATTTACGAAACAAACAAATATGTCCTGATAGTATTCTATGTTCCTCTCTATTGGTGACTTCATTACTGCTATGGTATCACAGGGGCCTCTCCCCTTCCTAAACCCAAATTTATCATCTCCTAAGTAGTTATTTGCCCTGCTCTCTATCCTCTTATTGATGATCCTGAGTGAACCACTTTGGCTGCATGCAAAATCAAACTTATTATTCTCTAGTCTTTGCATATGGCTGTGATTCACTTTTTAGTATAGGGACAAACACTGATCTGACGAAAGCTTCATACCAAATTCCTCCCTCATAAATGCCATGAATCAGTCCATAAAAACACTTCCTCTGACCTTAATCTAAACCTTTAAGTAGTTATGCGGGATTGTTGTTTATCCCCACAGTCTTATTAGATTTCAATTCCCGTAATACCCTTTCTATCTGTTGTCCTAGCTAATCATAGGATGTTGTAAGGAGAAATCCAGAGATGGCAGGAATGATACATGCAGAGCATTGGACTGGCGATGGAATGTTGAAGACTGGTAGATGGGCGGACATTAGAAGCAAGGAAGTAGTAAGTAGGTAGAAAAGTAGTAAAGTAGGCAGGAAAAGAATAGTGGTGCAAGACGGAATGATGGGAGATAGAATGCATCCGGAATTGAAGATCAGTTTTTTGTAATTTAGGGTGAATGATTATACTAAGCATATAAATGTAGTAGTGTAATGTATGTGCCCATCCAAAATCTACCTAAAATTTATAGTATAAAATATAAGATAGTGTAATATTTAGTAAATAATAGTGAAATAATATAGTGTAAAAGTATATTAATACTTTTTCTTGAATTATTGCAAAATATTAATCGGTGTTAAATCACATAGTCGTTATGCTAATTTTACCCCAAAATGGTACGGCACAAATATTTAGGATATATTTGCTACAACTGCTTACAGAAACTCACGAAAAAATACGGCATCGTAATTAAAATAATGAGATCTTTACAAGCTTATTTGAATAAATGCCGGCGTTTAAGAAACTGTGAACGATTGGTTCAACGACACAAACGCTGTGGGTTGGGTGCTCCAACATCTCTCCCACGGAGTTAAATAATATAAGAATATCTAAAAAATTAACATGATAAAATTAAAGATCTGGGCATATTTTGCACAAAATAAGTACAGTTTTGTTGAAATTTCTTATCGTCACGCGTCAGCCCAACTGTTTTGCGCTTGTCGAATCAAATTCGATTGGATCGGCCATCTTGTTTGACGTGCTGGAAGTCTTGTACATTCCAAGGAGTCAGCTCTGCTAGTAAATTTTAGTTTGTCAGTATTGAATAGTGATGTTGCTGTTATGGGAGATACATATTAGTCACTGAATTGGCTACGACTTCTGTTCATGTGAAACCTTCCTGAGTTAGTCATCAGAAATCTTTGTGTTGTGTGTGGCCACCAGTAGCATATTCATCGTTGAGCTGTGATGGGGTAAGTAGAATAATCATCCTGTTAAACTTCCAATAACGTAGTGAATTTCCTCTGCCCTTAAATGTGGGCGCTTTTTGAATGTTTAATCATATATCACCTCCGGTGTTTCTTAGAGATCATTTTCTTAATTTAAGGTCATCCGAGTCAGGATCACCAAATTTTGTGGAAATTGAAAAAGGCCCGATCAGCCAGAAGGAAAACAATGACAAAGAGTCCCAGAGTACCATGAAAAAGAAAAAGAAGAAGCACAAGCATCATCATAAACATAAAAAGCATAGTTCAAATAGCAAGGAAAAGTAAGTACGCTAGCAGTTGTAAAATAAATGCCAGCATATGTCACTTATTTAAGTACTTAACTCTAACCTTATAATAATTCTAATGGTAATTAACTTTTTGCCTAGGAAACATCACAAAAAGCAGAAATCGAAGAAAGAAAATGATAGTAGCTGTAAGACAACTCCAAAAGAAGATGAAAGGACGAGTGAAAATAAAAACGTTTTTAATAATGAAGTGAAAATTGTTGAGGAAGAAAGTTGTACAGTGGTAGAAAAGTTAGAGGACGTGCAGAGGAAAGTTTTAAGAGATGATAATCAAGTTAGGTCTGATGCACCAGTAGTTGAAAAAGTGTCAAATAGTAATTCCTCCGCTAAAGAATTTTCTGCTAGCCGCATGCCGAATTCTACTGTAAATAAAACCATAGAAAAGGCGAACGAGCCCGTGGTACAACCGAAGTTGGTGGAGGTAGACTCGGATAGCGATGATAGTTCAATCAAGAACGAAAAGGATTTAGACTCAGAAGACATCGATGTTTCAGTGATTGAAGATGACATGAATCTGGAGGATTTGATGAGGCAGAAGGTAAGGTATTTTATGTTTTAATGGCTGCATGAATATTGAAATAATTTTGATTGCTATGTTATATCTTTACGGATGTTATCGTCTGCGTTATATTATTCCTGTTCAATTAAATTTTTCGGCCATTTAGTGGTACTTTGATACATGTAAACAAGAAGCTATCGTGTCCAACGCCTTGTTTTTATCAGTTTAAGAGCGGCAAGGTGAACCTCTCTCCCAGACTTCATTTGACCTAATTTTTTGTCTCTCCTTATGACTTCTCCCTACATGCTATTCATTTATTGCGAACCCATTGCCATTGACCGCCTCCATTATTTGTCATGAACTTCGCGCAATGCATTTGTGCATTCCCAGCTATATTACCCCTGCTCTATGGTGAAGAATTTTGTTTTAACCCTTTGAAAACATCTGCATTTACATATTTGCTTTATTGAACCCTTTCGTTACTTCGACTTGTTACCAATTGTGGAGATACAAGTAGAAATTTATTTTGGAATCAATATTCCTGCCTCCATATGTTTAAATTACATCATTCTTTTTTTATTCGAAATTCCTCTTGTCCTCTTAATTTAAGGTTATGCAAGGTCGGTCACATTGTTGACGTTTTGTTTTCCTTGTACTCCACTTTGATTAAGTTTTATTAAAATGTGCGTTCATGCGGTACAACCATCTTTTCAATGGGGAAAACATTACCAAGAGATTTCTTTCTTCTCTACTAATATCCAGATGGCATGGGTTCAATTCCCACCTAGGTGGGTTTACCTCCCACCTTGGTGGGCATGGGTGTTTGTAATTGACTTCAATGATGTAAATAGCTAAATTGCAGTCTTTACTTGATTTACATCTCTTTCCTTTTAACGGTAAATATCAATTATTTGGAAGCTTTTTCATTATCATTTAAGTCAGAACAGGTGCATATGGTAGATGTTAGGTTGCCATCCGTTTGGTAAATGTTTTAATTGAATCATGAAATTGACTTATGGATATGTGATAATAATGAGAAACAAGTTTTTTTCATTAAATGTATTATATGTCTGTGTTCATTCACTCATTTGCCTGTGATAGTTCAAACAAAGTACAGGAAGTCCTTTAGTTGGCCATGATAAGTATTTTGTGCATGTTTAGTGACCAAATCAGAGTATGCAATGGAAAAATTAAAAGTATGCCTAAATGTCATCAGCTTTGTTTGTCAAAAATATCAAGGAGAAAAGTGAAAAGCAACAGTGCATTAACTGAGTGGATGAAAATGATAAATTAGTGTTTTGCATTTCACCCAATATGTGAATGTGTTGGCAATAAGGACAATGATGATGAGCTTAAGACAGCCTGTATTTTTTTAACTAAAAGACTATGCTCGTATTTGGAGCAAAAGTTCAGTAATTGCTCTTCATTAACATTTATGTACGAAGCAGTCAAAATTTTCCTGTTTTGTTTTCTTCATGTCCAAAAAATGTATTCCAGACTAAGGCTATATTTTTTTTGTCCTGTATTACATGAGTTATTTTCCTTCAGACACATTTTCCTGTTACTTTTCAGTTATTACAACGAAGAAGTTTCCATTTTTTTTTTTTTCAAAATATGTAGTACCCTTCAGAAATCTGCCATTTTTAGATTTTTCAAGAATAAGATTGTGGTCTTATAAATGCAAGCAATGTTGAATTAAGGTTGTTGTTTCAGTTGGACTAGATATCTGACATTGTTTTACCGCACTTCTCATTGTTGAAACTTTTGAGTGAGCTTACTGTGTAAAGGTAGTTATTTTCCTAAATTAGTTATCACTGACATAAATTGGTAATGAAGGTAATTAATTTGCATACAGTTTACAAGGCAAATTTCTTTTCTTTAAATTAGAATACCTATCCTAAAGGTAAAATTTTATGTTGACAGAATCCCACAGCCCACAAAACCGATGGCATTTTATTTAATACCATAGGTTGTAGGTAACAATACTGATAGTGCAAAGCCAACTTTTGTAGTCTGTATATTTGAAGATAAAGATGTAATCCCATAAGTACCCGACCCAGCAAAGAAAACACAAAAATTTTGGAAAAAAGAAGGAATTCATTTTTCAAAATAATCTCCTTTCAGCTCTATACACTTCCCAGCGATGTTCAATGTGTCTGATACCCTTTTTATAACAATAACTTATCTTACTCCTCAAAATAACCATTAACTGTTGACATCACTTCTTCATGGTTGGAGAATCTTTGACCACCGACCCATTTTTTCAAGTTTGCAAACAGAAAATAATCCAAGGGGCTATATCTTGCAAATAGGGTGCATGAAGTAGCAATTGAAACTTTAATTCATGAATTTTGGCCATTGCAATTACAGATTTGTGAGCTGGTGAATTTTCTTGATGAAGCAACACTTTCTTCTTAGCCAAATGTGGCTGCTTTTGCTTGAATTCTTCACTCCAATGTTGCAATAAGTTCGTCTAATACTTGCTGTTGATAATTTGTCCGTTATCAAGATACTCAATGGATGTTATCCCACGCGCATCCAAAAAACTGACACCATGACCTTGCCTGCAGATGAAACAGTCTTCTTCTTCTTTGAAGCTGGTTCTCCCTTTTGAATCCATTGTTTTGATTGTTCTTTTGTCTCGGGTGTGAAGTAATGGACCCATGTTTCATCCATGATTATGAAACTGCACAAAAATTCTGCTTTCCTACTGTGAAACTTTGCTAAACACTCAATTGAAACATCTTCATGATACTGGTATAGCTCAAGTGAGAGCAAACGCAGTAGCCATCTTGCACACAGTTTTCTCATGTCCAAATTTTCAGTTAACATGCGATGTACCGCACTTTTTGAAATGCCTACTGTCTGCTAGCTCGCAGACTTTCCGTTGACGATCATCCAGTATCACTCTATGGATGTTCTTCACCATTTCTGGAGTCTTCACTTCATTTGGTCAACCATTGCAATGCTCGTCTTGACAGCTCGTACGGCCTCGTTTAAACTCTGCTACCCAATATTTTACTTTTGTAAAAGAAGGAGCGGACCAACCCAGAGTAGAATCCAGTTCAGCTTTTATATTGGTTGGGCTGAGGCCTTTCAAATAAAAGTATTGTATCACATAACAATGACCAAATTTCTTTATTTTCACAAATTCACTGAAAACTTTCACTATTGATGGCTGAAAACAAATAGTAAACAACGTACCATCTTCAAACTTGAAACATGCTTTATAGATTGCGTAAGTGATATTTTTCAGACAATTATCGCCATCTCTAGGTCAGGCCGGGTACGTCTAGGGCTTCCCATGTATGACATCAAAGAATTTTAGAATTTACAAAAACATAAGAATGAGTTTGGTCTGCAATTATCTACAAATTCATGTTTGTATCCTTCTTAAAGTACCATTTCCACAGGTTTTAACTATGAAGAAATATGCCAGAAGAGAGTTTCAGGTACACCCCACATTTGAAGAATACATATATAGTAAAACAAGTTGACTTCAATCTATCAGAAAAGAGCATGCTATATTATTTAATTCTGATGAATGTTAAAACTATAGTTACTTACTCTTAATCAGTCATTATATAAAGATATGGTTATAGAGGGTGTACCATTCAGCTAATTGTTGTTTGTTTTCTGAATGGCCTACCTGTAGGCTATATAAAAGTGGTATATTTATTAGAGTTATAACAGAAAGAGGGTGAGATATCAACTCACTAGAATATTGAAAAGAGCTAAGTAATCTTTACTTAGCTTACAGGTCCTTAGATTTAGGAACAACATTATACTAGTTATAAAATATTAAAGGTCTCATCTATAAGAAGTCAAATGAATTTTTTCCTAACTGAAAGAGGAAAAAGGTTTTGTGTGGCTACATATGCACACATTTAAATTCTTTTTGATTATAAATGATTAGGATATTAATGATTAAAGAAGCATTTGGATAGAATTCACTTGGATATATTATCTGAAGGAATTGCTTTTTGAAAGAAGTTTTCCAGTGTTTTGTAACCTAGACAATAGATAAGGGGTAATACAAATTGTCCAGTTTGGTGAAAGGTCAAAAATAAATTACCAACTTAAGGAGTGGTCTATGGAATGAGTGGATCAGGTAGATGATTCATTGCTGCAAAAGAACTAGGCCATTTTCATTTACATATACCCATGATTTTGAACTAGTTGGCACTAGCTATGTCGTAGCTTGTTCCTGAAAGATGTAAAAAATATTTCCATAACGATCATGTAAATAGTGATGCAGCCAACAAGAGGGAATTTATCAGCCAAAACACTAATTGTCAATCGTCAATAAGATATCAGGGCTTAGTTCATTTGTTGAACAATGTCACTGGTGTGAATACTTGACCTGCTTGTTATCATGAACATTATGTGGCCATTTTGAAGTCTTGGCACCACTGTTTAAACTTTCCTTTTCTCATCTCTATGTCCGTAAACTAAGCACAACTCCTGATTAATTTGGGCCGCTGATGATCCTTTTGCACCCAAAAATCTAATCAGCAATCATTTTGAGCAACAATTTTTGTAGGCATTGTTATCTGCATTCACTAACAGGCAAATGACTATTAAATCAAAACAGAAAACGTTTTGGGCCTGCCAATATTTAAATTTCAGAAATTGGCCCTGTCATTTTGATAATTACATGAAGAAAATTAATTCTTTTTAATTTTGGGTATGCTTAGAAAATTGAAGTTCTTTATAATTAGCAATGGAGTACTTCTTCTACAACATACCACATTTTATACTCGTTACTCATTGCAATTGATGCAAAATGTAAGTGCATATAGGAGTATGATTCATTTGTAAGCAAAATGTCAAATAATAATTTAGTTGGCTATCTAGAACTATTTAATTCGAGTTGATATCAAAGTAACACTGTGGTAAATATGAGGTTCAAAATGGTTTCAATGTATTCATGTGTTGTTCATTAAAATTTTTTCCAACGTAATATGCAGAGCATAATTAAAAATATGTAAACATATAAAGTGCTCTGTAATTAACTAGATTTTACTCAATTTTTCTTCATGCAGAGACAACTAGTACATTCTTCGAATCACTTCGTTGAATTAAAGTGTTCAAGCATAAGTTCAGTAGTAAGCACCCACTATAATAATAGTTATTATTAGGTAATTTACCAGTCAAGGTAGGTTTTTAGATGGACACAGCTACTAAATAAATATTTTGTGATTCCTAACAAAATACAAAATCCAGTATACTACTCTACCTCAGACCCCTCTTCATCTCTGAGTACTTTCTTCCTCCCTTCATCCCGTCCAACATCCCTATCCTGTTCCTTCCCATTCCTCGTTTGCCTAACATTCTCCCCTCTATCACAGTCTTCAACATCCCACTGCCAGTCAATACCCCCTTCATCCACTTTTCCTGCCTCCATAGGATTTTTCCCAACAAACCCCTCTCTTCGCCCACCATACCAAGTACTTCCTCATTTGTTTTCTTCTCTGTCCATTTCACCTTCTCCATTCTTCTCCACACCCACATTTCAAAAGCCTCCAATCTATGTCTATCCTCCTGCTTCAATGATCACGTTTTCATGCCGTACATAGCTACGCTCCATATCACAGTTTTCACGAGTCTTTTCTTAATATCCTTACTCAATGTCCCTGTCATCAACTAACTCATCCTTGTGAAGGCCTCTTTGCCTAGCACAATTCTTGTCCTTACGTCCCTACTACTTTGACCGTGTTGGTCCAAAACACTTCCGAGATACGTATACTGTTCTACCTGCTCCAGTTTTTGCCCTCCTATTTTAATGTTTATCTTAGCCTTTTTCTTTCTAGAAAATTGCATAACCTTTGTTTTATTAATTGCACAAAGTACACATTTAAAAAGAGTGGATTTAAACTAACTTTAAGGGGGAAAATTACCTCCAAAGATCACAAGAGCCAACTGAAGTATGATATAAAAACAACTCCTTTCTTCCCTGTTTCTACTTAAATATAGGTATTTGATGGCCCTTCATTTATTGGGTGTACTCTCTTTCTGTGCTGCAAACCTCTCTATTTAGAGTTAAACGCCATCAACAGTGTATGCATTTCATGGTTTAAATCTCACCTATGAGTCCACTAAAATAGGAAGATGATGAGTCTTGAACTCTCATTTTTAAATCATTGTTTTTATGTAGTTTAGCTTTAAATTTGACTTAAGACTGCTTGTTTGTGTGTTGCAAAAGAATGAAGAGTCATTATTATATAATCATTTTGTTACATTTTCTATGTTTGCCGACAGAATTACACCTTTCCCTTTAGGTAGCATTAATTGAGCTTCAGAGGTGATATAGAGAACCAATATGTATGTTACTTCCCCATTATGGCTATAGAAATATATTTGTGTAAGATTTTATTCTATAAAAATGGCATGATGCTACAAATAGAATTAAGTAGAACCTATTAAAATGACTTTATGAACACATCTTACAACCAGTAAACCAGTCCACCGACAAATTGAAATGAAAAAATAGTAACTTTGTGGTTCCACTGAAAATTTCTTACGATATGACCTGGGTTTCAACATTCAATGTCATCTTCAGGTAACGACTCTTACAGATATCCATCTATATATTCTACACTTAGGTATGGGCGGGGAGATGAGAAGGTTGGTAAAATAGTAACAAAGGTACTATTTTTTCATTTCCTATATGAATCGATTCCATTAAGTTACGCCAGAAACCATCAATTCTGAAAAATAGATCTAGAACAAAAGAATCCCTTAAGCCTGTACCATAGCATGCTAAAATTATATTTTATGAACCTGATATAGCTTGCTAACTTTGAACGAGCTAGTTCCTAATATTTTAAAGGTTTTGTTATTCTAGGTAACATTTAATTTGTACTGTTTTTCACTCAATTAAAAATGTCCAAATCAACTTAATTAGGTAATAAGGGAAATGCCAACACCCTTCCTTGTTTTTCCAGTAACGTAATGTAATTAAGTTGTTCCAATTTATATGATTACTCACATGCCCCCCTATTGCTCTTAAAGTGCTGGAGTTTTCGTGAATCATTTTTTTAAGTATGGTGGTGGAATGTTGTATTCGTCAATTAGAGATTCTTCAACAATGTTATAATTTTATTCAAGGCTCTACTTCAAGCAAGGCTTGGTGCTTACATGTCAGAAGAAGACGACGATGGAAAGTCAACCTGTAAGAGTAGTAAACCTGATCCAGAAGTTATCAGTATTCATGATGATGACTCAGATCCAGTCCATAGGCCAGCAGATAGAAGACCTGAAAAAAGAAAGAGAAAATACAGCAGGTTAGTCCATGTGTGTGTTTAAGCAACTAGATTAAAATTAGCTATCTTGTATGTCCACAGATTAAAAAAAAATATTTCATTGTTAAATTTAATGTATCATACCTCCCAGCCCATAAGATGTACTTTTTTTACTTCAAAATGTGGTCTAAAGTCAGCTTGCATCTCATGGGCTGGGAGTATACTGTAATAACTTTGACCTTTAAGCACAAGCTGATTTGCCGGTATAATACTTACTATTAAGTATTTTTTACATCATTAGGCATAGGAAGTGGTCACCATTGTTACAAATATTAATAGCATTACTGTTATGAGTCAGTAGTAAGCATCAGAGTTTTAATTGAAATTGTTGCATTGAAATGCACATTAGCGGATGACTCCGTTAAAAGTTACTGTTGCGGCATCTCCCGCAGTTTCTTTGGAATTTGTTGCAAGTTCTTCTTAAAAAACTCAAATAAATTGTAAGTATACACTGTAGCTCATTTAGTTACATCTCACATATGATGCTGCTGTGAAACTGAAATGGTTTGGCCTAAAAGGGTTGTCACCTCTTTGATAATAGATACATGCATAGTATCTCTCCTGATAAACCTGGAGTCTATAGGCATTCAACCATAAGTAGTATGAAAGTGTCATAAAGGTATAGAAAATGGTTGCTTTTAACACAAATTTAGATGATATCAAAATAATAACAAACTAAGCATCTTATAAAAAGTTAAAATGATAAGATTCTCATGGAATCGTAACTGAGAATATTGTCTCACAGTAATGTATTTAAACTTGAAGTTATGAATTACGTTTCAGAAAATGGAAACAAGGCAACTGAAAGGCATATTCACCCACCTCCAATTTAGAATACGATGGGAGAATAGAGGGAGCAGAAGGTGGATATAGTAAATGCACCAGATATGTGTAAAAAAAATCATGTTCATGTGCTGTTTGAGTGGCCAAAGCTTAAGGAGCATGTTAAGAACTGGATAATAAATCACAGGAAGTACAGGATTACTATTTCAACGAAACTGATTTTAATTGCAAGAAAATAAGTGATAGGTATGTCTATTGCTGATATCTTGCGGACATCATGATGCAAGAGAATTGCTCTGTGAGAAATGAAGAGAAATGCTCTGTGAGAAATGAAGAGAAATGCTCTGTGCCTACATACCAGATGTGTAATAACACAAAATCGGCCCCAATAACACAAAAACGGCAGCTTGATATGAAAGAAAGGGTGTAAGGTACTAATTCATGACATCACACTGACTGAAAGAATGAAACTTCTGTCAATTTGAAGTGTTCGTAGATCGGAGGCTTTCGCAGCTGTTGAGAGATTCAGAGGTGGTTCTCAGGTTAGACTGCATGAGAGACATTTTGAAGTGTTTGTGATTGAAAAAGTCCTGGCAGATAGTTAAAAATGAGACTATCTTTTAATGTATTTCTATGATTGTGAAATTAGCAATTTGCTACTTGGAAGTGAAGAGGACAAGTGACAACTTCATTGAAAATAACTTCGAAAATGATTTAGTATCAACGACAGAGAATTTCTGGGGTTCTACTATGAATAAACGTTTTTATATATGTAGCTGTTAATTTTTTAATGGAGCAATTCAATTTTCTTTGTATTACATGTTAACATAAAAATATTTTGATATTTTTCTGTCTGATCGAAGTATTTTTTGTCAATTATCATTGGAAAAAACTAACATTGCATCTTACGGATGGAGATAAATGTTACAGCAGAACCTCCCTTAATTATCACCTCGGGTAGCAAGTAATTCGCACAATGATCAAAATATTGTGCTCAAGAATCGCTCACATAGCAAGCGATATTTTGCATAACAAGTGACGAGGAGAGTGGTATGCCTGGAGTGATTGCGCTGGGTGTTTTATGTTTGTGTTCAGCGCAAGTTCTACAAGAATCTAGCTACTGATCGAACATTCGTCCAAACTTGTTCAGGCATGTTATTTGTTACTTTTCATGCACAGTTAAATAATATTTTATGAATAGTTAAGTTTTCCCCAAAGTTAAAGCCGCAAGAAGATGGTCAAAGGATAATTAAAATAACTGTAGAAATAAAAACTAAAATCACTTAAATGCAAGAACGAGGTGTCAGCATAGCCTATCTATCACATACATACAATCGGTCGAGATCATCAATTTGTATTATCCTCAAGAACAAGGAATAGCTGAGTCTTGAAGAGCTTATGGAGTTGCATTGTGTTTCACAGAAAAAAGTTGTGGTGGAGAGTTGTCTAAGGAAGAGGGGGTAACAGCAAAGCAATCATTTAGCGCTATAAGAGAAATGCTGAAAGCATTTGAAACTGTTGCATCATATATTTAGAAGCATCACCCTAATATGGTAATTGTTACGAATATATGTGATGATATTGGTGTGTCACATTTTCTCAACATTTTGAAGATTCGGCAAAAATACATGTTTCTCAACAGTTCTCTTCTAAAAATAATTAGGTGTATTATAAATAAAAAACTAATTATTTTAATTTGTTTTTCATACAAATCTATTGTGTATCCTAGGTAGGTTCATTCTACGGTAGAGGAAGAGATGAAGATTATAATTCTGTTGCATCATATATTGAGAAGCATCACCTTAATGACACTGGCTATGCACGCAAAATATTTATGTAATGATAATACTATGTCATATTTGGAAAAAATTGAAGAGTCGGTAAAAACAAATGTCTCTCGTCAGGTTTCTTTTTAAATGAATAATGAATGTATCATAAATAATAATTATTTCGATTCCTTATGTTTTCTATGGATCAAATTCGCATGCAAAGTGGCTTCATTCTGCGATAGAAGAAAAGATGAACATGTACCACTATCTTAAATAATGTCTGTATAATTTATATATGAATATAATGTCGAATAAACCTTCCACAATTTATTTTTTTGGCATGGAATGCATTGGCGTATTTTAAATTAACTTTATAGAAAAAATGACTCTCTAAATGAGTGTTTCTTTTAATGAGAAAGGTTGGGGAATGGATCACACTTGTATAACAAGGTTCCACTGTATATGGTTATTTGTAGAAAGAAAGTGGTGGTCGTTTTTTAAAAACTGGGCATTATAAACACTGTTAATTTAACTTTCTGTTCTCTTTTAAGGAGCAGGAGTAAGGACAAGAAATTAAGGGTGGCATCCAAGGATGAAAATTCAAGGATATCCCGTGTGGAAGAGAGATATAAAAGTAAAGAAGATTATACTGACAAAGATAAAAGAAGTAGATATGTATCAGAGGGTCAGAGAGATATTAAAAGATCTAGAGATCATGACAGCTATAATAGGAAAAAGACAGATGACAGGGGTAAACCTGATGAGAGAAAAATTGATGATAAAAGGAAAAGTGATGATAGGAATAGGATGTTTGAGAGATCTCGTGAAGACAAAAGGAATGAGGAGAGGAAGACTGAAAAAAGTAGAATGGAAATGTCAAGAAAAGGTGAAAATCAGAGATCGGCGGACCAATCCTCTAATAAGAGGAGAAGCAGTTACAGCCCTCGAGGAAGAAGTCGTAGTAGAAGTGCTCGTAGGAGTGAATCATTAGCTAGGCGTGATGGAAGCCCACGAAAAGTTAATCACAGTCAACGGGCTAGCCCAAGAAGAGTCAGCCCACGGAGAGCTAGTCCAAGAAAGATGAGCCCTCGAAGAAGCAGTCCTCGAAGAATGAGTCCTCGTCGTGGAATCAGTCCCAGAAGATCTTACAGTAGAGGCAGAGATCGGGGTAATGATCGAGATAGGGACCAAAGGGACAGAGATCGAGACAAAAGACATCGGAGGTCAAGGTCCATAACTCCGAGAGGCAGAGATCGACGACATCATTCCAGTCGGTTTGTACATTTATCTCTAATTTTTAAGTGCTGCTCCAATATGCGGGGTAATTATGTATTATTCTTACAGAAGATTGGCAGTAACACTATATTGATTAGCTATGGGCACTGGGTTCATTTATCTGCATTTGCATCTAAATTCTGCGTATGCAGTGACAACTGTATAGTGTATCTGTGCAGCTCTCTAGCTCACTCTTCCATTTTTAATTGAACCGTAAGACATCTTGTTCATTGTTTTTACCCGTATGGGTTCACTGGGGCCATTTAAGTGAATGAGGGCTTCATTGAGGTTTAGTCATTTCAGGGTGGAAGTTAAGCTGGGTCTCTTTTTTTCACCACAGTGGCAATAGCCAAGGCAGGGTTGAAAAAATATTTGTTATTATTATGATTACCCTCAAGGTATTTGACTGGGGATGAATTATGTTCTCAAGGGAAATGTAGAGCATTTGACAAAAAGGAAAAACAGTGTATGAATTTTGTCCCCTGCGTTCAAAAATATTTTGACACTTTAGGCTATGGCCGCTGAAGACATATCCAGCTTCAATCTGATGTTAGATATTTATATTAATTACACTATTGAAATGTTTTAATGCACCACCAATGCAATGCAATATCTCTTATTCAAGTCGAGACCTTCAACTATAGGTAATGATGCACTGGTATCTTCATCAACCTCTATAGGTAAGTCCTTAAAAACCTTGTTTAACCTATGTATGGCATACATTTGGGTAACCGTTAAGTATATGTGAAAATGAGGTTAGATTTCTAGTTCTACACAACTATTGCAATAACTCACATAACTTTTTACTAAATGTCAGAAAGGTTATCTATAACTTAGGATCTGAGTTACCATAATGTCATAATTGTTGATGCATTGGTTGTGTATTAGATGAAGTTGACTTAATATTTCAACTTAATTCCATTTGCATAATTTAAGCAATTTACCATATTTGAAGCCCTGGAAAATCTCTGATTTTGGGAGTCATTAGAAAAATCACAGGATGTCCCATGACTTGATTTCTCAATGGGTTAAGTCAATTGTTTTTACAATGAATTGTGTGAAATTGAGTTTATAAAAGTTTTGTATACATTCACACCACTGTCTTATCTAAATTTGTGAATAATTTAAGAGACACGGATGTGATCCGATATGGTGTGCTCCCATCAGTGCCTTTCTACTTTATGGTGATGTGGTACAGGAGCATATACCCTTGCATATATTCCTGGGAGTCCTCAAGTTAATGGATACCTTAAAATGCCTGTTCGAGTGTACTGTCTTTTTTCTCTATTTTCTGACAAAAATTCCATCTTTTTCCAGATTTTTTCTTACCATTCTCACTTAACCAATAAAAATTTACAAAAATTGAAGCATTCATTGCAATTGTTATCATAAGTTGTAAATGGTAGAATATAAATCTGTTTGTATGGTATTTCGTCTTAACACCTTGTTCCTTTAAAGCCCCCAAATTTTGAAGTGTAAGAGGGCATATCAATGCTTAACTGGCTGAAGCACTCAGCCAGACATCAAAGGATCTGGATTAGAATCCTGGTCAAGGAAAATGATTTTACAGTTAGAAAATTTTGCTTTTTAATGCATATTAGCGGAAGACTGATAAAAGTTGCTGTCGCGGCATCTTCTGTAGTTCTTTGAATTTGCTAAACTTTTGCTGATTTTGAGGTTAAGGAATGTGTGAAAATGACAGTCTCAATATTTACTAATTGTGAACAGATACTTAGGTAGGTCCATTGGTTGCAATCAGTATTTTACACTTTTATTTCTTGGTGTGATTTTTATAAATGAGTATTCAAGTGGAGTTTGCAGTGTGGCTTAGGCCTATTCATACTTAAAACTCCTGCAATTGGTAACTTTGAGAGACATTAGTGGTCTTCCAGTAATGCTCAGTTGACTTGAAATCTTTCACATACAGTATTTCATTTGGATATGAATTGAGCAGTTTCTCACCTATTAAATATCAGAATAAGATATATTTTGCATCACATAAGCTAGAGGTCAGAAGATAATTACACCGTGTATTTATTGTAGTGCTAACCATGGCAAACTTAGTGTTATAAAGACTGTAGTAAATGCATCTCTTTTCTCACTTGGAGATATTTTTACTGCATTCTCTGGATGATGCATCAAGAATTTTCATATTTATTTATTCAGGTATCAACGTGGCAGAGGAGGCGAAAGGAGTGATAAATTCAAGGATAGCCTTTCTGAGGGACTTAAAGCAGAAAAATCGTCTTCGGAGGAGGAGTAAGAACCTTTTCAGCTATTTATGTTTATGATATTGATGTTTTTTTTATTTTCTGAAGCAATTTTTTCATATATTATATTTCTCACTTGCTTGTATTGACTGACCAACTCATTCTTAAAGCTTTGTCACAATACTATACTTTTTAGGCTGGTGATATGAATTTTTTTAAACATTATTTGCATTGAAATTTCCATCAAGTAAATGTGGTAGCTTATGCTTTTTTACTTTCGCTTATTGTGCTGTGTGCAATAAATAATTTGAAAACTGCTGTTAGTCACTATGATGTTTGATGCATGTCTCTTTGTGCAAATCATTGGAAATGTGGATTGTAATACTTAACATCGGAGTAATGAGTATAAATAAGTTGAGTCTGTAAATACACTGGTCAAAATGTGGGGTTGATTGCAATTTATAGGTGTTTGTTTTCCTGTCTCACAGTAAAAACCAACAGAATAAAACTGAGGAAACCCTTTATAAAAATTTGTGAAATAAAGTCATACAAGCATGCAAAAAGGTCAAGGAAGAGTGGATAGAAACCTAATGCAAGGAAATTGCCCATGAAATGCAGTTCTACTACATGTGAATCTTAATGCACAATACTACTAGTAGACTTCATCTTCCTGAATCATAATTTTCCAATTTTGCCTTTCCCTTAGGTGGTAATTTAATTCAAGCCAAATAGTGAATAAATAGATCTTGTCTTTTTTTATCAGACTGAATAATGTGTGAAGAAATGCCGAACACCCAACAGAAACTTCTGTATCCAATTTTCTCCAGAAAATTCACCTTGTTTAATTCTCAAAGTTACCTTTTCTTTTACTGCTAACCTTCTTTGTTGCCATTGTCGAAAGTTACTTCAGTTTATTTGCCAGAAGATATCATAATCATTTGGTGCCTAAGTATATCTAGAGTCACAAAATTGCATGAAAAGAATTAAACATACATATTAAATATATTTGTTGCCCTTGCGAAATGTGGGGCATTTAGGTAAGTTGATGGTTTATGTTTCATATAATAATAGTTCATTCATAATTTCAAATTTATTGGTGGCATATTACAGTGCTACCTCTTCTAACCGCTTAATAACCTACCTGCAGTATATGACCAGACTCAGCATTATTTGGGAGTCTCGATTAGCATGGATTCACTGTTTGATAAAAAGCTGGTTATAATTTGTGTCCTTTATTATTCTCTCTTTGCATGGCTATGAGTTCAGAGAATTGTGGCATGATAACTGTAGCCCCCAAAAATCTATAATTAAACTTGAAGAAGTTGCAGTCAATTCATTTCGTATTCATTATAAATGACTTCTTGTTAGGGTTGCAGCATTATAGATAAGTGGATATGTGATAGTCTTTCATAATCCATACTGAAAATTAAGGTTCCAATACATAACTTACTCATGGAGAATTCTGCCATTAGTGCTCTTTAAACCTCAAAGGAAAAATAATAATTAGTTAATTGTTGCAGTGTGCTTAATGTGTAATTGATTTTCTTAATTTTTTTGGATTTATATTCTTGACAAACTTATTATATTTTATTTAAATTTCATTAGTGTCAAACTTTCATTTTTCATCCTGGATCTTTCATAAATATTTACAATTAGTTCGTCTGATAGCTTTAACGGATTCCCAATGTATACAATCAAAATACGGTGTTGTTTTTTCCTATTATTATATTATGAAAGAAACTGTTCTGGGGAAATTTATTCTCCGACTATTGTAATTTAATGTATAATTTGTAACTCTGTGCCTATTTGTTTTGGTGTTTCAGTATTGCTGATATTAACATTGATGAGGAAGAAGAGGATGTTGAAGCAATAATTCAAAAAAGAAGAAAACAAAGAGAAGAATTACTAAAGGTACTAATTCATCAAATTTTAAGTCATGAGACTCCTTTGAGTCAATAGTGATGTAATAAATTCTGTGTTGTGCAAATGAATCAGTGCAGAGCATCCCTGTTCTACAGAGCCACTCAATTTATTTATGATAATCCAATCTTAATAATCTATCAATTCATGCATACATATGCTGAATGCCATGTGCACTTCGGTTACAAACTGCAGAAACCAAGGTGACAAATAAACTATTGTTTAATGCATTACTAATATCCTGCTCAACTAATACCTGAACACATCTGGACTGACAGTGATCATGTTTGATCTTGTATCACCTGACTATCATGATGCTACTCACTGCCCGCGTAAGGCAAAAAGGCAAATCTCTCTTCAAACTTCATGCATTCATCGTTACCATAAATGTCTGATTGTGACATGATATATGGCTGTATATGGGTTGTATCTTCCCATTATTTCCACAGTCAAAAAGTTGTTGTTGTTGAAATGCAAAAATTAAATCTAAGTAGCACATACTCACCACCAGTTATCTCAGTTCCTGATTTCGTTCCTTTAGTTCAATCATCACATTATTTACAAGGTCTGTTATTATTACTTGATTTTGTTAGTTACCGTTTTATCATGCGTATTGCCTTCAAAACACAGCCCTTGGCTGTTAATACCATGCTCCCAAGGTTTTTTTCAGCTTTTGAATGCCACCTGGAATGCTTCTTTCAGGATAGCTCTGCGATACCATTTTGTTGGATGTTTTCATTAATTTCAAATCGGGGTCCTTTCTGGGTGGAATTTAATTTAGGAGATAGGTAAAAGTCTGCTAGAGCAAGAATGAACTATCAATGAAGTGTGTGCCGGTGTGTTGTCGTGATGAAAGCACCAAGACTTGTTTTTCTACATTTGTGGTCTCTTCCGTAACATGGCATGCCTTAACCTTCTCATAACCTCTATATACAGTTACTCATTCACTGTTTTTCCTTTGGGGACATGTTCATAATGAATAATCCCTTCCCAATCAAAAAAAATGATCAACATTGATCGTGACATTGGGGTTGTGGGGAAGGTGTCCCCTTCCACTGTGAAGCCTGGGCTTTAGTTTCTATGTTATAACCACATTAATTTCATATTTTGTCATAAACAGGGAATATTCGCTTTATATTTTACTGCTTATTGTATTAGCAGTCTAGATTTGTCTTTAGTTGTTCAATGGTAATACCGGGACATTGTTACATTATTTTACTCAAGAAATGTACCTTATTTAAACCAAGTACCTTGTATGCCTGAATATAAACCGACCCCAGATTTAGGCAGGCCTCCTTATATATTTCTTTCATATTTTGGAAAAAAGTAATTTTTGAGAATTTTGTGCTCAAGCTTTCTGGGCATCTATGGGCTACCTTGCATATTTTATTCATTGAATTTTTAAAAAGATAACATGAGAAATAGTGGTAATTATTAGCATTCAGGTAGGTTTTTAAAACAAATTTAAATTTTTATGCTCTCATTTTAATTGCCCAAACCTGTGCAAGTCAGTAAATTACATCTGCTAATTCAGTTCACTTAAAATGAGAACCACCTATAGTGTATAGCATTACAGTCACTCTCTGAGGCTTCTTTCTTATGAGAGATTTATTTTTTAGGTAGGAAATCAAAAGCAGAAGAGCTCCTATCTAAAGAGTACAGCATATGCTCTGAGGTTCCGCATTGTCTCCTTGATTTTAATTTCATTCCTTCAAAACCATGTCCTAAGACAGTTGCAAGAGTAAAATAATGAATATCATTGCTTTGGTCATCCTCTCTTACTGTAGAACTTCTACAGTTGCATTTTCTATGCTAGACACATGTTTCACAAATAATTGCATTTTGGATATTTAGTTCATTCTATAAGAAGTTTAAAAAAATATTTTTAATCAACAATCCTGCTTGTTGTGCCTTTCTGTTCCATTTTCAGATGAGTAACAGTTTGTGATGTTGGTCCAATCATTGAAGAACGAGTCTATATTTACAACATTGGAATTCAAACAGTGAAGCATTGAAATATTCATTGAATTATTAGTAAGCATGTGTTTAAATATAAAAGATGAGGTGCTGTCCTTGGTGCAAGACTCAAGTGAAATCTTCGTAGATTTTCTACCAGGTCTGGGATTTAGCTGCCTGGCGGAAAATCCATGAATACTTCACTAGGATGTTTTTAAACGATGGCCAAATTTTAATAGAACTTGAAAATTGAATAGGAAAAATATAAACAATAGTTGTCAAAACAAACTTAATAGAAATTTCTATAAATGTAGTGAAACTTTATGGTACAAGTCATGGCTATACAAAATTGAAAGAATATTTTCTTAGGCCTGAAATTAAGCTGATAGTAATTTAATCATATTGAACGGTGGTGAAAAACATTTGCTTTCATTCGAGCAAAAAAAGGTATATCCCATACTAGTCTAATGTAACTAAGGTGAATTATTATAAGAATAGGATTTGTTATAATTTATTTCAGAGGCTAGGAGCAGTTAGTGAAGATTCAAATATGTCCATCATTGGACCTTCAGGCCCTAGCAGTCCTTCTGGGCCAAATACGCCAATGGAAATACCATCGGAAGAGAATAGTCATCACAACAACTCAACGACCTCTCAAGATGTAAAGCTAGAAGATACAATTCCCTTTGAAAGTAAATCAGAGGAAAGTGAAGTAAGAGATACAAAAACTGCTCAAGATGATGAATGCACAAGCAATCCTCCTGAAGATAAGGCCAGCAGGCAGGATAAATTAGATAAGAAAGAGGCACCACATCAAGCCAAAAAGAATGAATGGGATATGTTTGCTGAGGCTGATACCTTTGGAGGGGATTTTAATGTAAGTTTTTGACTATCTAGCCAAAGCTTTCATTTTTAAATATTAATTGACCACAGAATCCACAATTTTATAAATTTACAATTTACATAAAATCCTTTCTTTATTTCAAATCAAACCTTAAATAAATATATGTATATACATTTCTTCCCTCAGCTATTGTGATAAATTTAATTATTTTGTGTGATGAAAAGTTAACATTGACCTTAAATGTCCTGTGTAGATTGTCCATTTTACATAAGATTTTCAATTTTAAAAAATGGTTTGGATCAGAAAAATGGTTCACGAAGATTGTTTTTTGTGGTAAATGAAAGTAAATGATCTAAATTTTAATGTGCTAAAATTAACGTTTTCGTAAAGTACATATTTTTGAAAGATAAAAAAATAATTTTTTGGGGGACAAATATGAATTTGCCGAATACATAGTACTTTTTTTCTAGATTGCACTAACTAGTCCTAAGGCAATAATTCAATAAAATAAAGTAAATCTATTTACTCAGGAAACATATGACTTAAATATACGTACTGTGAAGCCTCAAATCTGCATGCCCCAAATTGTAATAATCTGCAATTTTACATGTTTTTTTGGACTGTCCTCCATATAATTCAATGCAGAAATCTAAAATTGACGTTTATCAGCACACAATGTATACAGAATCTCACTATGCCATTGAGATAACTAGTAATTTTCATTATGTTTCCCATGATTTAATGTGTAATGGCAATTTTTAATTTTTATGTTAACTATGCTGCTTCATTAAAATTAATGTTACCAATCAATTATTTCATTTTAATAGTGATTTGAATTATATTAACTAAATAACATAAGTTTTGATAAGAAATTATTCAGTATTAATCCTGGCCCATGAAAGTGATGAGGACATTGAAAAAGTAAAAGTCTTTCATGTCTCCTTGAGGTAATGAATGGTTTGGAAACTTCAGATTACATGATTGGTAAAGGACAGTTAATGGTTAATTTATGGTAATGGTGTTTTATTATTTTCTTGACAATTGTAAAATTCAAAAAGTTCAAATATTTTTTAGATAATTGAATAAAATTTTGGTCGTCATCTCTGGTGATCTTGCTCTCTTTCTCAGGCTTAGAATAATATGTGTTAGTATCCCTATCCAATAGTCTCTCTGCAGTGGGACTGTTGGTCTGTTTTGAAGATATCCCCTGTCAAATTTATGAGAAAATTTGTGGGTATCCCCTGTCAAATTTATGAGTAACACTTCCTTGCATTGAATTCTCTGTGCTGTGTTCGATTGACATGATGTTTGTGTAAACATATAACTTTTTCTTGAACTGCCAGATCTCTCTATTTTGTTTTAAAATATTGTTTTTTTTTTTAATTTTGAAGTATATGATACTTTAAATGTTCTTATTTTCATTAGTTGGTCCGATCAATGTCTCACAATTTTCTATAGTCCTTATAGTGTAATTTTCAAGCAGTAAAACAATGAAGCCTTCAGCTAACACTACTTTCATGCTACTTTTTAGCTAAGGGGTGCTCTCAACCTCCGGACCTTAAGCTGTTTTTAAATTCGGCTGCCTCTTAGTCTGAAACCAATTGTTCTCCATTTAGAAACATATTGAAAATTGCTCTTTGCTGGTGTCCTTATTCAGCCAAAGGTGCATTTTATTCATTTACCTCTTAGGAGGGAAATATAGGTATAACAAAAGATTCTTCCATTATATTTTGTTCTATTTACAATTCATTTGCTGAAACTGTGGTGTATTGATATTTAACAGAGCTGCGGATTTACAAAAAATCAATAAGACCTACTTAATTTAGTGAAATAGAATCCCAGTTGTCATACAGTTTGCTAGGTTAAAAATTTTTCTTGACATTTTCTTAGTCATAAAAATGTATGCATATGGGGTTTGAGGAAATCTACAGTGTATTTCGCTTTGTTTTGCATTTACTGAAAGCCTCCACTACCCATAACCAAGGGACATAGTTGAAAAAACTGTGGTTTACAAGGGAAACCTGTACTTAAAAAGGTTTAGAGTTTTTAATGAATTTTTTCATGTACCAGAAACCATTTGCGTACATTGAATTCAAAATAAGGCTTGCCTAGTGCAAGGTTGTCTTTGTTATCATCTACATATTCTGAAATGTTGTCTTCATAGGAATGGATTTGGTGATAAAAAGACTTATTTTGTAGCCTGAAATACTTTTAAAATTAATGCTATTGAAAACAGGACCATGGTCATGAAATTGGTGTTTTCATAACAAAAAGTTGAAAAATGTAACTCTTTAAAAAGGATTATGAAAAAGGTGTTTTAAAATAAGAATATATTTTCCAGAGTCCTAGTGCAATGGAGAAATTGCAAGGTGGTACTCAAGAAAATCCAAATTTGACTGACAACTGGGATGATGCTGAAGGCTATTATAGAGTAAGGATCAGTGAGGTTTTGGATGGCCGCTATGCTGTTTATGGCTACACTGGGCAGGGAGTCTTTTCAAATGTGATACGTGCACGAGACAATGCTCGTGGCAACCAAGATGTGGCTGTAAAAATCATACGGAATAATGAAGTTATGTAAGTTATTGCTCATTAATTTATTGCATAATTATTTTACCTGGGAGAGTATTTTTCTTCCTAACTCTTCTTGCAGTAATTTTACAGTATTTGATTCTCACGGATCAATGCTGCTGTTGGTCACATTGCATTATGGTTTCATTGAAATTCATTTGTTAATAATTTAAGATTATTCAATCAGCATATTAAACAGTGGGATTTCCAAAGGCAATTATTTAACCCCTGATCTTTTAAAATAAGCAAAATCCATGTGTTAGAGTAATATGTTGGAGTAAATTCTTCAACTGGGTAGAGTCATGGTTGTATTTCTACTGCTTTAAATTGCAGGTAACCAGTTGAAACAACAGGTATGTGAGTCAAAATAATTGTTGTCCGTTTATTCCTATATAACTTTGAAGTGAATTTCAACTATTATTTGTTTATTTTTAATGGATAACTTGACATTTTTGTTTATTGTAGTAATTTATTAGTTTGCACTCAATTAATTTAATGTTGAAGGTTATCTTTTATTTTTACTTATAATCATGCTTTAAACCCTCATTAGTATGGACACTAAGGGATTATGATTTATCATGTTTGTGATAATTACATTTGGGGGGTGCAACATGACCCTGGCTGATTAGGCACATTAAATTGATTCTGCTACTGGTAAACTTGATAAAATAAATTTTCCATGAGTGTTTAATGATAGGGGTGTTGTAGCCCTGTGGCTAGATTTCTGGGCTACTGGATTGCTACTGAAGCTGACCATGCTCAGCTTCACCCAAGTTGTGAAATTCCTAGGGTACTAAAAATGTCTACTGAGTCTTCCTGGGAAATTACTAATGGCACCGGGAAAGAATTTGTCCTCCATCCCAGATGTATGAGTTCCCCAACATTGGGCTGGGTATTATGTGAGCTGTACCTTCATCTATAAAACCAACCTTTGGGTTGATTATTATGGTTTGGTGGGCTTCACAATGCATTGCAGCTAAGATCTAGTATTTCTGTGCTATAAAATAGTGATTGCATTGGTTGAGTTCCTGCTACTAAGGGTTTACTGCTGTTTATTTATCGCTTATTTTGGATTAGGGAAGCAGAGTCTACTGTAAATTGAGAGCTGAAGT
This sequence comes from Hetaerina americana, assembly GCF_022747635.1. Lineage (NCBI taxonomy): Eukaryota > Metazoa > Arthropoda > Insecta > Odonata > Calopterygidae > Hetaerina > Hetaerina americana. The sequence goes on from NW_027286874.1 coordinate 27,405,944, forward strand.
TTTTTCAGGAGATTATTTTCTTATAAAATAATTTTTATCTGTCATTAAATAAGAGCCAAGCTTATTAGCTCTTCTTTGTTAAATTTAAAACCCTCCTGTGGTACAATCAAGCAGAGCCTGTCTGCATTTTTTCTAGTTTAAAATGTCAGTCTTGCAATGTGTGCAGCAAAGTTGGGATATAGCTCATACTGGCATTTAAAAATCATAGCTTCATTCACTGCCACCCCTCTGTACCTTTGTTCCATTGAAAAATATTTTCATGTAATTATGATACATGAAAAGTATGTTTCAGAATTTTTATACAATCCTTTCCATTTATTGATCACTTTGCGTGAAAATCTCCAGTTTATTTCAGTATGAGCTGCTGTTGACTCATGATTTTATCATAAACAGTACAACTTTTCTTGTATAGTGTTTTAGAATTAGTTGCAATCATGCAGCTGATATGGTTTTTTATCAATTGCTTCCTTCTTAGCTATACAGACACCCACTCCCAATCTTTCAACACTTTTATGACACATTTCCACATTATTGTTTAAATAATGTAATATCTTTCACATTTTTACAAGACCTTTATGCTCTATCTTATTATTTTTCTGAAACATGTCTTATGTACTCATTCTATAATGCAAAGCTCATTTTATTTTGCAAACAGTGCCTCTACAGAATGAGGTATCAACGTTAAAGTGAAATTGAATTTCTTTTTACCTTTCAAATGTGCTTTCTGTTTAAGGCATTTTACTTTATATAGATGTGTGATGTATATCTTGTGTCCACAATTTTCTACATACCTCTTGAGGCCTGTTAATGAGCTAATTCATTCTGCTTATTATTATGTGGATCGTTGCCTGAACATTTTTAGTGCTTTAATTTTTTTTGTATTGGTTCATGAGTCCAGTCTTAGCAGAAACTTCTGTCACTTAAGATTTTTCCATATTTTCAACAATTTCAGTCTGAGGTCTAATCTCATGAGTATGTAATTATGAATTTTCAAGTTGAGGCTTGAGATTTCCTATGCCCTGCGTTTGCATCACAGGACTTTGACTTGTTTTAGTTTTGGTTATATCCTGAGGTTTAACATGCTTATTCATTTCATGCTAACTTACAGCTTGCCCATTCATTTTTTTTTTGCTTTGTATGTTCTGTAACTGTATCCTGATCTATGACTTCTTGCTTTATATGCATTTGTGTTTAGCAGTGTATATGATATTTCTATAAAAGCAATGACAGTAGTTAAATAATGTCTCAGGCATTAAAGGAGTATAATGGTGGGTGTGATAATGATGTAGAATCTTAAGAATTTGGAGAATTCGTTAAGGCTAGTCAGTGATCAAAAATTTGGGAAGGTGTTCACAGTGCTTAAACTTTTTTTACTTAGTTGAGAAACAAAAAATATCATTGTCATGTCATTCCATGATCCCATGGAATGGATCTAGTTGTTATTTGATGGAGATCTAATTGACTTCATTTTAGCATAATTTTGAGTCTGTGTATAATCTTCCATTGCAGAAAAAGTGAGATAATGTCTCTGAAATAGTTTTGCTATCATAAGTGGGTTCAAACTGTTATTAAACATAGGTTCCTGGTTAAAGATGGTTTCTGATGGCCACGAGTAACCATTGCACTATATTAAGGACTTCAAGATAAGTTTTCCCACTGCTCCCAATGAAGTTAGGATATACACTGCTATGGTGCAATTCGATGGGATTTTCACATTGAGCATCCACTTAATTTGCGTGTCTGTGATGTTGTCTATAGATATCTTTACTTAAACAAGTGATTCCTAGCATTACCCATTGTGTCATGCACAATTTTGAGAGTTAATAGTTTATTAAAAGTCGGCTTCAGTTTGCCTTTACTAATTAAAGAGTCATTTAATGTAGGAATTCCTGATGCTTGCTGAAATTTTGGGCTAATTCTTGTAAGATTGTATATATTGCACACCTGGGTATGACAGCTTCACCTGCTACATAAATTGTAAACATCTAAGTAAATCACTAACATATTAGGTAATCATGCTGTCAGAAAGACAGATGCAGGGTAAGGCAGGGGTCTCCCTCGAATGGTGTGGAAACAAGACAACGCACTCTGGCGTTCATCAGAGAATTCTTTTAAAAAATCTGGGATGAACCAGAATTTTCATCTTGAGTTTCGCTTGACACCCCGTTATGCCCTTTGGAAAATGTTGGTGTTTTCTCAGTGAACGCACTGAATCTTTGATCTCCATTTTGTACAGAAGAAAACTATTGCTCTGTAACATGGTCACTGCTGCTTAATTTTTTAATAGTCATTGTGAAATATCTGTGGTGATAAAATAGAAACAGAATCTTATCTTTTTATTACTGAGCTTGTTGCAAAGTTTTTGGTGCTTTTGACATATCTGTAAACAAATGGTTTGATCTTCCATTTTTAAAATAGTCTGATGTTGTTGTCTATGGAGGGCATCAGGATCCACAGTAAACCCATCATTATTCCTAAATACCCCCTTTTCAAAGATTTCTGGTATTTGAATCTTTCCATTATAATGACTACTGGTGATTAACTGACCATATGAAACTGGAAAGCAGAGGCACTCACGTAAGGCCATAAACATAATTTTACTGCTGTTTATAGTAGTCAATATTATTTTCTTTGCCATACAATGTGCTTGTTGATCAGTGTTAGTCATTTAGATTTGCTGTTTAAAATGGCAGTACTTTTCAATGTGAATTTAGCCAAGGGTTAAGCTATTGAAAGAGATAGTCACATAACACACAGATTTAGACAAGACCAACAAGGTGAAGAATAATAAAGCCATGTAGGATATTGTGGCTTTATTTTATGGTGAATAAATTAGCAAATAAGTGTGATATTCATGTGCATCACCTGTCATCAGTTTTTAAGAGTCGTATGCTGTCCATTTGTGGTAAGCTGACCGAAACTTAGTAGTCTGTTTTAGTAGTATTGTAGTAGTAGTATTCACTGTATGACTGAATCTAGTCCAATTCAGATAACAGGAGGAAATACTTTATGGGAGGGGAGAGGAAAGACAAATCCAGAAGGGAAAGAGTGGAAAGGGAAGCGAAGAGACCTCAATCCAGTTAGACGAACTTATTTTCATCCACTTATATGGCAATGAAATGTAATTAGTTCGTGCAGTTCCAATTTAAGATACATGCTATGTGAAAAGTAAAAGTTTTATGTTTTGAAATTTAAACATGAAAAATATAGAAAAGAAACTTATTGGTGTTGAAGGTATTGCTGTGAAATCGCAAAAGAAGTTGTCTCTTTACTAGAGATCTCGGAATATGTGCATTGGTGGGTAAGATTAATTCATTAATGAGAGCTCAAAGAAAGTATGGGTAGGAGGGTTTTTAGGTCATTGTGTGTAAAGAAACGAATTGGTTATAAGAGATAATGTGCTTATCAGGTTGACTCTGAGAAGTAAATTGCAGTGGGTATCTGGATAAAAAGGGAAGAGGAGTTTGAAGGTTGGCAAGTTAATCTTAGGGAGAGAGCTGACTACAGAATGAAAGAATGAAGTAGAATTAGTAATTTTCAGAAGGGTTGCAGGAGATAACTTAATCATTTTATTTCTTCACTAACCCTGCTGTATCTTGCTCCCTTACTTACAAGGGTATTAATGTCAATTTGTCAGCGAACTGGTTTATTGGTTGTCAGATAAATTCATTCTTAAAGTCGTTTTAATAGGTCTACTTAATTCCATTTGTAGTATCATGGCATTTTTACAGCATAAAATCTTACTCAAATATATTTCTAAAGCCATAATGTACCTAACATATACATATTGTACCTAACATATTGGTTCTTTATACGATGGCAAACCCAGAAGTACTTGACCCAACAAAAAAACACAAAAATTTAGGGAAAAAATTATTCATTTTTCAACATTATCTCCTTTCAGCTCCATACACTTTTCCCAGCGATGGTCAATAAGTTTGATATACCTTTTATAATAGGAACTGTCTTGCTCCTCAAAATAGCCATTAACTGCTAACATCACTTCTTTACGGTTGGAAAATCTTTGACCACTGAGTCATATTTTCAAGTCTGCGAACAGAAAATAATCCAAGGGGGCTAAAACTGGTGAATAGGGGGCATGAGGTTGCAATTTGAAATTTAATTCATGAATTTTGGCCATTGCAATAATGAATTTGTGAGCTGGTGAATTGTCTTGATGAAACAACACTTTCTTCTTAGCCAAATGTGGCTGCCTTTGCTTGAATTCTTTGGTCAAACATTGCAATAAGTTCGCCTAATACTCGCCATTGATAGTTTTTCCTTTTTTAAGATACTCAATGACAATTATGCCAGGGGCATCCCAATAAACCGACGACATGACTTCGCCTGCAAGATGAAACTGTGTTTGCCTTTTTTGGAGCCGGTTCCTCCTTTTGAATCCATTGTTTTGATTGTTCTTTTGTCTCGGGTGTGAAGTAATGGACCCATGTTTCATCCATGATTATGAAACTGCACAAAAATTCTGCTTTCCTACTGTGAAACTTTGCTAAACACTCAATTGAAACATCTTCATGATACTGGTATAGCTCAAGTGAGAGCAAACGCAGTAGCCATCTTGCACACAGTTTTCTCATGTCCAAATTTTCAGTTAACATGCGATGTACCGCACTTTTTGAAATGCCTACTGTCTGCTAGCTCGCAGACTTTCCGTTGACGATCATCCAGTATCACTCTATGGATGTTCTTCACCATTTCTGGAGTCTTCACTTCATTTGGTCAACCATTGCAATGCTCGTCTTGACAGCTCGTACGGCCTCGTTTAAACTCTGCTACCCAATATTTTACTTTTGTAAAAGAAGGAGCGGACCAACCCAGAGTAGAATCCAGTTCAGCTTTTATATTGGTTGGGCTGAGGCCTTTCAAATAAAAGTATTGTATCACATAACAATGACCAAATTTCTCTATTTTCACAAATTCACTGAAAACTTTCACTTTTGATGGCTGAAAACAAATAGTAAACAACGTATTGTCTTCAAACTTGAAACATGCTTTATAGATTGCGTAAGTGATATTTTACAGACAACTGCAGCCATCTCTAGGTCAGGCCAGGTACTTCAGGGCCTTCCCATGTAGTAAAGTTATTTTTGTATTCATATTCTTGTGATTTGAAGATGCTGAATGGGCATGTAAAAAAAGTAAAAAGCTAGCATATGAAATAGTTTCTTGCAGCCAGTTCCTATCTAGGAGGATCTTTAAAAAGTGTTGATGGTTTTAATTTTATGAGCCTGTGTCGTGAGGAGCATCATTAGTGACAGCAGTGGTGGCAATCTGAAGATATGGTTATTACCGATCCTCTTTATTATATGTGCACTTTTTTGACTCACAGTATCTATTTTATAGTATTCTTCTTGGTCTTCCTTTGCCGTTGCCTTGCTAAGCTCTTACAATAATAGTAATTAATCTTAATCAGGCTGGCATTTTTCCTACTTGTTGCTGTCTAGTCTTTTATTTACTTTCTTCATGGTGCTTTACGTAGAGTTGTTTCATCTCCTGCTCTTAAAAAACTATACTTGCTTCCTATCCATTCTGACATATCCTCCCATTATTTATATAAGTGCAATTCAAACTTTTTAGCCATTGGCATAATACACCATTGTAACAAGTACAAAATACTATGTTGTTTAGTTTTGTTGAATCATGTTTCTACCTTCCTTGGTCTGTATAAATTGTGATAAGTTTTCTAAACAATATTTTTGAAAGGATAATCATTTCAAATTTTTTTGCAAATTTGTAATAAAATGAAGTAGTATAATTGAAAAAAATGCATTGGTAGAAGAGGAGCATAGTAATCCAATGATCATGGTAAAACAAATTGGCTACACACTAAAATAATTTATCATCTTAGATTGTATTGTTTTGCCTTTTGATGATCTTAAGGTGAATTTTGAGTTTTTGTGCTTCTGGTGTATTAATCACTAGCCACAGTAGTATAAATTATTTTTAAAATTGAATTGTAACCTACTGTTATTGTAAACTTTAATTGGTTAGAATATTCATTTCACAACAAGGTTCATTTTTTAGCATTTTGTATGTTTTCCTCCAAATGTGGTATCTACTACTTGGAGAAGGTATAGCCAGTGACAATTAGTGCTCATAGGTGCTTTTGAATCAATACTTTACTACCATTGCCTGAATGTTTTACAAAATATTTTTACCTACCTATGTATTTAAATGTAAAGCTTCAATCATTTTAAATATTTATTGTAACTTTGACTCTTATCTGACTTTTACAGTTACATTTAAGAAGTTTGTTTTACAAATTTTCGTTTCTTTAATCCAACTTAAGTGGTCAGTAATCCCATACTCAATTTTTTATATTATGAAATTATTTTGACGCTATCTGATGCAGAGATGATATTTAGATGTTACTTGTTTTTGGATTTTTATAAGGTTTGTTAAAATATTTCAATATTTTGCATCCTCTACTGAGAATATCACCAATAACAGTCAAGGCAGAGGAAACAAAAAATCCAAATGTTCAAAAACCTTCCATGATAGAAGCTGGAGACATTTCTTAGCTAGAATGAATTACTCCTATGAAAATCTTACAGGTAAAAAATTTTGATTTAGATGCCTGCTGATGCCCATAATTTTCCAATTTTTTTCTTTCAAAGAAGTTGAAACAAGGATATTCTAAGTAAGCCTCATTCTGACAGCCATTGTTAATATTCATTTTTAAGAAATAATTTTTTCCATATTTACGTCATAAGAAAATCATCTATTTTAGAATGATAATATTTTTGTGGAAATTAAAAAGAAAAATCCTTCTGCATTGATAAGTGCTAATTAATGAGAAGTAATCATTTCAAATCTAGGTTTACATTTGTGGCTACACTTGAGTCTTGGTTATATATTAATGGTAGAAATCCTTGGCAGCTGCTTTGAAAAAAGATTGTATACTAATTTCTAAGAATTGTCAATAGTCAATCATCCAGTAAAATTTGCCTGTTCAAACTAATAGACAATAATTAAATTATCAGTCAGAATATTTTGCGAAGGGAACATTTTTGTGTAGATGAAATTTCTTCTTTTAGTTGTTTTTCAAGCTATTCTAGAATTTTCCTCCCAAAATTTTGTTGATCTTTTAGGATACCCTAAAGATTTATTCTTGATGTCTTGGCATCATTCTAATCATTCTATTTTTATTGGAAATTTTATTTTACTAGCCAGTAACTGCCTTTTCATGTTTTCGCAATTAGTGAATTTCCTTCTTTGGAGTTAAATCTGCTTAAAGTACTCAGCTACCTACCAAGAGGACTAAACTGTGAAATGGGTGAGTCCTGCATTGGCCTGCATTATTATATACATAACAATTACTTTATTTGATGGCTAGAGAATGGAACATAAATTTTTATTGAATGCACTTTGTGTTTAAGGCATTTTTCTAGTATGCATATAATTTGTCTCTGTAAACTTGAATCATAAAATAGAGTACACAGTAACAAAAGTATAGGCCTAAAATTGAATGCATAAGTAGAGACTTCCAGTTGTGTATTAATGTTACCTGTTAAGCTTACTTTATAATAATTTTTTGCTGTTGAAATTGATACTGTCACCTCTTTCTGTGTTTCAGCTTTGAAACTGTCCCCATTAATCCTCTGCTGGAGAGCACTCCTCTCCTGCCAAGCGACCAAATGCGTGAGTTTGAACTCCCTGGTTTGCACTTTTGTTTGTTTGCAGGGTTAAATTTAATTTGAGCTCATCTCATTGAGGCGAATGATTATTTTATCATAGCATGAATAAGGTTAACTTGTGTTTAGAGAATACAATTGAGCAACTGCTTATGAACTTGACTAGTTGATGTAGTTGGACTGGTCTATAATTCAATAACTAGCCTGATAAATATCTTATAAGTGGACAACATGAGCCTTTATTGTGGCCAAACAATTATTTAACTGCTATATAATTTTAGCTGAAGTGAAACATTATCTTCTCTTCTTAAACTTATACTTAAACACCACCCAAATCAAAAGGTTGTATTGTTGGTGCTCATGTCTGAAAGAATTAACTGTGAATTCTCCTTGGGAAACATTGATGAACTGCCTAATCCATTATCTATTGATAAATTTATCTCTAACCTAGCCGCCACCCTTAATAATGTTGTTAATATTGAATCAGTAGATGAGACTTATAATACTTAGTAATAAACTTAAGTAATATAGGTCTCATAATGTACACCTTCATAAGGGAAAGATTAGAAAAAAGTAATTGATGGTGTTCATGGCAATATTTCGTATGATTTACAAATGGTTAAATACTATAAGGCACACAGCAGTTATCTCTTTTGATACACTTTGCTTTCATTCTAAACATTCATGTCATGAATTAACAAACATTAATTTATTATGTTTCTGAACCAGTTTTAATAGATATAACATGCATTCCTGCTCATGAAAACAATATTTTTAGTGAAGCATCCATGGAAAGCGTTATCACAAGTGACTGCTCTTGAAAGAGAAATTTAAATAATTTTGGGAAGATAATTTCTGGAGTAAAAAAGGTACAATCACTAAACAGTTTAAATTTCTACAATTCGAGATTGATCCCAATTATTTCAACGCTGATTCAGTGCAAATTTGACAATTCATTAATTTTTAAAGCTAATGAGTGTTAAATCCATGGCCAAGTAATGTGTACATCATGTTTTTGATGATATATTTTTATGAATTACCATTAGATATGTAAACAGACCTAAAACTTTGATGGCTCATAACCTGGCTCAATATCTTTTACATTCTTATTGTGATTCAGTTCATAATAAATGTGCTTTACAATAAAGTATGCTCCTAAGAAGCAGATGGTTTATATAATGATTGAAGGCTCGTGGTTGGGTACTTGATGTGCTCTCCTTGTCACTTTTTAACAAATTTCATTCTGATAAATACTTATATGCGTGTTTTAATGTCTAATTTTCTACCCTTACATGATTGATGAACTACACATAGAATTGTTATTTTGTACATTGAACATTTCCTAGTTGACAAGAGGCACTAATGTTACTCAGAGCTGAATGTATATTTGTTATCAGCAGAGCATACAATTTTGTACTTGACAGAAAGTCTCAAACTTAACTCATAAGATATACTATTAATACTGACTGCTGGTAAATAAAAGGCTCTTGAAAATTAAAGAATGGCACCACACATGCATATTGAATCAGAATGAAAACGCTTCCTTCTCAATTCCTCCCACCCCTCCTTACTCTTCGCTACTTCCTACTCTCTTAGTCAATTTTAAACTGCCTTATTTCATAAATGCATGCTTTTCGCATCAAGTAACTATTCTTTAAGCATTGATGAAGTGACAGATTATCTTCAAGGTAATTAGCTCACTTATTAAAGTAAATAATTATTTATGTTAAGTCCATTTCACATGACATTGAATGAGTAATAAGAGTTCTAAGTTAGAAATTGTTTAAACGTTCAAGGTTTTCATTGTTTTGACGTCTGAGATTTCATTCGCGTGCATTTCAAGAACAATACTGACCTAAGTCGAAGATGATAATAGTTGATGGAGGTAACGTGGGCTACTACAAAAGGCCAGCCTGTTAGCTATGGGCAAATTGTGTTAACTATGAATAAGAAATTAAAGGTGAACTAGGCCTTTGTGGGTGGGCAGTATGAGTTCATATGTGATTGGTTATAATCTATATACCTTTATACCGTCATTGAAGTGATTAAGTATGTATTTTAAACGGCAGTGTTTTTTCACTATTATTATATTATTAAGCATTTAACAATATCTCATAAGTAGAGCCTGCATCTCATTTCCCCTGAGTTTGATATATTTATTCATAGTCCTTAATTCTATTTCAAGCTAACCCTTTTTCTCACAAATGACCTTTTAAAATTCAGCATTCAATTTAGATTTGATGTGGCAATATTATTCTTGGGTGTTTTCCTAAGGTATCCTTTAGAAAGTCAAGTGTCAGCTTACAGATACTGTTTGTTGAACAGTAAACTTCCTCTAGTGTACCCAACTCATTGATTTTTTGGCCAGATCGGATATATTGGCTCATCTTTTCCTTGGCATCCTTCATCTTCACACTCATCCTTCTCAGCCACTTTTGGATGGAAAGCAGTTCAGAAGTCACAACATTCATATCATAGTTCACATATTCACTGAACTATGTCTGAACTTCTTATCAGCACTTTCCTTCCATTTTCTTCCTCCTCGTTTGGACCACAGTCTAATATGAATCCTTACATATTGAAGCAGTTAACGATTGTTACACAATTTGCCATATCCCATGATCCACTATCATTTGTGGTGCATATAGTAGGATGAGTTTCAATAATGCTTTTATTTTGAATGCAAAACTTACCTGCAACACCACAATGCCACAAACAAATATTTTTTATCTATGCCTGAATATTGTCACCTAAGACTGTGGTGCTCAAAAGTAACAATTCTCTTACACCAATTCCCTATGCTGCATCATGGCACTACATACCTTCATCCTGTGTAGTGCTTTTCTTTTTGTCACTCTTTCATCAAGTTTAGTCTTCACTTTTCATGGAAATTTACTTTTGCACATATTAATGCTAGGAACAATATTGAACTATGCACAAATGATTACATAGTGATCTTGAAATCTGTCGATATATCCTCTAAACAATGTGACTGCATGAATAAATGTGGTATATCGGTAACTGTGTATCAGTGTGTGCTAGTACCTTATGTTCTTAAAAGCCAAGAAAGTAGACGATACACTCCTCCCTCCAATCTGTTGCTTTGCGGAAGAACCCAGGAGACATAGGAGGGATAGACTAATAATCACCAGGGGCTTACAAGAAGTCCAGGGAGATAAGTGAAAGTATTAAACTCATGTATGATTAAAACCTCAGTAATAGCAGTAAAATCTGGAACAAAATGTGTGCTTAGTATATGGTGTAAGGTCTTTTGTTTAAGTCCACAAAAACTGCCTTAAAATCAGATAAACATAAAGTAGATGACTGTAAAATCAGGAACCCGCTGTTTCTTTTTCTTGCGAATTAAAATACTACAGAACTCCAGAGTGGTTAAAAGAATGGATATTTTTTTACTTTTTAGGCTTGGTAACATTTCTTCAAACCAAAGAAAAGCCCAGATAACAAATTTGACAGAGTAAAGCTTTTTATATGAATTTTGACAGTTTACCAATAGTATCTATAAAAATATTTAGTTTCCTACTTATCTTTTAGTTTATAAATTCCAAAATCTGTTATCCTCAGTTTTGCCATCACAACAACAACAAAAAGGCTACACTCAACCGATTGGAATATATTCGTCTGGAGTCAGCTTATGCGAGGCCTCTGTAGTATGAATGGAATTACATATTCATTTGGCAGCAAAAAGTACTGAATGTGGAAAAGTCAAAAGAAACACAATGAAAAATAGACATGGTAAAAGTAATTGGGAAAACAGGGGCTTAATACTAAACTAGGGCACTGAGATGACCTTCGGAGTTTCAAAACTTTTATATGTGTAAAAATTCATGAAAATACTAGACATTCACATTAACAAAATATGATTTAATTCGGTGGGGGTTTGACATTTGAAGTAGAATATATCAATATATTATTTATTCATTTGACACATCTTCATAATAGACAAATAAAAAAGAAAATTGGAGTTATTTTAATTAGAAAAGTACGTAAGCATTTTCAGCTTAATAATCACATGCTTACCAACAGTTTTCAAGATTGCATGATGTTCATAAGTAGAGCTCACTTGTATTGAGTTGTTAGCATTAGTTTCATCTGCCTCTCCATTTTAATTTGTGTAGTGTACAAATTTTTGAGTAGGGAATATCAAGTGTTCCAGGATATTTGATGTATCAGTTTTTTTCTTATATTTATGTGCAGGCCAATGCAGGTATATACAGCCCATAATTAAGGTCAAATATAGTTATAAGTTTTTTGGAATTAGATGGTATACTTCACCATTATTATTGTGCTAAGATTACTCTGAATTAATGTAAGAATTAAAGCTAATTCAATAATTTGTTTTAAAGGTTGATAATCACAGCATTTGATTATATTGACATTGTTTTTGACACTGAAGTATTTCCTTTAAATTGTAGAATATTACTTAATACTTTTTCATTAACAGTGTATGTTTGTGGGCAGCTCGGGAAAAATTGTAGGATTTAAAATTAAATCGTAATGAAAAGCATTAATTTGATTTATATTAGATTTGCTTCATTTTTAATATTCTTGGGTTTTAAAGTTCTGGAAAGGAAATTATTCATTCAAATCATGCTGTTGATTATTTCATGTGTTTATTCAGCAGGTGTCTCATTTAAAATTTACATTAGGGAAAAATAACAAAATGAAGTATTTCAACGAATAGGCTTATTTGATAATCCCATTACTTGCGTGAACATTGAAGGAGTTAAAGCAAAGTTGCAACTTGTAGTAATAGTGTGGACATGTAAAAAATGTTATTGATTTTTGTAATAATATTATTCCCTTGAAATTTGTGTACTCTTTAGGCACAAATGGAAAATAATCAATTTTGGGTATAGGAAATTGTCTACTAGTGTTAAAAGGTCTGGTCAGTCTTCATGTCTTACAAGATAATTTTCTTAATCTAAAATTTCCATTTTCTCTTCAATTACTCATGGTGTCCTTAAGTTTATGATCTCCCCGTTTGTACATGTATATTTATATATTGCTAGCCATTATTTTCATACAAAGCGGGTGAATTCTAATGATCCCATATCTCCAAAATACATTAGTGACTGTGATGTTGAATCTTGGAAAGTATGCCTTGGCTTAGTCACCCATATGAGTTAGATTCATGGCCTTTATTCTTCCATGAAATCAGTTGCTGCAATGTAATGTGCAATTGCATATGTAGAATGTTGGGCAATAATTCAAATGTACCTTAACAAAATTGTATTTTCATTTTTTGGGAGGCAGATAAAATTAACCTTGACCATATTTTCAATGTGTAAAATGTCTGCATATTTCTCTGTTTTCCCTCTCTGTCTCATCCTAATATACAATATAATTTTTCTACTTCTCACAGTGAAAAAAACTATACAACAATTTAATCATATATTATTTACACTGTCCTCTTAAAAATTGTTATGTCTTGTAAGTGAAAGGAAACTCATATGACACTGGCCATTAGCTATGAATGGGAAAAAATAACCTCAATTTTGTTTAGGTACTAATCTAAAGGTTACTTTATTAATAGCGCTGCCATTATTTAGGGTCATCCCTCAGTTTCAAATATTGTTTCATTGATATCTATATACATATATGTACATATATATACATATATGTACATATATATATTTGAATCTATTGTTGTTTTCCTTAAATTTGTATTTCTCTAAGTTAATATCTTTATCTGCTTCAATGATAACTAAGGCCATAATTAGTATTTAAGATACATAAAAATCGTATTTATCAAAAACATTTTTAAAATCTGAAGGTGTCCCTTCAATAGGTCGAAAATGTTGATTATAAGTGTCCTTTAAGATAAGGAGTATATTGGTGTATACTCCATTGCTAATTTGTAAAAGGGGTACTTTTTCAAATCCTAATTGCTTGGAGTGGTTTCATTATTTTGCACTATAAAACAGTAAATCACATCTTAGTAAAATCAGTTTCAATTCATTTCAAGTTTTGGAGAAGGCCTAATTTTTTATTCTAATACAACAGGAATGTTTCTTCAAAGCTCGAAAAAGTTTTATGTTGATTACTTCACTAGTTTACTAGTGAAGCACTTCACTAGCTTACTAGTGTTCCCTTTTATAAATAATTTGAATAAAACATTATAATATTCATGTTTTAATTTTATTGCATGTGGCTAGTGACTTATTGTTTATGTATAGGTTTCACTGAAAAGGTTCACTTGAGAGTAGATTTGTGTGTTTAAGCACATATTTCTTTCATCTTTAATTTATGTGCACTTTGTGCATCATAAATATTTTAATATCGTCCATCACGCCGATGTGTCTAACATTATATGGATGAATTTGCTTGGTGGAACTATCTCAAGCCAGTGATAATTTATTTGTGACTGTGTAATTTATAAGCTTTTAAAGAAGTGTTGTAATTTTATGGATATCAAGTTATGTAATTATTGAATTTTATTGAGAAAAATGGAAATGGAAATTATCCAGGATTTAGTGGTAACTAATTGCATTTAGTTTCAACTTGCAAAATTTTTTATGTACTGTTACCATAATGTAGGGTGAGTTCATACATGTCCTGACACTGTCTATCTGCACATGTAAATTTTAATAATGATAATATGTGGAGTAATTATAGACAGTCACACCTGCAGGTATTCAAATTATCTTCTCTTCTTTATTTTTCTGTAGAATTCATGTTAATCATTTTTGCCAGCTAATTTACTGTGTAGTCTTGTTTTTGGGAAACATTCTTGAGTCCTCATTTTAAATCATGAGTTAACTCCAACTATTTGTACACCAAAAGAGATGTGCAGTGACCATTGTCTCTCTCTCTCTCTCTGCAGGCTATCAATAAGATGCACATTAGTGATAAGAATTTTAAAATAATTTGACAGTGAGTGTAATTTTCGATCAGATCTAGTTGGCTGAGCAGAAATGTTTATACAAATGAACCAATGAGAGATGCTTGAGAGAAAAGTACAAAAAGCTTTAGGTTCCTCCGAGTTCCCTAGGTTGACTATTTTGTTGTGCATAACTGAGTTAAGTCAATCAGCTGACCCTTGTGTAGGTTCTTCTACCTGACCACCTCAATTCCAAAACTAAATAGGCCGCTGCTCATGAGTACCAGCAAAGACATGATGACAAATGATAGTGTATCAAAATATGTTCGAACTCGCCCCACTGCATGGTATTGTAGGTGTATGTACCTACAACTGAAGTTATTTTAATGGGAAGGGGGATTTTGGGATTTGAAAATTTAAAAGCTGATTTATGCATTGACTTCACAATCTATAATTCTCCCAGAGCATTGGAAGGTATCTAACTTTCCTGTTTAACTGTCATTATTGATATTTTTGTCCCATTGCTACATTGATAGAGAAAGAATTTGCTTGCTTGGGACCATAATGCAAAACACACCACTGGTGAGATAAATTGATGTTTGTAGTTACTTCAAGTTAATTACCACAGGGATTTACCAAATTATTTGGTATGCCTGATATCAAAATTTGTCATATTAATTATTGTTCATTTTCCTGAATTTAAATTTTAAATGTGCATGCATCATTTCAGGCATAAAACTGGGTTGAAGGAGCTTGAAATACTGAAGCGCCTAAATGATGCTGATCCAGATGATAGGTTTCATTGCCTAAGGCTTTTTCGTCATTTTTTTCATAAACAACATTTGTGCCTTGTTTTTGAACCACTAAGTATGAATCTTCGAGAGGTAAGTTTTTTTCAACACTTTTAAATTTGAAATTGTTCTCAAATGCCATTTCCCAAAGTAGGAGAAATAGGCAATTTATATGTCCTGCAATGGCATAAATTGTAATCTCTTGAAAAAATATATTACAACAAGTGTAATGCATAAATGTCAGAAATGTACCTAGTATTCTTCCTACTGTGAGCATATTATGAACTTCATTTTAAGTGGTACTTATTAAGTTTGAGATTAGCTTCATTTCATTTGAATAAAGTCGTCATTTTAATGCTAAGTCTTAACAAAAAATAGGTTAATTGCTGAAGCAAATGCTGTGTACTGTAGCTACAGTTGCCTTTTGTACCTTTAATCCATAAATATTTTTGAGTGGCTGTACAGGAAGAAAAATGTTTAAGTGCAATATAAGCTTCTTCTTTTAGTATATTTAATTGCAGTTTCATTTCAAGTTAATTAATGTTAATGAGAAATCTTTCTTATAGGTTTTAAAAAAATATGGCAAAGATGTTGGTTTACAT